>NW_027491541.1:0-600000 GCF_021521415.1 Bidens hawaiensis | reverse complement strand
GTTGAATGGTTCGTATAATTTTTGAAGTTACCAAGTTCGTGATTGTTTTGGGTTAAACGAATCCCGGTTTTGTTTGATTAATTTGAGTCGAGTCCATATTATAAATTGTGGTATTATTATCAAGCTTATCTGTATCTCCATCAGGTTCTATGTAATCAGTGGGCCGATCCCGTTAGTTATCTCAATGGTTCGGGCGAAGCCTATTGACGTAAGGTTCGCTTCGACTATTCAACCGACATCTCACTCGGTATCCAATAATAAATTTTCTCTTTTAAAATAAATAAAAAAAAATTAGCCCCATTTTTGTGGTTGTTACACGTAAACATGTGTTATATAACAGTACACGATTTCCAACTTGAAAATTTTTGTTTCCATTTAAATGAGCATCGTGTAAACGTTTAGTCTTTTCTTTGTATGATCAGGAATTTTCATAGGCCAGTGCTCTCAGTTCTTCTAGCTCGTGAATTTGATTTCCCGGTTTTTACTGGCGGATATTAGGTCAAACTTTACTGCTCTAAGAGCCCAATAAGCTTTGTGTTTTAGTTCTACCGGTATATGACTTCCTTTCCCATAAATAAGTTTGAAGGGTGTTGTTCCTATGGGGTTTTGTAGGCTGTCCTAAGGGCCCACAAAGCGTCATCTAACTTTTCTGCTCAATTTTTGCGATTCATCCCAATAGTTCTTTCGAGGATCCTTTTAATTCCTCAGTTCGAGACTTCTACTTAGCAACTGGTCTGAGGGTGATATAGTGTTGCCAAATGGTGGTAGGCTCCATATCGCGCCAAGACTTTGTCCATTAAGGCATTGCAGAATTGAGTACCTCTGTCGCTGATTAAGGCTTTTGTAGTGCCGCATCGTGAAAATAACTTTTTAGAAATCGTACAACTACTCGAGCATCGTTAGTGGGAAGAGCTTGTGCTTCTACCCATTTAGACACATAGTCTACTGCTATAAGTATGTACTTATTTACGAACGAGTTGAGAAATGGGCCCATGAAATCTATTCCCCGTACGTCAAAGACCTCACAAATTTTAATGCCCTTTTGAGCCATCTCATTTTTGGCGGAGATGTTCCCGGCTCTTTGACAAGCATCGCATGCTTGGATCATAGCATGTGTGTCTTTATATATGGTGGGCTAGAAAAATCCTGCATCAAACACTCTTCTGACCATGATGCCGGTATTGTGCTGTCGACTAGTTGGTCCTTTATGGTCGTGTTTGAGAATATCTAAGGCTTCCTTTCATGATACACACCTAGGAACAACCTGATCGACTCCCATCCTAAACAAGTATCGGTCTTCCAAGAAGTAGAACTTAAGGTCGGAGAAGAATTTCTTCTGTTGTTGGTGAGTTAGCCCTTTTCTTAGGATTCCACAAGCTAGACATTTCGCAAAATCGGCAAACCAAGGACTTTCATCCTCCTCTTTCATGAATGCTTGGATATACATGAGAAATTCGTACTAGCAATTATCATCGATAATTTCCTTGTGATGTCCTTTTGAAGATGGGCATACTAAGCATGAAAGATTGTCCGCGACTACGTTCTCTATTCCTTTCTTGTCCTTGACTTCTATGTCGAATTCCTAGAGTATTAGAATCCATCGTTTAAGTCCGGGTTTGGTATCTTTCTTGTTGAAGAGGTATCGTATGACTGTATGGTCGATGTAAACTATGGTTTTGGAAAGAACTAGGTAGGATCTAAATTTTTAAAAGGCAAAAACTACTTCTAATAACTCTTTTTCTGTTGTGGTGTAATTTTCTTGTGCATCAATAAGAGTTTTACTAGTAATTGGGTGAAATTTTTTTTCTTTGCGTTATCCAAGTACGGCTCAAACTGTACAGTCATTTACATCGCACATTATTTAGAATGGAAGGGTCCAATCGGGTGTAGTCATGATCGGTGCGTTAACAAGTTTGTCTTTTAATATGTTGAATGATTCAACATATTCTTTAGAGAAGACGAATGGTGCGTCTTTTTCCCGAAGCTTGGTCATAGGTCTAGCAATTTTGGAGAAATATTTTATGAAACGACGGTAGAATCCTGTGTGACCTAGAAAACTTTTAATGGTTTTGACTGAATTTGGTGGCGGAAGTTTGGATATGGTTTCGATTCTTGCCCTATCAACTTCTAGTCCTGCTTTGTCTTATGACCAAGGACAATGCCCTCCTTGACCATAAAGTGACATTTTCCCAGTGAAGTACTAGGTTTACTTCTTCACACCTAGCTAACATCTTGTATAAGTTTCTTAGACAATGATCGAAAGAGTCTTCGAAGACCGAGAAGTCATCCGTGAAGACTTACATAGAGTGTTAGATCATTTCATGAAAGATGGCCACCATGCAACGTTGAAAGGCGGCTGGAGCGTTACATAGTCCAAATGATATTCTTTGGTAGGAAAAGGTTCCATACGGAGATGTAAAGGTGGTTTTCTCTTGATCTTCAAGAGCAATTGGAATTTGAAAGTGTCTAGAGAATCCATCAAGAAAACAATAGAACATTTTTCCAGATAATATTTCAAGCATTTGGTCGATAAAAGGAAGTGGTAAATGATCTTTTCTTGTGGTGTCATTAAGCTTCCGCTAGTCAATGCAAACTCGCCTGCCTGTGATGGTCCTCATTGGTTTCAGGTCGTCCTTCTCGTTCATTACTACTGTCATTCCTCCTTTCTTGGTTACTACTTGAACAAGGCTAACCCAAGGAGAATATGAGATTGGGTATATTAATTCAGCACCAAGTAGTTTAATTACTTCCTTCTTCACCACATCTTGCATGTTGGGATTGAGACGTCTTTGATGTTGGGCCACAGGTTTGTATTCGTCTTCCTTGAGGATCTTGTGAGTACAAAAGAAAGGACTAATGCCATTAAGAATTTCTTATGGTTTTTGAGAACCTTAAGAAGTTCGTCTTTCCCTTCATTCAAAAGGTGAGATGAAATAATTACGGGAAGTTGAAAGTCTTTTTCTAGAAAGGTGTAGTCGAGATGATTCGGGAGTTCTTTTAGCTCTAAGGATGGAGGTTCTTCGAATGATGGTTTTGATTTTTCTATACATTCAGTGATTTCGTATACTAATTCTGATGTTTCTTGATCGTTGTTGATAGTATCGAGATTTTCATTTTCTAAAATGGGGCTTGTGATAGTTTCGGTTAAGATTTGTGTTTCTAATGTGTTATTGATGGAGGACTTTCGCACATAGCAACTCACGATAGAATCCATGATGTTGACACAGTATAAAGTGTCATCGTGATGCTGCTGATGTTGCTCAGATTTCCCATGTCAAAAGTGATTGCCTCATCATTGACCCTACGAGTGAGTTTGCCGGTGCAAACTTCAATAATAGCTTTTGAAGTGGCTAAAAAGGGTCGTCCTAAAACCAGAGGTACATTTTTTTCTTCCTTCATATCTAGAATTACAAAACTACTGGGAAAACAAATTTGTCTATTTTGACAAGCATGTTTTCAACAATGCCTCGAGGATATTTAACGGATCGGTCAGCTAACTGAATACTCATGCGGGTGGGCTTTGGTTCTCATATCCCTAGTTTCAAAAAAACCGCATAAGGCATTAAATTAATACTAGCTCCTAGGTTGGCCAGGGCATTGCTAACATACAAATTTTCTATGAGACAAGGGATAGTAAAACTCCCTAGATCGGTCATTTTTGGTGGCAACTTATTTTGAAGGATGGTTGAGCATTCTTCATTCAAGGTGACATTCGACGGCCCCTCCAGCTTCCTTTTGTTAGTCAGTACTTCTTTAAGCAATTTTGCGTATTTCGGCATCTAAGCAATGGCTTTGAAGAAAGGGATGTTGATGTGGAGTTGTTTGAAGAGTTCTAAAAACTTCCCGTACTAAGCTTCCAATCTCTCCCCTGTTTCAGCCGTCCAGGGTATCGAATAACTGGAACATACGTTCGGAATGGTTCCTTACGTTGTACGATGCCTGTTGGGACCAGTCTCTGCATTTTATCCATAACCGGTTCTGAAGTTGGTGAGACAACAGTGGTTGTGCCACTTCTCAACGTAACAACGTTGGCTATTGCATTTGGGTTTGTTTATTGTGTAGCTTGGAAGAGCGCTAGGTGGTCTTTCAGAAAATTTTTGGGCAATTTCTCCAATCTGAGTTTTAGATTCTGCAATGCTGTTTCTTGACGTTTTAGGTCAGCTTCATGCTTTAACAATACTCCGCTGATATCAACGGCTCTTAAGTCAGCCTTCTTTTCATTTTCATTATCTTGGTCATGATTTAGATCAACATTTCTTCAATTTTTGAGTAGCTCGAGTTTTGATGGCTACTGGAACTTTATTTTTGAATTGAAGTTTAGGTTGTAAGGATTGATTCATCGGCCTTTTTTCGAATCTTGGTATAGTTTGAGTGTTACCTCCATCCTTCCAACTGAAGTTTGGGTGGTTTCTCTATCTTGGATCATAGTTGTTATTGAAAGCGTTGTTTTGACGAGAGATTAAGTCAACTTCTTCCATGGCCATAAGGACTTTTTTGCAGTCACTTGTCTTATGTTTTCCTCCACAGGTGTCACAGGTGATCTTGGTTTTTGATAGTTCGGCTTGAAGTTGCTCGAATTTTTAGAGAGTGCTTTAAGCTGTGCGGTGACATGAATGTTGGAATCGACGTGGAGCATTTCATTATGTGTTGTTGTAGATCTTGGTGGGTTCTAAGCGAAAATCTCCTTTGCTGCCTTCTCCATGATTTCAAATGCTTCATTAGGTGATTTGGATCCTAGGTCTCCACCGGCGACATGGTCGATGGCCTGTTTGTTATGACTGGATTGTGCATCAAAGAAAGTTTATACTTGTAATCATACACTCTGTCCATGATGTGGGAATCTTCTCGGAAGGCTTTTGTATATCTCTCATGCTTTGTGTAGTGACTCATCATCATCGGTACGGAATACGGTAATGCTGGCTCGATATTTGGCAGTTTTATCAGGCGGAAAGTATTTGAGGAGAAACTGTTCGACCACCTGGCCCAGTTAGTGATGGAACCAGAAGGATGAGATTATATCCATTCTAAGGCTTATCCCCTCAGAGAGAACGGAAAGAGTTTGATTTTGATATGATGTTCTGAAAAGTTTTGAATTTTAAAGGTTCCGCAAATTCGTAAGAATCGAGATATATGAGAAAGAGGGTCTTCGTCGAGGAGACCGTGAAATTGAACTGAATTTTTCACTATATGAATGGTGCTTGATTTAATTTCAAAATTTTTGGTGATTTCGGGTGGAGCCACTCCATTGTTGTAGCCTTCAAGAGTTAGCTTGGCATAATGGCTCATGTTTGGTGCCGCCACATTTCTTCGGCTTGATTTTCTTCCAATGTCATGGCTCTACGTGTTCGTCTTTGATTGTTTCTGCGGTTTCGGTTGCTTGTTTGCGTATTCCTCGTGATAAAGTCCTCCAGGTTCTGAAATTGGAGAAACAAGCTCGGGTTCGAATGTATAGTACATATATGGGATTAAGTCAAATTTAAACTATTTAAATTTAAAACTAAAGGTTAGTTAAAGTTAAGCTAAAGTAAAGTTTAGGCTAGACTTAATAGTTAGTAAAAAAAATGAAAGTTAGAAATTTGTACAATTTATAAAAAATGATTAAATTAAAACTTGGATTGTTCTTATAAACGTACCGTGTCCCCGGCAACGGTGCCAAAAACTTGATGTTATTCATACGTGTGCAAAGAGTTTTATAAATTGTAAAGGAGTTGGAAAATAGCTTTCGCACAAGATCGTGCTTTAAATTTATAAAAGTGATTTATACTAAGTCTAAACACACACAAATTAGGCAAGTGTACCTTTTGTATATCTAGAGTAGTTGTTAGTCCCCCCGGGGCGTCGCCGATCGATACGAGATCCGCACGAGGTCTAGGAGTGCGGAATCCTCCTAGACTCGTTTATTAGTGTATAGACGAATAACACAAACACGTACACGATCAAATACACAAACAAATACTAGAACGGGATAAACAAATCTGCAGATTCATATATAAAATAATCACGTTACATACCGTAACAAAAACAGAAAACACGACAGACCCGAGGTGAGCTCTACCTCGGGTTGTCTCACACGACTCTAGTCTCTTACTCTCTCTCAATAAACAAGCTGCTCAAACACACACTGATTTCTAGATTGATCTAAAACTAAACGTGACACAACAATATATAGACCAAACATTCTCGGGCCTGGGCTTCAGTAGGCGAAGTTGTGCTAACTTCGCCTAAGGCGAAGTTGTGATAACTTCGCCTAAGGCAGAAGTTGTTACAACTTCGCCGTTGGCGAAGTTGTTCTAACTTCGCCTAAGGCGAAGTTGTGCTAACTTCGCCTGTGGCGTTCCGCTGGTCAGAATTGCATAGCGACGGTCACAAAATGCACCAACAGTCTCCCCTTTGACCGTTGCTCTCAATTCTAACAAAACACGAAAGATCATCTGTTACAAAACATGCACCAACAGACTCCCTCTTAACTGATGATCTTCTGTTTGCAGTCAACCAGCCGTGTCTGAAACTGTCCTGTAGCTTCACAAATCTACCAATCACCCAGCGTCTTCCATATCAGATCTCCCCTTCAGTGTAAGCTTCTCCGACTATAACGATTGAGGTCTTTGTAATGCATGCATCCCCGTGCCAATAGATCATCTCAACCAATCACGTGAGTCCATCTGACTTCACCAACACATGAAGTTGGGCTTCCTCCACAACTTCACCAACTCGTCGGCATATGATAAGGTTTTAATCTTCAACTACTCAACATCAAGTGATCAATTTCATCACAAAACCACCCTGACAGAATCTAACACACGACCATTAAAAAATCTGAAGCATCTTCAATCACCAGGGATAACGATCAGGAACATAAACACTTTAATTCCCGGTTAAATCCAACTTGTTCCAGAATCTTCACTCTAATAAATAAGCATCACGTTTCAGGATCCAATTCTCGAACGCCTTGAAAATAACATAAATAATATGCTCTGACCGCAATCCAGTAATGACGAAAAACCTTCAGTTCAATTTGACTTTCTTCGGTTGGTCACCACGAACAACAACAATTTCCTTTCCCACAAACACCCGAATATGTGTCACTATCCAGTTTCAAACAATAACCCATTCGCAACCTCAACTCCAAATCAGAGTTGACACGTATTTGTTCACACGTAAAACCAAAAGATAACAAGATCACTCGTTGACGGAATAACATCTTCGGTCTCACAATAATCGTGTAAACCTGGCCATACAGACGGAAAATTCCAAAATGCTTTTTTTTTTTTTTTTTTTTAATCTCGTTAACTTCGCCGAAAGTTAACATCGCCTGGCTATAACTTCGCCTGGCTATAACTTCGCCGAGAAGTCAACTTCGCCTAAAGTCAACTTCGCCTGTTCATAACTTCGCCTGACCTTATATCTTCGCTGAAACCCTACGAACAGTGACGGCAACTTCGCCTGATGAACAATAACTTCGCCTGAAGAACTGTTCGGCCAGAAACGCACAGAAACGTGCCAAAAACACCAAAACGCAGATCTCGAACCATAGCGTAAGAGCCTAAGGCTCTGATACCACTTGTTAGTCCCCCCGGGGCGTCGCCGATCGATACGAGATCCGCACGAGGTCTAGGAGTGCGGAATCCTCCTAGACTCGTTTATTGGTGTACAGACGAATAACACAAACACGTACACGATCAAATACACAAACAAATACTAGAACGAGATAAACAAATCTGCAGATTCATATATAAAATAATCACGTTACATACCGTAACAAAAACAGAAAACACGACAGACCCGAGGTGAGCTCTACCTCGGGTCGTCTCACACGACTCTAGTCTCTTACTCTCTCTCAATAAACAAGCTGCTCAAACACACACTGATTTCTAGATTGATCTAAAACTAAACGTGACACAACAATATATAGACCAAACATTCTCGGGCCTGGGCTTCAGTAGGCGAAGTTGTGCTAACTTCGCCTAAGGCGAAGTTGTGATAACTTCGCCTAAGGCAGAAGTTGTTACAACTTCGCCGTTGGCGAAGTTGTTCTAACTTCGCCTAAGGCGAAGTTGTGCTAACTTCGCCTGTGGCGTTCCGCTGGTCAGAATTGCATAGCGACGGTCATAAAATGCACCAACAGTCTCCCCTTTGACCGTTGCTCTCAATTCTAACAAAACACGAAAGATCATCTGTTACAAAACATGCACCAACAGTAGTATTGGTAAGAACCAAGTGTCGATCCGTGGACACAAATGTTTCTAATAATAAATCTTTGTTTTTTTCTTTAATCAGAGAGTTTAATCATTTTGGATTGATTTCTAAACTTTTATAAAATAAAAATACTTATATATAATATATTGGTGACAAGAAGAGAAATTCTAAACGAGTAGATCAATTATATGAAGGTTACCATCTAAGATCAAGAATCCACTCCATTCTTCCTTGATGATTATTAAGTAAACATGTGATAAACTTGCCCTAATAATGTATGATAGAATAACCCCTCATTTCTAAGTGAACATATTCTATGACATAAAAGAAAGTAGCATGCATATTTTCAAGTCCATCCTTGCTTAATCTCATACTACCACGAGAATGTCAATTTAAATAGGCAAGTAGTTTAGTAAAGTTGAAAGATTAGGATTGACTTCGATTTCTCAAATACCAATTCAAACAACTTCGAGTGGTTATAGTTCACTCACATAACCTCCCATAGGTTGATTTAAGTAGGTTATATTACACATTCATTTAACATATGATTTCTTTAACTAGCATGATAACCTAAGCAGTTGTGTTAACGATGTTATTTCAGAATTATCAAAACTAGAGAAATAGATCATAGCTTATATCTCAGCATTTCTAAGTACAACATAAGGATCTATGTTTTATCTTGAATAAGTTATCAAGGTGTTCTTTTTACCATTTCCAGTCTCCAAGAACATGAGTAAATCATGAATGATTGTTAATCATCAACCTTGATTTGTTGAGTTATAGTGATAAAACACTTTTCGTCAAAGGATAATTGCAAAATAACCATGTACTTTACTAAACTAAATCACAATATAATAATAAAGTAAAACAAAGCTTCTTCATAGAAATTAGATGGTAAATGGATTTTAACTCATAATGAGCATGGTTATGAACATTAGAAGAGATGAAGATAACAAACACATGATCAAATTAGAACAATCTAACCAAATGTGGGTGAATCTTCCTTCGTCAATGATGATGGATGGTGATGATAATGATAGCCTCCAGGCCTTCAAACTTTCCATAAGATATTCAAAATGAATGTAATGTGGGTGTCTTTATAAGTGAAAGTCGTATATAACTCTATTCAAGCACACCAAATGAGTGCAACATGGTCCTATATTTATAGGCTGTGTGGGCAACCAGGCACGACCCCGTGACTTAGGAGGCACGCCCCCCGTGTTAATATGTCCTCTCGCATTTAATGCTCTGTCAGATCGTACATGATGACTTACCACGAGGGCGTGCTTCATGAAGCTCGACCCCATGTTTCAGATGATTTGTTATATTTCTTTTGTCTTTTCTTAAAGGTGACCATGGCACCATGCCTACTGGGGCATGGCCCCATGTCCATATGTTCAGTATTTTGTCTTTTCTTGCAGATTTTTATCTTTTGTTGCTCACGAAAGCATGGCGGCGTGTTTCAGTGTTTTCTTGGGTTTTCTTTGATTTTTATTTGGCTTTCGTTTGTTTCTTCGTTTGAGGCTTGGGTTTACCCTAAAATACATTTTAACATGATACGTAGCTATTAGAACTATATTATTTGATAGAAGTTGCAGTTTTTAGAGATTATTTGATGTTAAAAATATGTACTATATTATATACATCAAGTAGCTTCCAAACTTCCATATTAGCTCCCAAAAGCACCTTTTAACCTGCAATTAGTCATGTGTTCGTAGTTATCCATTTCTAACAATTTAACATTCAAAACATATATATTTAACTCGTGTAAACTCAACTACTGGTCATCCTCTAATGCACCCGTCACATTCCCACACTTAATCGTTGCTTGCCCCCAATCAACACCTCGAAAAACAATTTTTTTATTTTTAAATTACAACCAACATACGTACCAAACAATTCCGGTTTAGTCAAGGTCCCAAGTCATACCCTCTTCCCTCTTTACTATATGTTTGTACTAGTAATACTTGATATTATATTTAAACCATAGAATTCTAATCAAACCTAACATGATTTCGGTTTTTATCCCCACATAAAACACCTTCACACGTTAACACTCTTCTTGGTGATCATTCACATGTATTCAATCATAAACAATTCTCCTCACATAGGCTTGTACTACCATCAAATTTCCACCTATATAAATGCTTTGACACAAATGCAAATCAAGAGGACTTAAAATGGGTTATAATGGGGCTAGGTGTAAGGGTATGGAAGAGGAATATTGAAAGTAGCTCAGGCGATCCGATCCGGCTTGTTACATAGAAACTAAGTAAACAATGAAATAAACAACTATATACACCACTAACTTCTTTTTTCTTTTTCCTTTTTTTCGTCACTCAATACTTTAAACAGTGAATCTCAGTTTCTTTTTTTGCTTAGTAAACATAATACTCAATACTTCCTATCGATTAGCACTAAAACAAATACAAATACAAGAAATACCTACTAAGTCAGATCATCTCGCAAATGTAACATCGGGGCTGACTGAATAAAAAAATAAGTCCAATAATGTTTTCTAAGGGAACCAACCCACCGCCCGTCTCATTAACCACACTCATATGTGTAATGTGTGAGGCCCAACCAAAAAAACCCACACTCACACTCATCCAGACGAGGCTTTAACATAATTGTCTTTATCACTTTTGCACCCATGTCAAGCTAAGGTCTTGAAATGCATTGATCGCAAAAGTTCTAAAAGAGAATATCAAATCTCTCACCAATCTTCAATTTCTCAATACCCAAGTGTATACGGGCATGTTATGTAGGTTATTTTACAGAAAACATGCTAACCTTGACTAGAATACTAAACAACCTTGTTTCTAAAACACTAGGCAAACTTGTCCATTACGGAATTGTGACAATGAAGAGGGACCAAAACCTTACCCCCACCATCTTACCACTTTCTAGTTATCTTTTAAATCTTAATTTTTTTATTTTATATTTTTTTTATTTTTTAGAAAATTTTTTAAAAAAGAAAAATTCCCCATCCCCACACTTGGGATACAATATCCCCAGTGTATGGTTTTGAGAAAATAAAAACAAAGACACTACTAAGTAAAACTCCACTTCCTTCGATGAAAAACCCATGTTGTCCCAACACAGTGTCGAAGAAAAATCTATAAGAATTTCCCCACGCTTGGTTTTTCTAAGATGGTAGCTTAAAATACTAATAATAACAAACAAACTAGAAATTATAATGCAAAATAAAAATAAAAATATACAAAATGTACAATTACCACCTTTTTGATACTTTTATGACATTCAAGGTGGGTGACTGGCCCACTCTCGTGCAGCCTTCTTGTTATAAGTACGCTCTTTTTGAAGCAACTGTTGCCAGTTTTCTGGCAAACTAGGGTCGGGCCCGAACATCATCATCCTCCACCTTGGATCATTTAGGTTAGGTGGATGTCTCACTTTCGTCTTCCTTGGTCAACCACCTTTTTCTGCCACCTTCTCACTTTGTTGATACTTAACTTCTTTCTTATCAACTGACCTGTCAATCACAAAACACTCCACTTTCGTGTGATCATTGCTCAAGGATACACACTTGTTAAAAAAATCCACCTTCAGGCTTTCCTCGTCAACAACAGGGTCAGTAGTATTTTCAAATAATAATAATCATTTATCACGATTCCCACATTTAATTCCCAATGTCCCCTTAGCAAAATCATTCACTGCAAGTGAAGTGGAAAGGAAGGGTCTACCCAATATTACTGCGGGTTGCGTGTTAGTTACATTTTTAGCATAATCAAGTACTAAGAGTCAACTGGGTAACATAAATGCTCCACATGTTCCATCACATTATATTTCATTCCTAGAGAAAGTGTATGGGTTTGATCCGCTAAAACCATGGTAGTGTTTACTTTTGGTAGTGGACTGAACTCATACTAATCATATAAACTATCGGGCTTGATACTAACACAAGCTCCAAGATCTAGTATTGCCCGATCAGTTTTTAAATTCACCAATTTGGATTGATCAAAGGGGCACTCCTAGGTCTTGAAGTTTACTCGGGATAATATAATTATCAACCCTCTCATCCCTTATTTTTGTTGATTTGTTATTTAAACATTTATCACAAGAACAATTTTCAAAGAAAGATGTTTCATTCGGTTTTAATTCAGAGTTATTTTGAAAAATTGTTTCATAATTACTTAGATTTTCAATCTCAACACTAATATCTTCCACCAGCCCCTCAAAAAACTATGGTGTTGGATCAACTTGAACACTAGAAATTCTAAAATTAGGTAAAAGACTTACCACATTCATATGCATGTTGTTCCCCTTTTTTTTTCTTCAAATTCGCCAAATCGGTTGCAATTTGACCCATTTGAGTGGTCCAGGATTTAATGGCTTTGTCACAGCCTTCATCCTTTTGCATGCGAACCTCGTCAAGTTGATTTCTCCTTTGCATGTCTTGTTGCATCATCCTAAGCATACCCATGACTTCATTCCCACTTGAAGAGCTTTTACCCAAAGACCCACTTTGACCACTTCCCGTTTGTTGAAATTGACTTTGAAAACCTTGATTATTGTATTGTTGGCGCGGAACATATTTTCCTTGATTCCATTGGAAATTCGGTTTGGATTGAGTAGCCGGATACCCATAACGAAAATTTGGATGATTTCTCAACCCTGGGTGGCAAGTGTTTGAGTTAATGTTATAATTTCTACCACTTCCCCCCATGAACTTGAGTTATATTCACCACCACTACTTGTCCATGTCCCACCATACACACATCCGCTGCATGACCCAATTCATTACAACTAATATAAACATCGATTACTTGATTCATGGTTTGTACTCCTCCATCTTCTACGACATGTACTTGCGGTCTTGCAATTGTCGGCCTTGATCTTCTTGCGGTTTGAGCCTTTCTTTTCCATGTGACCGACATTTGCTCCAAAAACGCCCAATCATCTTGCTCATAATTAGTACCAAATGTACCATTTGTAGTTGACATCAAATCCCACTCATCTTCCGTGTTCAATCCCTCATGAAAAGCATTCAAAAACTCCCAAAGAGCAATACCATGGTGAGGATAATTCTTGATCATCAAATTAAACCGTTCATATGCTTCATGAAACATCTTACCCAATTGTTGTTGAGAAGTTCTCAAACTCCTTCTCTCATCATTATTCTTTTAAGCCGTGTAAAACTCTTCCAAAAATCTTTGTTGCATCTTGGCCTAAGTATAAATTGATGCGGAAGGCAAAGTATAAAACCATCTTTACGTCTTATCTTCCAACGAAAATTGAAAAAGGACCAACTCAACCTCATCTGACGAAAAACTTAGACCCCAATCGTGTTGGAAATGGAGTCATATACCTCCAAGTGAAAGTAAGGATCTTCCGTTGCTAAACCTCTATACTTTGGTAAACTTTAGAGTGAGTTGGTTTAACCTCAAACGTTCTTCCTTGTTGATTTTGAGGAATAACCACCGGAGACGGATTATTGGTGATGGCCGGTCGAAACTGAGCTTCGATCCCCCTAACCATTTCTCTTGCATGTCTTCTTGGCACCCCCCAATGGTACTTTTGGTTGGCCCATTTGCCTATACATGGACCTTGGAGGTGCATATGTTGAAATTGTGGTTGGGGCATTTGTTGTTGAAATTGTTGCTCTTGTTGTTGCCTTTGTAGAGGAACTTGTTTTGGAACTTGTTGTTGTATAACTGGCGGTTTTTGAATTTGTTGTTGAATAATTGGTTCCTGTTGTTGACTTTCACTGTATACAAAGTTCCCCTAATTCACCGTCTGATTTCCATCACCTCCCATGTGATAACCTTTCACTTCATAACCTTCAAACACCCTTTCAAACCCTTCACCAAAAACATCACCTTATGTCTTGAGATTGCATAAAACACGGTGGTTGGTATTGAAAGCCTGATTGTGGTTGTTGAAAAATCGGAGTACTATGAACTATAGGTGGTTTTTGTTGGTATGAAAGTAGTTGGTATTGTTGGGATGATGATGGACCGAAATTAGGAAATAGTTGGGAAATGGGTGGAAATGTTGATGAAGATGGGTACGAATATTAACCGCCAGTAGGCACAGTTATGTAAGTTGGTTTCAGTTTACTTGATGAAGTAGGTATGGTAGTAGAATTTGGTGAAGGTGTAATTGGTGGAGGTGTGGCTGGTAATGTCTGAACCATAGTGGGAGTTGATGATTCCATTGTGATGTTCGATGTAGTTGGAGAACTAAGAAGTTTGTTCTCCCAAAGTAAAACTGGGTTTCTTCTAAGAATTCATTCAATATCGGGTCAAAAACTAGCGGTGATGACCTGTTAGAGCCTCTAGTATGCATACACTTGCAAGTACGTGCACACTAACACAACCAGCGTAAAGCCAAAAATAACAAACAAAAACTACAAAAGTTAACACACGTTGCGCACTACTCCCCGACAATGGTTTCAAAATTTTACATGAGGTCGAAGACTCACTCAAATATAAACCAAATACAATTAAATAGATAGCAGTAAGTGGGTGTCGAACACAGAGAGTTTGTGGAATGCGTGTTTACTTGTAGCTTTAACAGACAAATAAACTAAAGTAAATTGCATAAAAAGTAAATTCAGATTTTAATTGATTGGATTTGATTAACTAAAAAGAAATAAAATTACGTGCAAACAATGATTAAGATTAATAAATCGATTAAGAGAAAGCGATCATCCTAGATTTCATGTTTAAATCAACACTAGTGTTCATGTTTACTAGAAAGAACCACATAGACATAGTTCATGTTTGATTACTTGTTTGTAAAAAAAGGGGAACTGAGTACTAGGATTTATATAATGCAATAGTTCATGTTTGATTACTTGTTTGAAAAAAAAAGGGAACTGAGTACTAGGATTAATATAATGCAAGGTTGTTACCAGACAATCAATTAACTACTATTCAAACCTAATTCCTCCCACGATATCTCGATTGCCAATGGCACAAAGAATGTATGGTTTGGATTATGATTAAACACAAGCAACAATTTACAAACAATTACTCAAACACCATAACAATTAAACAAACATTGCAAAGTTATTATCCTAGAAATTCAAGCATAACATAGTGTATCAATTAAACCTTACATCCAAGATAATCACTAATGGAGTTAGCCACTCATGGTGTGGTGAATCATCATCACATCAATTGTATTGTTTGAATGAATCAAAAGAATCAAACCAATGATTGAAAGCACCAAAATATTGTTATACACTCTCAAAATCGCCATAGACTCTTCCCAATTGAAAGATAGGTGAAAAGACACCCAAAACCGTCTAAAAAGAAGAAAAAACTCGGCAGTTACGAGTCGAACCGTGGTCCACGGTCCAGACCGTGGGCCACGGTCCAGCCACAGTGCCCTATAAGGCCACGGTACGCTGCATACTAGAAAAAAATCACTTTTTGCTTCAGGTAAACCGTGGCCTATGTCCACCACCGAAGGCCATGGTGGTATCGTTTTCCAGAATTTTTACTTTTTGACTGCTTTGGTCCCTTGAGCTTTCCTGGCCCATCCCGTAGCTTCCAAACTTCAGTATCAGCTCCCAAAAGCTCCGTTTAACCTGCAAATAAGTCGTGTGGACGTAGTAATCCATTTCTAGCAATTTAACATTTAAAACATAGATATTTAACTCGATTAAGCTCAACTACGGGTCATCCTCTAATGCACTCGTCAGTGTGCATTCAAGATGGTTACATAACACCGAAAACCATGTTTAATGGAAGAAAACAGTAGTAGAAGTATATTCAGATTGAAGAGGATGAGAAAAAGATGTATGAGGTTGAAAGCAAGGCTTTAGTAGCAATTACAATGGCGTTACTTTAGTAAATTATTAAAACTTTCAAGAAGTACAAGACATTAAGAGATAAGTGGGATGCTTTGGAGAGTAGATATGACAGAAATGTTGCTATTCGGAATTCTAAAAAACAAACTACTAAAAACTCAACTCTTAATATTTAAATATATGAAAAATGAGACGTTATATGACATCATAATTCGCTACCATCTAATGACGGAACTTGGCAATTTTGATATAAAGGGAGAAGAGACTGAGAAAGTTGAAAAGCTTCTAGATGCACTTCCACCAAATGGGAGATGTACACACAAATGTTCAGGGATGACAAGGACTTCGATAAGTATGAACTGGAAAATGCAATAAACATACTTAGAGGTTATGATATGAACATGAAGAGAATGGGAAAAGTGACTGATCAGGTTCAGGATATTTCTATGTATGGGGCCAAAATTTCTTCAGGTTCGAGCTCTGGGTCTACAACATATTACTCTGGAAGTGGAAATGAAAATGGAGGTCCACAAGTGATAATGAACACTGATGGTCATATCTGCTTTGTTACTAGTGGAAGTACTCCCAAGGAAGCTCTATTGGATCTTCGAGTAGTCTTCAAAGTGTTAACTACTCTTTTATGAAAATAAGTGTTAAGTTTGCTGAACAACAATTTCCTTTATATGCTTCTTTTATTCATATGATAACTAAATTATAGGGAAGATTGTAGATCCAACCACGTTGGATGAAGACTATGATCTGATTGACGTAGATGATTTAGAAGAGATGGATTTATAGTGAAAGATGGAAATGGTAGTGAGAAGAGTATAGAGGTATATAACAAGACCAGGAGAAAGTTTGTGGGACATTGTCCAAGTTTTGGTAAATTGAAAGTGCAGTGTTACAGATTTCAGAAAAGGGCACTTTCCTCGTGAGTGCACAAATGAGAGAGTTGAAAGAAATACAAGTGCACAATCAGGGAGTCAGTATGGTGGTAGAACTGAGGTGAAAGCTATGGTATCCCATCAAAACAGTGGGTATAATTGGAATTTAAAGGTTTATGAAGTAAATGAGGAAGCTCATGTGGTAAAACTAGTCTTTGACGGGAAAGATGGAATATCACCAACTGTTTGTGATCGGGCATACATGGCTGAATTGAGTGATGTACTATCTGAGGTAAGTGCTGAAAAGTTATGTTTAAAGTGTCAAAGTTGAACTAAACAAGTGAGTCAATTAAATAACCAAAATAATTAATTCATAAAAGAAATTAGCATTTTAAAAGAATACAACCACCACATAAGAGAGAAAGACAACCAATATAACAGAAAAATTAAAAGTCTTGAAAAGGATATAAGAAGTCTAAAAAATACACTTGAGAAGATGGAAGATCATCAACTGTTAGTGATCAAAAATACATGGCTGAACTGAGTGATGCACTATCTGTGGTAAGTTTTGAAGAGTCATGTTTAAAGTGTTGTTTAACTGAACAAGCGAATTAATTAAATAACCAAAACAAAGAACTAAGAAAAGAAATAAGTATTTTAGAAGAAGACAACCACCATATAAGAGAGAAAGACAATGAATATAACAGAAATTAAAAGCCTTGAAAAGGATATAAGAAGACTAAAGAATACACTTGGTGAAAACGTCCAAGTAATAGATCTCTCTTATGAAGTGGTTGAAGAAAAGATGAAAATTATTTCTAGCAAATATAAGGAAATAACTGACTTCCAAGTTAAAATAGAAGTACCTCCCCCTTTTAATAACAACTATATGCTTACACCCTCTAAGGATCTTGATAATGATCAGCTAGCTCCTTATCCTCATACTACAAGTGTTCAAACTTCAACAAACAGCTCGGGAACAACGAACTTATCCAAGTTTGTTGTCCCTGATTAGGCGAACTTAAGTGAGACGAAGTTACATAACTTCGCTGAAAGTGAAGAAGCGAAGTTAAGCAACTTCGCCTCACCTTCTGAACAACCAAATATTCAGTCTTTTATGAAAGGATTCATTCCTGTTAAGTTTGTAAAACGAAACACGATGGATAAAGAGGCAGGAACATTATCAAGAGAAACAATGTTGAGTTTATAAAACGGAAAACTGGTTTAAATCCATTTGTGCTTCCTTCCCTTAAATTGCGTGATTTAGTTTCATGCCCCCTCATCAGACAAAATTAATGCACGTCAGGAAACTAGAGCAGACTCGTTGGAAAACAAGTCTTTATTTAGATGCCACTTTAACGGATATGTTGCAAGTATATTTCCTTTGAATAAAAGACTACAAATAGAAGGGAATGTGAAGCAAGTGCAAAGGCAACAACCACCAAAGAAAAATTTAACTTATCGTAATACACATATTACAAATATTAACAAGATATTATGATATCGTCCCCGTTTACAACGGAACCAGCCTTGGTTTTTCATGAACTTTAAAAATACAAGGGTTAATTATTCTAAATGAGATTTAAATATAATTGGACTGAACAACACTTCCCTACTATTATATGTCCTTCAGACGTTATGTCAAGTCACAAGAAACACCTGTCGTGCAAAGTCAAATATGATAGGACGACCCAAAACCTCAATGGCTGGTCCCCGTACTAATTAAGTTTTCTTACATGTGAAAGAATAGTTCGCAAGAGCTGTGAACAACAAGTGGGTTATAGATAGTGGTTGTTCAAGGCACATGAGTGGCAACATAGATTTGTTGCAGGAGTGGAGGACTGTACAGGTGGATGAGTTAGCTTTGCAAGAGAAAAGGGAGGAAGAATAGTGCGGTCACTGTTGTGACTAATGGGAAAATAAAGCTAGAGAATGTGAACTATGTGGAAGAACTAAAGCATACTTTCATGAGTGTTTCTCAAGTATGTCACAATGGTTATTCTATGCACTTTACAAATGAAGAAGCTCTAGTCTTACATCCTGGGTTTAAGATAACTAAGAAATGGATACTCATGCGAGAAACCAAGGGAGAAGAATACATATGCGATAGATATGAATGTAGCTTCAACAGCTACTGAAGAATCTTGTTTAGTATCGAAGGCTTTTGAGTTTGAATCAGAGTTTTGGCATACACGCATGGGACACATTCATACACCCATAGGCTCACCAAATAAACGTGTTTTTAACATTGCAACAAACAAGGTAGAAGTGGTGTGCAATACTGACATTACGAGATACTCAACACCTCTACCTTTCGGAGTCCGAAGTGGATTTCGATTATGACAAATTGTTTAAATCTTTTAATATCCCTTTCATGTTTGATGTAGATTCAGAAGAAAGGCTAGCAACACAAATGATGTATAATGAAGAAGCGGCAATACCCATGTGTTCAAATGTAAATGCTTCTAAACGAAAAACCACTAGTGTAGGAAACGGAAGCAATGATAATTTTTACAATCCTTTCCACACTTAAACAAGTTCAGATGAAATTGAGGTTATATTCCTTTCCACACTTAAACAAGTTCAGATGAAATTGAGGTTATATTCTCAAACCTCAAAATCTATAAAGATCACCCAACTGAAAATATAATTGGCAATCTGAATGAAGGGGTGCAAACAAGAAGTATAGTAGAGAACGTGTGTATATATTGAGATTCAAGAGACTTGTATACTTGATGAGTGTCTTTACTCATGCTTCATCAGTCAAATAGAACCTAAAAACTATCATATGGCCCTATAGGAGACCTCTTGGGTTGAAGCGATTGAGTTGGCTCATATCAAGAAGATGGATGTGTGTACATTGGTGGAAATACCAAATGATGTGCATGCCATAGGAAAAAAAGTGGGTGTTTAAATTCAAAAAGGATGACAAAGGAGTGGTAAAAAGAAATAAAGTACGTTTAGTGGTCAAAGGTTTTAACCAACATGAGGGGTAGACTACAATGAGGTTTTTTCACCAGTCGCAAGATTGGATACAATTAGGCTATTGTTGGGCTAGGCTTATTATTTGGTTTCTACTTGATCTTTGGGCTTGGGTTTGGTGAATATGTAACACCGAAAACACTTGTTTTTGGCGGGCTTATGTTTGGGCTTGGGCCGTAGTATATGCTAGGCTATATATACTTTGTATTAGGTCATTAGCTAGTCGATCATTCAAAAAGTTGTGTGTGGTTAGTAGATTATGGGTTTCGTATTCCAATAATCTTGTAATGGCTATTAAGGGTTTAAGCACCCGGCATTAATATAACATGTGTTTTGAAGTCCATCGTGTTTGTTCTTTGTTTGTTTTGAATCACTTCGTTGTTAGTTTATGCCAAACAACGAGTTTGTTGATATCACATTGAAAGATCCAGTTTTGGGACTTACAATTGGTATCAGAGCCTATAGACCTATTATAGGATCGGTTTTGGTAATATAAAGATTCAAGATCCAGTTTTTGGTTGATATTCATTGGGTAATTTTCTAGGAATCAAGATCTTTGGTGTTCATATGTTCTTCGTGCTCATTGTGGTTTGTTTGAGATATATTTGGAAGATAACTGATTTGATCTCTGAATTTAATTCATATGCCTGAATTCTCAGGTTTTGATTTGTTTTCCAAAATAAACATGATCAACATTGGTTCTCGGTTAACATAATTCTCGGGTGTCAAACCAGGTTCTCAGCAACAATTACTAGTTCTCAGGCAACAATCAGGGTTCTCGGTAATGAATGATCGTTCTCGGCAACAGTTCAGTGTTCTTGACTCACATCCAGAGTTCTCAGGCAATAAAAGGTTCTCGGGTTCTTTTAGGTTTATTCTTCTCAAGTGTTCTCTGATCACATACAGAGTTCTCATGATCAATCTAGTGTTTTCGGCTCTAAGGTTCTCGGGACTAATTTAGTGTTTTTGGCTCTTGGGTTTCTCGGGTATTCAGTTTGGTTTTGGGCTTAGATATATTGGGCCATTGTTGATTGGACTTACAATTTATATTAGCCCATTGGACTTTTATTTTGATTCTTGATTGAAATGAACCAGTTCAGTAACACATCATCAAAAGCTGCATTGCGTCAAGAGTTGGATTCCATTATGGGAACTGCTACTCGTATACCCTATCTACCGTATCGTGAGGGGTTCGCTTAGTGAAAGTTCATGTTCGAAAAGTACGTGAAGATGAAGGATGAAAAGATTTGGAGAAGCATTGCCAGTGGTCCTTAACCTATAACTTATCATAGAGAAAATGGTGAAGTATCTGTAAAGCCCGTCGAAATGTACTGCGACGAGGATTTTGAAAATATTGCAGAGGATGAGACAGCTCATTCCACTCTAACAATGGCACTTTCACCTGAAATCAGTCAAGGATTCAGAGAGCTACAGTCTGCAAAAGGGTTATGGGACACCTATATTGAGGTGTATGAAGGATACAAGGATTTGAGAAGGAGTCGATATGATCTGTTGCGACAAAAGTTTAACATGTTCAATCATGTTCTGGGAGATTCTTTGTTACTTTGTTAACTGAGATGCGAACTGCAAATATTAATCTGACTCTTATTGAGACAAATAACAAGCTGGTCAACTCTCTGTCTCAAAGTTGGGACATGAATGTTGAAATGATAAAAAAGACAAATGACCTAGCCAGATTAACTTTGTCAGAGGTGATGGCAATCATTAATACATGTGACAAGTAACGTGCCATTAATGATGCTAACTCCTATACAGTGTTGCTTCTAATAATGCCTTCATATCACAAGACATATTTTCAGTTTTTAAGTCATCTCAATGTCAATATGCTCAGCCACAACAAGCTCATAACAACTTTTCAATGTTTAGATATACTCAAAGTCAATTTGCATAGCCACCACAACCACATACTACTCATGTGTTCTTTTGAGAACCTGCTCCACCAACAAAGCCTCAATCAGCTGTTGGGTCTTCTAGTCAATCTCCCACTCAAGTTCCTGCTATTCCAAAGGAGACCCAAGAATACATTGCCTTAATGGCAGGTGTCATGAACCACTACAATGATTTTCTTGCTGGAGATTTGGTTAATCCAGCTATAGTTGTTGAATTGGATCAAATCCATCCTGATGATGTAGAAAAAATGGATATTTCTTGGAAAATAACCATGTCAGTGTTTAGAGCAAAGAAGTTTACCAAGAGAACAGGCAGAAACAACTGGAACTTGCCAGCTGACAAGAAGGTGGGATTCTATAATGACACTCTGAGATGTTATAATTGTCACGAGCTGGGTCACTTCGCTCGTGAATGCACAAATCCAACTGTAGAGGGAAACATGGAAAGGGCACTGGTTCCAGTGAGTGTATTAGAGGAGAAAAAATGCAGCTGGTGCTAGAGAAAATGAGCAGGGATTGGTGGCTCAGATTTTTGATTGGAATGACCAGATGGAAGCACTTAGCATAAACAATCAGATTGCGAGTCTTGATCAGATTGATGCTTTTAAAGAAGAGAACGATGCAAAGGAGCTTGTAAAGGATCTTCAGTTTGCCTTCATGGCCTCCACTTCTCCCAGCTCACCTAAGGTAAGTTCTGAATTATGTTCTCATTCTTGCATTAATAAGGTAGTGTTGTATAAAGTATACAACAGTAATATGATTAGAGAAATAAAAGGCATAAAATAAAAAAATCTCACCTTTAAGAAACTTGAAAAATCTTTAAAAGAGAAACTAGAAGCACAACAAAAGGATTTCTCTAAACTTCAAAAGGATTTTAGCGTATGATGTTGTAACCACTTAGATGTTAAAGGGTAAATTGCCGAGCTAACTGCCGAGTTAGACGCTTCTAAGTTGGAAATTGCAAAATTAACTAATAAATTTGAAAACGCTACATTCAAATTTAAGAAATTCGATATCTTTAGTGTTATTGTTGAATCTATGATTGAAAAATAGTTAAAATGGTAAGAGAACAAGGTTGAGGGTATTGAGTACAGCCTGGTTCCTCCTCCATATCATGATAATTACACTGGGCTTCCTCTTACTAAAGAAGAAGAAGCAAGGGAACCGTTCATACAGCACAGCAAGCAGAATGAAAACGGAAAGATTGGTTATGGCTCAGTCGAACCTATTGAAACAACCTTGAGAGTGAACGATACTAATGTGCTTATATCACATGCAGATGAGGTCATTATAGGGGATTTTATTGATGAAGATAAAGATCAATTTGTTTTAACTAATAAAGACTTTAATTCTACTGTTTCTTTAAATTTGCTTGGTTTTGATTATGTTGCTACTGATGTTTGTGTGGGCTCTAGTTTTAAGAGCAAAGACAATTGTGTGGTTGATCCTTCTAAGATATTTAAAACTTCTGGTGTGATTTCAAATAAAATTGATAAAAATAAGATTTTGAATAAACAATTATCACCAAAGTTTGTTAAAGAAGGGAGTTCATGTGTGCATAATTTTAATAAATAAATGGCTCACACAAAAGTTTAAAAGCAGGGGTTGGCCACTATGACTTTTCTATTAAAAGACAAACGTGTTTCAATTGTGGCACTCCTGGTCACATTGCTAGAAATTGTCTGCACCGTCCTTATGTCCCATACTACGGACATAATCAAAGGATTATGCCTCGAAATACCTTTAATGAATTTTCTTCTAATAAATCAAGGTATTACAGGGAAAATCCCTCTGATGGTGATTGGAAAAGAAGCAACGCTGACAGATTGAGATCCCATCAAACTAAGCCTGCCATGTTTCAAAAGCGCGATGGAAAATCGATTTCGGTTCCAAGACCAAATCTGGCCTCTAGATCGAAATAGATTTGGGAACCAATAACCAACGTGACTTCCATCTGCAAATCAGAGACAAAGTCAATCGTTTACGTTAGTCACAAAATTATAAACTCGACTATAAATGGTTGCCTAAATATTTGGTGCCCAAATCACTAAAAGCTTCCTATTCGATCTTAGATAACCAAGAAGACATGTCATGGAGACCTGTTTCTTGCACATATGAATCATGAGTACCCAGCATTACTATGGACTGGGTACCAAATACTAATTAATCTCTCACATCGTGCAGGAAGAGCTACGGAGGAATAACATCAGACCTTTTTATGTTGATAGTGGGTGTTCCAGGCACATGATAGGAGACATCCCTCAACTGCCCGACATTCAAAAATCTAATGGAGGGTATGTTTTCTTTGCGGGAGGAGAAAAAGGGAAGATCACACAGAAGGGTACTTTAAGTAATGGTATTCTTAAGTTCGAAAATGTCAATTTTGTTCCAGAGTTAAAACACCGTTTGCTCAGTGTCTCGCAGATCTGTGACAAGGGTTTTTCAACAAATTTTACAAATAAGGAGTGTCTGATTTTAAAACCTGGTATCATCATACCAAAAGATTGGGTTCTTGTTCGATCTCAAAGAAAAGATAATGCATACATCAGTGACATGAATAAAAATGTTCCAGGAGAAATCACGTGTCTATTTTCAAAAGTGTTGGAATATAATGCCATGCTTTGGCATCCTCTTCTTGGTCACGCTTATGTTAAAAGTCTTAACCGTCTTGCAAAGAACAACATTGTCCGCGACTTATCTATTAAAGATTTTGTAACAACTGAGAAATGTATAGCTTGTGCTCTAGGTAAACATCATCGTAAATCACAATAGCCCAAACTGGTCAATACCATCTCCTCAGTTTTTAAATTTCTTCATATGGATCTTTTTAGTCCTCTCCATGTATTGAGTCTCTCTCGCAGTTCATAATGTCTGGTTATAACTGATGAATACTCACGGTTTACTTGGGTATTTTATTGTCAAATAAGAATGAAACTGCAGAACTGACAAAGTGCTTTGTGGTGCTATACGAGAATTAACTCATTTTGAAGCTAAAGGGAATTCGATGTGATAATTTCACGGAGTTCAAAACTCAATGCTAAATCACTTTTGTGTCGGGAAAAGAGTGCTAAGACAATGCTGCTCAGCTCGTACACTGCAACAAAATGGTGTAGCTGAGAGAAGGAACAAAACCCTAATTGAGGCTGAAAGGATCATGTTTTGCGACTCGAAGCTACCTCTGTTCTTCTGGGATGAAGCGGTCAATACATAGTGTTATGTTCAAAATCGGGTGCTGATCTACAAAACAAAAATGAAGACTCCCTGTGAGATTTTCAATGGTCACAAGCCCACTATAGCACACTTCCGTGCTTTTGGATGTCCATGCACTCTGCTGAATCTCGAATCAAATCCAAAATTTGGAGTAAGGGCTGATGATTGCTATTTTGTTGGTTATGTTGGTCTCACTGCCTATAGAGTTTATAACAAGGAAACGAAGTAGATTGTGGAATCTTACGATGTGCGCTGGATAGAGGAGAATGAAACTGATGCTCGTGCCGGTCCTTACTGGTTATTTGATTATAATGAACTGTTTAAGCTATCTAATGTGCTTCTAGTTGTTGATGCAGGAAACTCAGGTGCAGGGATGTCGGATGCTATTGATAAAGAAGAAGACATCTATTTTGGTTTTCAAAAGGCTCTGGTGTTGGGTACACATACGTTAGAATTGTATGATACTGCTCAGCCTTCGTATTCAAGTCCACAAGAACATGTTACTAAGACTGACTCTTCATAAAATCTCCTGAAGAATTTCAATTGCATACAACTGAGACACCTTCGGCTGATGCTTCGCCAGTAGAGGGGGAGAGTACCATTCGTCAAATATTTGGTAGAACTCTATTTTCAAATGTCATACCAAGTTGGGTGTTGGTTTGATATAAATAATAGTTCAATGGTCATTTTCTCATTCTGTCTTCAAAATTCTTCACGTGCGGCATGACGAGAATGTAATCTGTCTCGATGCATTCACGTTAATTCATATGCATGCTTGTATGCATGTGACGGAACCAGACTAGGCTTCATTCGGTTTCACTTTTTATGAGTATTATTAGCTTTTCGGGTAAGTTTGGGTTGAATTGGTTACATTGGATTTTAAACAAAACTATACATTTCAAACCATTTGTTTTCGTGTGCTAGAACTTTTTGTGTGGTTGGTTAGTGTGGGTTTTTGATGCTTAAAACCCGCAAACATGACTTTAGGGCTTACTTGCTCTACGATCTACTGGTTTTGTATTAACGGAATGGATGGATGCTCTTTCCGTTTTAGTTTGGAGAGTTTTATATTTTTGCACGTTTTTCAAGGTGGATCATCTGATCCTAAAAAATTTGGAATCTGCTAGTTCAGATTCCTAAGCTTGTCAAGCGAAGTTCGTTTTGGTTTTTTCAAAAGTATTTAAAGAGGTATTAGGTCAAACTGTTTTACACTCCTCTGGGAATTTATCAGACATTTTTTCAAATTTTTTAACGGTGTTAAACAGAGATTTTTTTCTACATTATAAGTTGTAAAATCATTCCATGATTACAATAATATAACTTTTAACTTACGATGTACCTTTTTTTGAATTTTATGATCGTAAATCAAAGTAATCGGATCTTAAAACGTCACATGTGTTACCTTTTTGGCATATCAGATGTTCAGATACTATTATTCAGCTCTTCTAGAGTCAAAGATGATCATCAATTTGATTAACAAATGTTTCAATCTCAATCTTAATGTTTTGACGGTGAATAGACATCGGAGACGGTGAACTTGTTCATTAGGCGAAGTTATATAACTTCGCATATATGATAACTTCGTTTATTCTGGTACCGGCGAAGTTAACAGTTTATTTTTACTTTTTAACTTGATCTGTTTGGTGCAAATATGGCAGCTGTTGCTGGTGCAGGAGGAGCAGGTGGAGATGGTGGTGACGATCCAAGAAAGCTCATTAAAGCACACAACATATTCGTGACTTTGGAGTTGGATCATTGGGGTTTGGATGAATTTCGAGAGATGATCGAGGACCTTTTATGCTATCTCAAATACACTACCTATCTCATAACCAAACATTAAAGATTTTTGGAACTTAGCAGAGTATGGTTGTCGAGTTGAACCGCCGGTGATACGAGCTATAGCAAATAATCACCTGATTGCTTTTTTTGCTGACGACATTCGTGTAGCTATATATTTGGGGACAGTGATAGAGGATGATGGTCCTACTGAGTATTCCCACTTATTTAGGAATGATGCTTTTCAACGAATGGGATATGTGTGCCCCATTGGTGATTCTCAAAGGTGTAAGGGTTTTCTTCTGGGTTCATAGAGGTTCTTAATGCATGTGTTGATTGTGTGCATGTCAAGTAGAAAGGCGGGTTCGGACGGTATGGTGCGGCTATGCAATCAGCTATGGCTTCGTGATGTATAACAAGCCGTATAGTTTTAGTCGCATGATCTTCTATGAAATTGATAAGTGGAGAAGAGCAACAGGGAGGGAACAGTTTCTATTGTATCCCAGGTTTTACAAATGATCTTGAATTATGTTGCTACGAATGTGCCTCAGAGACGACCAACAAATTATGTCAATAGTATCAATAAAATGATTTATGCTAATGTCGCTCTTCAAGTTCTAGGAGTAAGGCTGAGTTGAGACCTAGGCATACTGTGTTGTTTGGGGCTATTGTGAATCAAATTTTTATGCCTCCACCAAATGATAGATTTCTTGATGCGCCTGTTCAAGTGGTAGATCCACAACTTTTGGTAGCACCACAACATCAGCCTCAAGAGAAGTTTATACCTCCTCCACATGTGCCAGTTATTCAACAAGAAGTTATTGATCCTCAGCTATTAGCTAATAGTGATCTTGTTGTCGTTTTTGATCTGGACATGCCTGCGGTTTTAAAAGTTGGTATTGGTTTACAGCTGTTGATGGACCTTATGTGCCTTGTTCGTCTGAGGCTACTAGAACTGATAGTTAATCAGATGGTGTTGATGAGAATAGTCGTTATATGGCTTTGCAACGTCGAATGCAAGCGGATAAGAATGATAATATAGCTGGTGATGATGATTCGGATTTTTATATTCAGAGTGATCATGATGAATCGGAAGAAGAACAATATCGGTTGGTAAAACGTACCAAGCGAGCCCCGTTGGTGAGGGTTCTGGTTCTGGTTCTGTTCTGGTTGTTTCTATACCAAAGTCAGTAGCTGGTGTTTTAGTTGCTAATATGAGTGTTGGGTAGATAATTAGTGGTATTTCTATGGTATCTTTGGATGCACTGGTTATTGTTTCATTACCACAGGCTACTTTGACACCTTCTGAGGTGGTGTCTTTGTTTTTTATTCGGCGGTTATGGCTGCATTTGGTGTGCCTGAGACTTTGCCACATGCATCTACTTCTTTAATTTGCCTATTCCATCTACATGTGTTGATTTCCCTCCTCTCTACACCTATGCAGTGCCACAGGTTTGTGTGATATTTGATGCTTTACGTTTTCCCAATGAAAGAATTACTTGTTTAATGTCTTGATGTCATGATAATCTTGTTTAAAAATCAGGCTATTCATCAGTTGATCTCTGGAAATCAGCTACAATAAGCTCTTTTGGTTGACTAGTCTAGAGTTATTGATGCTCTTAAGAAGCTCTTAGCATCTCATGGGGAGAGTAGTTGTAAAGTTGATGCATTGAAGAATGTTAGACGTGATGATACTGAGAATGATCCTAATGTATCGAAAGGTGCCTTGGTGAGATGCCAAGTACTTCACAAGTTCTTGGTACTCAAGCTACAATTCAAGGGAAGTAAGGTAAAACAGGTTCTGGTACTGGAGGTAATGATATAGTAATTGTTGATGAAGACATTTTTGCTCTTCGAGATTTGGATGATTTTGATGCTATATTTGATGTTGATGATGAGCCAGAAGAAAGAGAGATAGGAGAAATAGGAGAAAAGATTGTTGTTGATGAGTCCTTGGAAGAAGGAGAGATTGCTGAAGAGGGGGTAAAGCATGTTATACCGCCTCGATGCATGAATAGGTTTGGATTAACACTTATGGTGGTGAATCAGTGGATTTGAAGAAATTTCTAAACTTGTTGAATAAGAGAGTGAAGTGTCTGAATGGGAAGAGCAGCCCAAGTGGCAGGAAGGGTGTGCTAATGGTTTGTGAAGAGAAATAAACTAGTGGTTCCTCCCTCATTTAAGAAATCTTATAATATCAAAGGGTTTAGAGAATCGAAGAAAGTGATTATTAGCCGGTTGTATGATGACAAGTTGAAGTTGTTTGTGTTGAAAAGATAAGATAGAATTCAGTACTTTCCAAGGTTTTTGAGACCGTATAATACCTTACCTGAGTGTGAGGTTAAAGACTTGGCCATAACTAAGTTGATAAATCGGGGAAAAAATAGTTTTGCTGATTGGGTCAAGAAGATAATTTGGAAACAAGTGGTGAAAGAGAAGAAGCTCACTCTGCTCAAGCCTCAGAAGGGAAAATTTGTTGAAGATGTTGAGAGAGGTGTCAGATAAAATGGGAGACCACAGATGATGGTAAAATACAAACCCATTCGATGCTTGAAGAAGATTCCGATTAAGCCAATGCCTCAAGATGTGTTAAATAATATGAAGTTATGAGGTCTTGATAATGAGACGACTGAAGTTGTGATGGAGGATGAAAATGAGTAGGAGTTGCTGAGAGTGTATGATCCAATGCACTTGGTAAATATTTCTAAATCTGATTTGCAGGTACTCAATATATAAAGATTTTTTATATCCCTGCATGGAAGTCATAGGGGAAGAAGTTTCAAAGAGTTGTCTCAGTTTGTGTGAGAAATGGAGTGCATGCTGGAAGTTTTGTTTGAAGATGATGTTCGATTGCAAAGTGAAGAAGAAAAACAAAAAATAAATGAAGCTACTGCCAAGGGAGCGTCTGTTGGTGCATTTTGGTGTGTTAGTACTTCATAGGTTTATTGTTAGTCTTGTCTGTAATAAACGATATGTTTCTTTTTGTATTTAAACGGTTTGGTTATTAGCGAAGTTGAGAGAACTTCGCCTATTATGTAACAAGCGAAGATATGTGTTATATAAACATATCTTCGGCCTACCGTGTATTGAAAGATACCGCGTTATTATTCAATACAAGTAAACGTTTGGTTTAATCAATGTTCTTGTATTAACTTCTAATACTCATAATCAAACACTTAGGAGATTCCACACCCTTAGAGTTTGTGATATCTCTTGTAGAGATCCATTCTAGGGACCTACAATAAACTAATATATCAATTTGTTTGACCCTGACTCACAAACACGGTTGATGGCTACTAAGACATAATAAATACAAATAATGGTGCCGGTTGACCATGATTAAACGAACACAATCGATGGCTACTAAGACGACGTATGATCATACTTTATATGTGATTATAATTGACCTATCCGAATGCAATAGTTTAAACAATTGAGCAAGAAAAAGTCTTCTGCCCAAAACCAGAAGCTAAAGTAATTGAAAAGGTACCAAAATTAAATTTTGTAACCCTAAACGGGTCAGGATCAAATTGACTACCGTAACTCCCTCAATCAGTGAAATTGGTTGAGGATTTTTGTTATTTATGTAAATACACACGTTTTATCAGTAGGCAACTTACTCAGAAATATAGAGGAACGATGAGAAAACAAGAGTCAAAGAGTCGTGAAGTATCAAAGTCAAACAGAAAGAGTTTCTTGTGTAATTAACACCAAAAATGATAAGTGAAGGCTGAATTGATTTAGGGCAAAGGTTTTACAAGGTTAGGGATGGTTTATATAAAAGAGATTGACTTATTGAACAAGGATTTGTTATTAACTGCAAAAAAATTCCAAAACAAACGGAATTCGACATAATTAATGAATTAGACCAATTACTTGTTCCCTACCATAAGAAATCTGGTAGAATATGCTTTGTTATGATGCCAAAGCATATTCTAGTTGTTTTCTAAGAAATATACATGAAATCGGCTTCCAAAATTAACTAAAACGAATAAACGAGTCAAAAATCCGTTTTTGGTTGTGCAGACTTGTTCCCTGCGCGGTGCAGCCTTTGAAGGTTTGTCCCACACATGGTGCGGCGCTCTGGTTATCTACCAAACCTTAATTTTTGACAAATCTAGCCCATGTACTTCTATAAATGTAATTTTTAGCCGTTTTAAGCGATTTCAAGGGTTTCCATGAGTTGTTTGACGAGTTTGAAATGTAGAGAATATAAATCAAGTTAAACAAGGTTAACTACTTATAAATGCAAAATTTTGTTAATACAAAATTTTGGAATTACATTCCCGAGTCGGTTAAATATAAACGAACACAAATAAAAAACCCAAAATGTTACAGAAAATGCACTTCGTAGTATACCGGTGAGATTGGATCATGGTGTGGCTGCAACTGAATAGTCCAAAGATCTAAGAAGAATCTTGTATGATTAGTTGATGCGATCATTGCAAGTCAATGACGCTAGAATAGAGGGGTTATGGCTTAAGCTCTTGTATAGGAGCAAGCATTTCAAACAAAAAAAAAGAAGAAAACGTTGGATTGTGTATACGAGGAAGAGGTAAAGCACCATCCCAAATCCATGGAAGAGGCTATAGAAGAGGTGTTGGACGAGGAAGAGGACCAATCCAATGTTATAATTGGGGTAGGATTGGTCATATGATTAGAGATTGCTGGAATGAACCTAAAACACGTGTTGCTGTTGAGGGAAAAGGAGATGATGATGAAGGTCAGTTAAACATGGCAATTGAATGCACTGATGATCAGGAAAATAGTGTGTTTATGGCTCACTATGAAGTAAGTCAAGAAATGAAAAATGTGTGGTTATTGGATAGTGGTTGTTCAAACTACATGATAGGATAAAATACCTTGTTTGATTCAGTTGATCTCTCAAAGAAGGTGAAAGTTCGTAAGGGAAATGATAAGACGATCCAAGTTGATGGAAAAGGTGTTATGAAACATGAAGCTATGGCTACAAAGCCGAAAATGATAAGCGATGCTCAATTTTCTTCTGAGTTGGACTGCAATCTTTTGAGTATAGGATAACTAATGGCAACCGGTCATAAGTTATTATTTGGTGAATGGGTATTTACAATTACTAATAAGAAGACTGGGAAAGTTATTTGCACCATTCCTATATCAAGCAATAACAACTTTCCACGTAATGTTAAGAAAACCAATAGTGTTGGGCTTTCAGCTATCAGTGATGAAATGCTCACATGCCACTTAAGATGTGGTCATCTGAATGAAATTAGTTTACATGTTTCAATTACAAAATTCATGGTGCATGAGTTGCTACAAGTAGAGAATTTGAACGTGCGTGAAGGGTGTGTTGAAGGGAAGCAGACAAATGAAGAATTTCCTCAACATGCATCCAATACCAAGAAACTTCTTGATCATATTCATCCATATTTTTGTAGACCCATCATTAGGAGGTAGCAAGTACTTTCTTTTGTTCACTCATGACCTTAGTCAGATGACTTCAGTTTATTTATTGCATTACAAAGCTCAAGTATTCTCTAGGTTTAAGGTGTTTAGGGAAAAGGTTGAAACAGAAACATGTTTGAAAATTAAATCACTAAGATCAGATCATGGGGGTGAGTTTATTTCTAAGGAGTTTATGAAGTATTGTGAGGTTTCAGGCATAGGAAGGTATCTAACCGCCCCTTATACTCCACAACAAAATGGAGTATCCAAAAGAAAGGACAATATTCTTGTTGACATGGCCCCACGCATGTTGCAAGAGAAGAACCTTGACAAAGTATTCTTGGGAGCTAGCAGTAGTAGCAACAACACGATGTCATCAAAAATATTTCACCAACATGGGTAGTAGATGACAAAACTCCACATGAGGTATGGTATGGTCGTACGACATCTGTTCATCATCTCAAAATATTTGGTTGTGTAGCCTATGGACTAAGACCTAAACAAATGAGAAAGAAATTTGATTCAAATACATGAAAACATATTTTTATTTGGCTACTCACCCAATTCAAAGGCTTATAGGCTATATGATCTTATTATTAGAAGTGTTTTGATTAGTAGAGATGGTGAAGGCAAGCACGAGTTGGCTTATGATCTTATAACTAGTATTGGTGGAACAAGGTTTCAAGAGTTGATGAGACTTCTTCAACTCTTAACACTTAAAATGATGAACATGCTAGTGGTCAACTTAGTCCCAAGTCGCCTAATCTAAGTAGTGTGATTGAAGATTCTAGTGTTATCCCTGAAAGCAAAACTCCTAAGGTATAGTCATTAAATGTACTCTACGATTGTAAAAGTCCCATGCTAGATTCTCAAGCCTGCCACTTTGCCCGTTCTTCTATAGAACCAAGTTCTTTTGAAGAAGTCGTTGGTCACAAAAACCGGGTAGAAGCTATGAAAGTTGATATACAAGCCTTGAAAAATCCCAACACTCATTAACCGAGATACCAAAAGGTTTGAACGCAACTGGGCTGAAATAGCGTTACAAGGTAAAATTAACGGCTGATAGTTAAGTAGAAAAGCATAAAGCACTTCTTGTTGTAAAGGGGTATGTTCAAGAGTATGGAATAGATTATGAAGAAACATTCTCACCTATGGCAATGTTTGAAACAATTCATGTGATAGTGTCTCCAGCTGCTCAAAAGGGCTGGGAACACTATCAGATTGATGTAAAGTCACCTTTATTGAATGGCTCCTTGTATGAATAAGTCTATGTCGTGCAACCTCAAGGTTTTGAAATAATTGGGGAAAAGAATATAGTATATAGGCTATACAGCTTTGTATGGCCTGAAGCAAGCCCATAGGTCTTGGTATGAAAGAACTGAAAACTATCTTCAACAACAAGCATATGACAGAATTCAAAGTGAACTAATAGTGTATGTAAAGAAGGTAAATCTTAATCTTATCATTCCATGTTTGTATGTTGATGACATTATTTACATAAGTTCTTCTAAGAGTCCAGTGACTGAATTTAAAGAAAAGACGATTGTTAATTTGAAATGTATGATTTGGTAAAGCCTGCTTACTTTCTTGGCTTGGAGATTCCTTAAAGAAAGGACGGAGTGTTTATATCACAAAAAATTATGCAAGTGATTTGTTGAGAAAGTTTAGTATGGGAAAGTATTTATATCACAGCTCTTACTCCTATGAATAGTGGGGATAAGTTGCAAGTAAATGATTATCAAGTTCAAAATGTTGATGAAAGAACGTTTAGAAGTCTAGTTGGTGGGATGTTGTACCTAAATCACACATGACATGATTTAGTGTATTCAGTTGAGTTACCTCAGATTATGGGATTTTGTATGAAAAGGGAATGTCGATACAACATAAAGGATATATAGATAGTGATGGGGCAACCTCAACTGAAGAAATGAAAAGTATATATGGTAATGTGTTCTCTATGGGATAAGGTGTTGTATCTTGGAGTTTTAAGAAACAAACAATTGTTGCATTTTCAACTACTGAAGCGGGATATGTAGCAGCTCCTATGGCTGCTTGTCAAGCTGTGTGGATGAGATAATTAGTAAATGAGTTGGGATTCAAACAATAAAATGCAACGGGTATTTATTGTGCATTTTCTTAGCAAGAAATGCAACTATGCATAGTATAAGTAAGCATATTGATATCAAGCATCATTACATTAAAAGTCTGGTAACTAAGAATCAAGTTATGCTAAAGTCATGTTATACTCCAGAGCAAACTGTTGATATGTTAACAAAGAAACTAGTAGTGGACCAGTTTTTGTTAAGTCTCGTTGTGTATATTAATCTTTTGTATCTATTTAGAGTGTTCATGATGTATTTAGTTAGCTTGTTGGTTTGTTTTTATGTACGTTTGGTCCCAAGGCTATGTATATTGAGCCTAATAGGCTGTGAATAATATAATGGGGCATGGGATGCTTCCCCTATAAATGAGGAAGCATACCCATGCATAACCCAACCTTTTGCGAAAACATATATCTTATCCTCTCACCAACTCCTCTCTCCTCCCTTCTCTCTTACAATTATCTTATCCTCTCACCAACTCCTCTCTACTCCCTTCTCTCTTAACATTTCGGGTAATAACCAACACCAAACTAAATCAGAGATCTCTGTAGACAACAAGTGATTTTTGTTAGCTTGTAGTTAGAGATTGATTCAAAAACTCTTAGTTGTCTGATCCGTGAATAGGACCTACAATTGGTATCAGAGCTTTCGGCTCTACTAGTTGTAGTTCTTGGGTCACAACCTTGGATTTTGGTCTTGTTTGCCTGTTGAAGAGTTGTATTCAAGTGTTAAAATGGGTCTACGGGTTCACTTGTTTGTTAAAAGTCAGTTCGCAAGCTCGAAATAAGTTTGTTTGAAGCATTCGGGTTTTAAAGAAAGGTGTTCATGTGTTCTTGTGTTGTTAGAAGTTTTTAGATTCTAGAAGATAGTGTGGTTTGAGCTTAAAAAGTTGTGTTTCTAGATCTACAAGTGTTCATAAGGTTCCAACTGAGTTTCTGATGTGCAAAACGCGGTCAATAAAAAACCTAACCTAACCTAGACACTCTAATTTTAAATTTATAAATCTAGACTCTCTTAATGCTAGACCACTGGACAGGCAAGTGTACCTATCGACTGTAGTAAAACCTAACGAAGTCCGGATATCGAACCCAAAAGGACACTAGCGACGACTAAACAAAACTCTGACTAATAACTTATATAAAATGATATAATTGATTTTTTTTGTGTTTTTTAATTATTAACTACAAATTAAATAATACTTAAACTAAAACTAACACGAACAAATCAGTTTAAAATTCAAATAGGGGAAACAACTACCTAGGCAAGGAATCCTACTAGTCAACTCGTAAACTCTCGGAATTGGATTTATGATTGGTACCTTATTCTAAAAATATGAAACTTAAGGAATAACTAAAGTATGCTAGATCACCTCCCGGTCTCACCAACAATACCTAAGAACCCTAAATATCATGTAAAGCTCAATGGTTTAATGGCTCGGATCACCTCCCGGTCTCACCTTACCTAACTATGCTAAGGTACCCAAAGATTAAATCACCTCTCGGTCTTTCTAATCACAATATACCCTAAGGCGTAAAGGGGTATTCTATCTAATTCGGTTATAATTCGGATCTGTAAAAATCTAAAGGAATCTAGGGTAACTCACTCCCATGCAATCACTATCCAAACCCGCAAAAGACCAAAACAAACGACACTCAAGTACCTCCCGTTCTCTCAAGTGGCAGAATATAAGGTATCTCTAAACTCTCAATTACCGTTCCTATGGAATACGTTAACTATATACCATAAACTAGTTACAAATACACAGTAAGTAACCTAATATGCATCCATACATGAAAGAGGTTCACAAAGACGCATATGGAACAAAAACTGATAGTATATTAATACCAAATACGCATATGCATCACAACAAAATAAAATAAAAACTTTACCAAATCATGAACCAATCAATAATAAATCCAAAACCAAAAATAATACGAGTCTAAAAAGTATTCATCCAAACCCAGACAGTATAACAGATTTAGCCAACCATAATAATCGATAAAACAAAAACAAAAAATAAAGTACGGTTCATCGAAAAAGAAATTAATATAGTTGAGTTACTAGCCTGCGAACTTAAATTAATTGAGCAGTCTACCTGTTTGCTTATTAAGTCCATCCGTGACTTTGTTGGACGTGCTTGGTTGCTTGCTTCACTTTTTTTCTTTTGATTCCTGGCCGTGAATTTAATTGACCAGGAGCTTGCTTGATTGTTAACTCCTCACGCACCAACAAGGGTGTGGTCCCCTCTATTGGCGTCCTCCTTTTTGTTCCGTCACTAGGGATCTTTTTTCCGTTTTCTTTAATATGCCCAGCCCCCTCTATTGAATCTTGTTAAAAGTGAATTATATATGGCAAACGTAAATGGATTTCACTTTTTGGGGCCCACAACCCATTAATCATAAATATTCATTCTCAAACTTAAATTTGCCTTTTTCTTAAATGCCAATGCTATCACATGATCAAATAATAATTCAACAAGTAAACGAATTTCAACATGAATTTGAAATACTCCAAACATATATGCACCTGTGAATGAAAATAAAACAAAATTTAAAATAACATATATTTTGAGCAAATGACTATTTAATACAAATTATGTTTGGTGAATTAATATGCATTAACGTGAGTAATATTGTGCATGCTCATTATAATTTTAATATATCTTTCATCTCATATTTAGGTTAAATAACTCATTTTTTCTCGTGGTCACTTGAAACCTTTAATCTTTAAATACCATATATGAGCCATTTGAGAATAATATTTAACAATAACCAGCTCAGAAGTATTAAAAAGTGTAGAGAAAATATGTAATTTTTGTGTATAATTTAGTCCATATCTCTTTCCAAATATAATAAAAGGTGTACTGGTGTGAAAAGACATTTATAAAGTACCTTTTGTACTTTCAGAAAAACATATCTAATCGTGTTACAAACCATTCGAATCGAGTATCAAACGATTCAAATCGAATTAATAAAAAATTCGAATCGAGTTAAGAAATCAATCGAATAGAAATTTAAAACCAATCAAATGGAATCTCTACTCGATTCTATTGCTTTTCAATTTGATTCGATTTAAATTCCCTATTCGATTCGACTGAAATCCTATTCAATTTGTTTACCTATCTGATTCGAATTCGTTTCAATTTGATATGTTTGTACTTGAAGCTTTTGGCAGAAACTATTAAGTGGACTGGTTGATCTATTTTCTGATTTGCATGATGGCAACTGATACTAAAACATTAAAGTACTTCATTATCTTTGAAAACGAGGCCGAGACCACCAACAAACCTTCAAAACTACTCAAGTGGGATAACAACTTTGAGGAATTCAAGTGGTGTTTCAAGAACTACACAAGAATCACTAAATATGCTCTTCTCAGATCAATTGAGATCGGTCCTCACATTCCCATGACTGATACTGCTGATGGACCAGTTCCCAAACCTTTTACAACCTATGATGATGAATGAAAACAAATGCTAAGTGATGATCAAAATGCCTATGGTGTCTTAAGTCTGTGTCTTTCACTTGAAACTTCTCAAACTTTAAGAGATCATACAACTGTTAAAGGTCTATGGGATGCAATGGTTAACAAGTTTGAAGGGAATGTGGAGATGAGAAATAGTAAGAAGGCCAAGTTGAAGGGTAAATTCAATATGTTCAATCACATACAAGGAGAAACTAATGGATCTCTTATCCATATAATTGAAACATTAATCACCAAGATGAAGAGTGCTCGGATTGATTATGATCAGATTGAAATCAATGACAAGCGATTAAAATCCTTAACCTAGACCTGGAATAGTAGTGTGATCTTCATCAGGAGAACAACGAATTTGAAGATAACATCTCTATCTAACTTCACTTCAACCATAAAGTCATTTGAAATGGATGACACTCTCAGATTGGGTAACCATATCAGCTCTCTGAATCTTGCTGGAATCTCTACTGGATCAGGGGTCGGCACAGCTTTCCTCAGTCAAGCACATCTCACTATTCATCCAGTTGATGGGGTGAAGATGTTTTTTGCTCAATCAACACAAAATTTTTCTGTCAAAACTTCTGCAAGTCATCAAGCACCTTCCAGTTCAAACTCCTTTCAAGAAGTAGTAGACAAGGCTATCAAGCAAGAACTAAAGCTCATGGGGTTAAGAAGCCTGCAAGTAGTTCTTCCTATCCCCCTCCTCAATTTTATGAATCACATGTTGCATTGTTTCATGCCTTTATGGGAAGTCATGAGGAGTTTTTGCAGGGAAAGCTTCTACCTACATCATTTAAACAAGGAGACATTCTCAAAATCAACAAGAAGGATCTCAAGAAAATAAATATCAAGTAAATGGTTTTTCATCATGAATTAAACTTCATGAAAAAGTATGGAACAAATAGCTTCGGGAATTCAGATGGAAACGGGATTGGTTTTGACTAAAACAAGCTCTGGTGCTAAAACTACAATAAAACAGGGCACTTCGCGAGGGAATGCACAAACCCATCAAAGCTTGCTAAGAACATCAAGATTACTGAAGTTTCTGACGACGAAGGTGGAAGAAGAAGTGATAAAAGGCATGTAGATCAAATTACCTCCTCAAACCTAGAGTACACCGAATAAGTCAAGGAAACTCAACAAAAGGGAACTCTGGATAAAACTCAAAGGCTATGATAACTTTTTCAGTTGATGCAACAAAACTAGATTGGGAGGATGACCAATTCTGTGAGCTGATAAATCCACTAACCTTCGCTGAGATGGCATTTGTGAACGAAGATCAACCATCATCAAGCTCTGCTGTAGAAGCATACCAAACCGTGTCAAACATTCCTGAGGTACACAAACTCTGCTTTCAAGCTTGCGCTACTAAAATAGAGAATAATAGAACTCACAATGTTGCACTAATAGATAAAAATCTAAGCATTATATGTCAGAACGATGATTACAAAAAGGTTGAGAAGATTTTTTTCACAAGAATTAAAACCCACAATAATGAAATGGAAAAATTAATTGAGAAATTGTTTCTGTCTAACAAACTAGCTGAATTTCATGAAAGACGTGTAGTCGAAATAAATGCTAAAATTAAGAAGCTAGATTTAGACCTTGCCTAGAGACATTCCTTCCTAATGTTTAAGCACCCCACCAAGAACCCAAGACATTCCTTCCTAATGTTTCCAAAACTGTTTATCACATTCCTATATCAGTTAGTTCTAACGGTGATTTAAAATTCTTCAGCAGGTCATATATAAGAAAGTGGGTGTGGAAAAGAACATGGGTTGTGGAAAGAAAAGCTTTTAAACTTTATTCTTTGATTCCATTATGAATCTAAAACAATGATTTGTCATCTCGGTCTGTAATAATAATATGTTTGGATCCATGAAAAATACATTGAGATCATCTGTAAATGATCATGTAATTTGTGAGAGTGTTGATGTTGGCCATTCTAAAAATGCTTTGAATTAAAATGATACTTTTGTTTCAGATAGTGACTGTGAAACTGTTTATGATAAAACTTTTGTTAAAAGTAATGTGAATACAAATGTGGTTGAAGAAATGAACATAACTAGTTGCTCATCAAAAGACTTTATAGTAAAGGGAGACTTTAGTAAAAAAAAAAAAAAAAAGTTTTTGAAAATGAAAAGGCAAGTACTTTGAGTAAATATATTCCACCTCACAAAAACTCTTTCTCTTAAACAACTAATCATTGGAAAGTCCTTAACTGTACAATCATTTTAATAACTACGATGGTCCTCATCAACAAAATTATGTTGGTTCATTTTACACAAATGCTTTTGATGATAGAGGTTGCAGGTCAGATAGCTTTCACGCTCCTTTCCAAGCATCGCCTTTCTCATCACATCAACTATAATATAGTTCTGATGAGTTCTATAAGGTCTCTAGAAGAAACTGTAAGTCCCGAATCTGGATCACTAAAATTATGATATCAATATAACAAGTATAGGTGCGGAATACCGATACTTGGTGATTCAATAACACGAGTATACACAAGTTAGTAACACGAGATTGCTTCAAACCACACGTATATTAAGATACGTCGGGTGCTTAAGCACTTACAATACACGATACTGAAAATAACAAGTGAACGACAACCTACACCCTATACACTAAAGAACTATATATAGGGGAACCGGATTACCAAGCCCATACATTCAAAAACCCGCCGAGAACTCCAAGTAGTTCTCGGCTTACATATTAGCCCCAACCCATATACATGTTAAACCCAAAATAACTTAGACTAAGTACAAACCATATAAACTAGGCCCAACAATCTCCCACTGGTTTGTAGCTTTGTCTTTTAATCATGCTTCATGTAGTCAATGTCAACATCTTTCAATGCACCTGCCCAAAATTTGCATCTGAAAATAGAAGCTACCATACCGGTGAATTCTTTAGCAGCCATTTCAAAAATCGGATCAGCAATTATCTGGAAAGTACTGAGCGTCTTGATGTCCCTTTCTCCCAACTTTAATAAGTCTCTTGGAACAACAAATTTGTACTGACCCTTTCCTTTCGCCAGCTTAATAACAACCTTGGCAGTGACACTATCATATATCCAAAATCTCATGTTGTCCAATGTTCCATCTGGAACCTTTTCAGGAACATGAATATGAGTAGCCTTATTCGTAGCTAGCCACGTGACGCTAACCATTGTTTTTCCGGTCCTTGGATCCTGAACTCCCTTGGCTTCCTTTAGAAAAGACTCTGCAGTTATCATGTCTGGGAAACCTCTATCGACTTGACTTCTTAGAAAGTTCCAGAAGTCTATACCACGTTTATCATTCGTCGGGTTGGTGAAAGGAGAGTTAATCAGGTCACTAAGATCTACTTTGGTCCAGGAGCCAAAGTCTTTCATTTTCTTGTAATACTCAGTTGTTCCTGACTTCCTCTTTACCCACCATATATTCTTGTCTGCATCAAAACCCCATGATAGAACTCCCGATCGGTCACCATATTTGTCCGAGAACCCATTTTGAAAAGTAATGATAAACCTGTCTGGATGATCCGATGATTCAACATTCTAATTTGAGTTCTTCATCACCAGCAGTTTCGTCTTCCCCTTTTCAAGTAGTTTCTTCTGAATTCTGTCTGATTTCTCTTTGGTGATGGAGGGGGCATCCATGTACTGTTCCAGTGATTCCGACTCATCAATGTTGTCAACAGGGCGAGTAGTAGAACTGCTGCCTTGACTAACGTTGGGCATTTTAGAGACCACATCATCACTACCTTTAAAATCATCTCCAAACTTTTGAAACAGTTTTTGTTGGAGATCAAGATACAAGGCTGTTAATTCTTCCATGTTGGACAGTAGTTCTTTGATCTTGGCATCTTTACTAGAGTTACCTGCTTCCAACTCTTGAATACGAACGTCTTTGACTACCGAATCTTGTTCGAGTTCAAAGACTCGACGTTGTAATGCATGAATGTCAACAGGAGCATCTTCAAGAACTGCACCTTTACCTTTGTTCTGAAAGTAAGTTTCTTGCATAGCCAGAATTTGGGCAATCTTGTCTTATGTACCTGAGCTTGACTGGCCCTGAACATCTGGTCCAGATGAACCGGAAGGAATATCTGTAGTGTCGGTGTGTGGAATATCTGTCTCAAAATCAAATTCACTAACAAAATCAATAGTTAACGGATCATGAAACGAAGGCTCAGCAGTAGATATATCTATCTTGTCCAGCTTGTATTTCTGGAGCATGTGTCTCAGGTTGAGCGGTTTGTAGTTGTGGGCTGGTGGTTATTATTGTTTCGGCTTCATTGTCCAACTCGCTAGATCTCGGATCAACCCTTTTTCGTTTACGATGGATGAGATCAGCGGTTGGTTCTTCACTTGCTTCTTCTTCAATGCTTTCAGTAACTGTCTGAGGAGGTTTCAGCGCAGTTGACTGAAATAAAGCATTAGCAGCTTCAAGAGTACTTAACTTTTCAGCATTTGAAAGAGTATCTGTCTGATGGTGTTCTGCTTCATCTTCTTCGTCATCATAGATTTCAAACGTTGCAGCACGTGGTTGAGCTGGTGCCACGTGTTCACCAGCAACCTGAGCCATAAATGGCTCAGCTTCTGTCTCTGCAAATCGTCCAATTTTCACCAGAGCATATAGACCCCGGTACACAACCTTGGACCTTTTTCTTGATTGTTTCATCAACCCAAAGGTATTGGGTCCCATAGACTTCATATCCAAGGTATCGACTGACCTGACGAGATTGGTGTAATGAGAATCAAAAATCATTTGCAAAAATCTTGGAGACGTGAGGAACATTTCTTCCTTCTTCCCCTTCAAGTTGCTAATCATTTTATTGAAAACGAACTTGGAATAGTTGTAATTCAAATCCATGATCAGAGCAACGATCGCAAACATCTGAGTGTGACTGATTTCATCTGATCCTCCCTTTCTCCCGAAGACACATGTAAAGAAAGTGTGTAGTAAGTATATCCAATATGGGTGAAACAGTTTCTTGATTGCCGAAGGATAGGTGCCTTCGTAACTTATTTTGGTAAGAACTTCAGTAACTTCAGCAATAGAATATTCTGCCGGATGGTCGGGTTGATCACCAAAAATTAGTACTTCTCTTACAATGGCCTCTGTGATAACAACTGACATCTTTTGCACTTTGGAGTCTATAGACACGACTCCATATGGCCCTTGTGGATTGATTGACGCATTGTTCCAAAATTCAGTGACCATCTTCTTGCATATTGCAGGATTTTCTCGTAGTGCGTGAGAAATCCTGCACGTGTTAAGACCAACAATCATGGACTTGAATTCTTTTTGAGCCAGTGGTGGATCATACAGATGTCCATCTATATTGTGTGTATCAAAAAACTTTAACGGATTTTGATCGGCCATTTCTGAACCAAACGTATCAAGTTAGATAAATATATAGATTAATTTGATAGTGTTAAAAAATGGTTCATGACATATAAGAGAATTGGGCTATAAAGTCAAAACAAGCCCAAAGAGGGTTTATATGAAAGCCCAAGAGATACAAAGATGGCCCGAATAACCAACACAGTTTGGGATTGGGCCCAAAAGAGAGTATTAAGCCCGACTAAAGAGATTTCGGTCAACTGGGAAGGTTCTCGGTCAACGAAAGTCAAAGGGATTTCGGTCAACTGGGAAGGTTCTCGGTCAACGAAAGTCAAAGGAGTCAACCGAGAACTGGAGTTCTCGGTCAACATTTAATCGAGAATGGGAGTTCTCGGTCAACGAAAGTCAACCGAGAACCCCTTGACAACAGGGGACAGAGAACCCCCTTGGATTCCTCCTTGAGAAACGTGCAATCATCTTCAACCCACCGAGATCCCTAAAAACCTCCATTAAACCTGCAACTTGTCTATAACACCCAGCCGAAAAACACTTAATTAAACCCTAAGAAGTCCACAAAAACCCCTAATTACTCATGAATCCACATTTAGTTCATCAAGCCATCTATGAAATCAGTCCATGGCAATGTCAAGAAAGCCTCTGTCAACACCTAGATTGCATATGGCTTTGTTCATTACCTGTGAATCAAACAAGTGAATACTAAAAGATGATTAGTGAAGATGGTTAAGTTTTCGACGAGAAGACTTGTGAGGAAGAGAAACAGATTTTGATTTTCTTGTGAATATTGAGATTAAAACATTAATATCCAAGATATTTATGTTTCAATCAGAACTGGCCGAGAATTCAAAGATGGGCCGAGAACTCAAGCTGCGCTCAGAATAGCCCAAAACAAATATTGAACTCTTGTTTGAAATAATCAGCCTAAAATAATAAACAACCCATATCACATTTAAACTCTTGATGAAATAAAATGGTTAAAAAGAATTTTGAGGAGAGTAGTTTCGGGATAAGACAAACCAAACAAAAACACAAAAATAACATAAGCTAAACAAAAAATAGTTAAGACCAATCAACATATAAAAGAACTCCCTTAAATTTTGTAAGATTGGGATCAAATTTCAGTTTAAGTAAAGTCTCCGCCAAAAATCTCCGCCGTTTTATGAAAAGATCCGAACATGGAATCATATCGTTTAAGAGGTTGTCACTAGGATTCATGTTCAGCGTTATTATGACATTAAGAGACAGGTTGATAGCAGGTATAACATACTTAGCATGATTTTCATTTCATCAGTGATATGATTAAGGTTCAGTTCGACATAAAGCTTAGATGGACATCACTCATGGACCTGTGATGCCTCCTATCTCTTCTCAAAGCGTATTTGGATTTCCCCAGATCACCCCAATTTGACTCCAACCCCCTAGTGCATAATCAAAAGATTTTATATAAACTAAAAAAAAATTAAGCTTTAATTTTGAACGTTGGACTTACAAGCCAGTGAACTGACAAGCCTTTCACTCGAGACATGACAGGACTTACTTGTGTGCCCCTATCTCCGTAGTTCTAGTTTGACCCTTTAAGCTTTTTTTTAAAAAAGTTTTAATAGAATAAAGTAAACTCAATCAACTCTTTTGCAGACTTTTTTTTTAACAATAATAATAATAGCTTGACAATACAATATTTTTGGTGATCAAGACACTAACGGGCTCGTGTATGACTGGGTAATTGCTTTTCTGCCTATCATTCGGAGAAATGTATCTGGAGACATGCACATTTTTTCAAAATGACTCTCCATATTAAGTTTAGCAAATTTAGTTTGTATCACCTCAACTTTTACGCATCATGGAAAGCTACCATACAAAACAATGACTGTTCTATAGCCTTGTAGGTTCCCTGGACGGATCACACGAGATATCGCGGTCTACTCAGGTGCGGAATCCCTGCGTAGATCGTTACGAGTGTAGAAAGCAAATCAAACAAACACGATACGATAAACGAACACGTTATATTGATAACCGAACACGTGATACGATATCACTACTGCTAACAACTATCACACGATTCAACAAAACTCACGAACCACTAAACGATTCACCTAAACCAAGCCGTAACATCTAATATAAATACACGACAACTTCGCCTGATATGTTCAGGCGAAGTTGTCCATAACTTCGCTTGTTCAACAAGTTCGCCTAGGCGAACTTGTTAACAACTTCGCTATACACAAAAACATAAATAACATTACAGACTCGATTACAGACACTAGACTATGAACTACTGACATTCATGCACCAACAGACTCCCCCTTGGCAGTAGCTTCATATCTTGATCTTTAAGCTCTTGTCTTGTAATCCTGTATCTTCACGCATGCACTCCTTCTCTAACACAAACTGACATGACTCTTTGATACTTCCTCGCTTCATCCTTCCAAGCAGGAATATAAAAGATTTTCTTCTCATTAAGCACCTTCAGATCAGCTTGCGATAAGTTTACCAAATGCATCGGATCGTAAACTCTAAGGAGCTCTTGTTCATCCTCGTCTTCCATCACCGCCTCTGCTGTCTCACAATCCACGTACCACCACTTTAGGTCTTTAAGCACATCCTTGGGCATTAGCTTCATCGGTACTTCTTTCAGGCACCGGATCGGTTTATACTTCATTACCATCCAAGGTTTTCCATCAGTTCTTAGACCTCTATCCTTGTCCTCAACAAGTTTTCCCTTTTGAGGCTTCAACAGCTCAAACTTCTTCTCTTTTATACTCTCTCTCCAAACAATTTTCTCAATGACTCTAGCCATATTATCGTCACTTCGATTGATTAACCCCAATCTGGCTAAGTCTTTCACTTCACATTCAGGCAGTGTATTCAACGACCTTAACATTCTTTTAAAATACTGAACGCCGTCATACCGTTTGAGCACAAAGAGCTTCAACTGCTCATCATAGATCCAGCAAATAATCCCTTTCTTTGCTTCAGCATAGCCTTTGATATTATAATTCTTCTTGAACATGGTTGGAACAGCAGGCTTTTTAGTCTTAATAAACCAATGAGCATATCCTTCTTTCCACCTAGGCTGCTCCTCCCACTCTGTCTCATCATTCTCCATCTCAGTACCAATATCGGCTTTCTCAACATCTGGGATCTCGTGTTCAACATTTTCTTCTACTATCTCACCCTCTTCAATCTCATCTTCAATAACAATCTGTGCGCCAATCTTCTCAATCTCCTCAAACGGCATCACATCATCATCAAACACATCATCATCCTCTAGCATATCATCATCTAATTCTCTCAACGCATCAATCACATCATCTTCATCATCAACCATCACCACCTCATCACCACCAACTGCACCCGCAGACTCCCCCTGAGCTGTGGAAGTCCCAAGAGCTTGAGTAGTTATTGGCAACTCACCACCTGCACCTTTCGGTGCATTGGGATCATCGTCTCTGTCATTTCTCCTCTTCGTCCTTAACTCGTCGCCTCTACAGCCTGTCTCCCCATGAGATGCCAAGAACTCCTTCATAGCATCTATAATACGCCCATGTTCAACCAGGAGGGACGACTGTAGTTGATTCTCTGCTACAAGGCGCTGAATAGCCTGGGTCTGGATAAAGTTTATCCTCGATTGCTCTGCCACGACCCGCTCAAGTGCAGCTATTCTCTCCGAGTCTGAGAGGGTTGCATCGAAATCAAACCTCATGTTAGATGTGTCTTGAGTATACTGAGGAAGGATCTCGAATGTAACAGGGACTTCAGAAGCAGTTGTGGACGTAACCGCAGGTGGTATCGTGACCGACAACCCTGCAGTTGCGAGGACCGTCGACTCTACAAACCGTGCCACCACCTCTGAAGGAGTAAGCGTTGGAGGTGCCACCACCTCTCTCGTCTCACCATCATCCTTCTCGCCTCATCCATAACCTCGTCAAGATCTGAGTCAGCCACCGTCGTAGCTGCTCTAGTAACAATCACTTCCCGAACCTATGCAGCAGAAACCTGCACCTCTTCTTGTGGATCAAAACGATCCATGTCGAAGAATCCTTGGCCGCCAAATGCAGCATCAAGGTCTACATCCTCCTCAGCCGACACCACAGCCACAGTAGGTACATCTCGAGTTGCTCCTGCCTGTTGTGGTTGAGGGTCTCTGAACTCATCACCCCTAGCTGGCACATACCCCGGGTTTATTAAGAACCCAAAGAGTGGAGTATGCCTTGGACGACGTTCAGGCTTGCTCCTCGCACTCGAAGTACGGCATTGAGCAAAGATACGTTTGCTCACACTCTCCACGTACCTTATTGGGCGTCGTTGTGGCAAATTTGGAGCCACATGGTTCAAGATCATCTGGATGAATCTTGGATACATAATGAACCGCTCACGAGCTATCGCCCTCCTCTATCTGTCGATCTCGTAAAAGACCATCTGACTAAAGCTATAACGTTTGTTATAAGTCAGAGCAGATATTGCTGACTGCATGGTCGCACCCATACCGTCAGTGCCCGCCTTCCTCCCAGACATGCATACTATCATAACGTGCATGAGGAAGCGCCACTGATCGAGCAGGAACCCTTCCGTCTCTGGGTATCGCCCAATGGACCAGAATAGCCCATTCGCAGAAACGCTCCATCACGAAACGGAGCCACAAAGTCAGTCGGGTCGTCCCGAGTCTCCTCTCCAAAGCGTAACGCCACCCGAATTTGTTCAGATGAGAACTGAACTTCTTGATTATTTACTATTGCTCTCATGACCGGGGGCTCAACACGACAATCATACTCCACCGTCTGCCAGAAATCCTCGATATTGGGTAAGGATATCGGCAGAGTCGTCGTGATTGCGTGAAATATCCTCGAGCGAATGAGGAAAGAAATGATCTCACGGTAGTCTTCTACTCCGCTCGCTTCCGGGTCTAAGGTAATGTACATATTGTGACCCGGGAAGAATTGCCTCTGGTTATCACCTCCGTCATCTCCTCCAGCACCTCCAGCACAGGCAACAGCAGCCATATCTGCAACAAACGAACCAAGTTAGATAAACATTAAGACATAACACAAGTTCGCTTGTTACCATGAGCGAAGTTGTGATAAAAACTGTATAGGCAAAGTTAAAGTTGAGGCGAAGTTGGGAACAACTTCGCTTCATCTTTAAGTTCGTCTAATAATTGTTAAGTTAAAAGGATCCAGGCGAAGTTAAAGTTGGGGCGAAGTTGGGAACAACTTCGCTTTATCTTTAAGTTCGCCTCACCACAACATCGCCTCAGGCGAATTTAAGCTTCAGGCGAAGTTGAGCATCAGGCGAAGTTACGGATAACTTCGCCTAAACCTTAAGTTCGCCTGAATATGAATAGCGACAGTGAGTTTGATTCAAACTCGAAAATCCGATGTTTCGATTAATTTTGACGATTGAGGAGGCTAAAATACATGATATTAATGATAACTAAACGACCAGGTTGTACATGACCACGTGAAAACAAGTTTTGAAATCGGGTTTAAGGATCGGTCGTCCGAGGTTATTACCCGGTTGTCGAAACAACCTTAGATTAACATCAATGAACGGATAATACGATGTAATAACCCAACCAACCTTTAAATCGGTTTGAGATCGAAGAAAGAAAACAAGTATGATCGAAGGCTAAGATCGCTAAGTTCGTGGATAATCGGAGATAAGTTCGCTGATCAGAAAATAATGAACTGTTTGACTCTTGAAAATCCTTATATAGGGGCGAAGTTATACAGGCGAAGTTAAGGTTAACTTCGCCTAGGCGAAGTTATCCACAAGTTCGCCTGTTTAACAACATCGCCTATATTTACAAAATCAACCCTTATAATTTGAACATTTTGCAATTAACGTTTAAAACTTCCATTTAAGAATTAACTAACATGATCAAGTCCAAGTAACTTTTTATAAAAGCATACAACTACATAAAAAGAAAACTTTTAACAATTAAAGCATAAGGGATCAAATTTCAGTCTCGATAGGGACTGCTACGTTTTAGAAAAGATCCGAACAGGAATCATACTAATTACGTGACTATCTCATAGATCCGTGTTTAGCTGTATTATGGCATAAGGAAACAGGGTGTAAGCAGGTAATATACTTAAGATGGTTTTCATCGTTTCTGTGATACGAGTTAGATTCAATTAAGCCTCAAAATTTAAGTGGGCAACAACTCAGAGATTATGATGCCTCCTATCTATTCTCAAAGCGTATTTGGCTTTCCCCAAGTCACCCCGAATTGACCTCGACCCATAGTGTCTGATTAAGTTTGTAATTACTCTTCATCTGCTTCCCGTTCTCCTTCTTACTCTATAATTGATAAGTCTTGACATTTTCAGCTATAGAATGTTTCAATAACTCAAAATTTATTTATTTATTTATTTATTTTTTTTTTACGATAAACATTTACATAGACTTCAGAGTAGTAACCAACTGCAAGTCCCGAATCTGGATCACTGCAGTTTCTTGAAACGCTATCTTCACGGGAATCAGAACACTTACAGGCTCGTGTATGACTGGGTAATCGCTTTTCTGCCTATCATTCGGAAAGATATATATGAAGACATGCAAAACTCGTAAGGAGTTTCCACGTAAAATCAAGTAGTTTTAGTTTGTATCACATCTACTTTTACGCACCATAAAAAGTTACCATGACATACAATGACTGTCCTAAAGCCTTTTAAGCCTAATAACTTCACTAGTTAAGCACACAAAGTTAGTATATCTATCATTTTCCAAGGTTGGATCAATTTTCTGTTTAACATAGCAAACGTACTTCTTACGAAGTAGTAGACTTGAAAAATAATTTCATTTCCCTTTAAAAAAAAAATTTAACATTAATCGCCCCGACCAAAACAAAGTCTTCAGGTAAACGGCTATCACGAAGATCCAATGGATCAGCTGGACCGACCACATACAAGTATGTGTCCTTCTAACTAAGTATGATCGACTAATTTTCAGCGAAAGAAAGAAAACTCATCATAAACCGCCCCGGTCAGTTTCAGTCATCTGGTTAATGGCTATTCTCATATTCTACAAGTAGAAATGAGGACCAAAACATATCCTAAGACATGTCCTTCAAACTTTGGTAACCGACATACTTTTAAGAGATAGTGACGTTTTTTTTTTTTTTTTTTTTAAATAAAATAACTTGAAAAGCATGGTTACTCGGGATTGATCATCCCATTCAACTCAATAAGGTTTTGAAATCTCATTTTGTCAAACGCTTTAGTATATAAATCAGCAAAATTATCAAGCGTATCCACCTTTTCAAGCACAATCAGTTTCTTCTCAGCACAATCCCGTATAAAATGATGACGTATGTCAATATGTTTAGTTTTACTATGTTTCACGGGATTGTTAGTTACTGAGATAGCAGCTGTGTTATTAATGCAAATAGGAGTAAGTAAGAAATTCAGACCATAGTCGCGCAACTGTTGATGAATCCAAAGAACCTGGGAGCAGCAGTTGGATGCTGCCATGTATTCTGCCTCACAGGTTGAAATTGCGACTGAAGTCTGCTTCTTGTATTGCCACGACACCAATCTACCACCAAGAAACTGACATCCTCCAGTTGTTGACTTCCGACTCTGATTGCACCCTCCATAATCAGAATCTGTGTAAGCGACTAGCTCCAAGTCTCCTCCTCTCGGGTACCACAACCCCAGCTTCGGTTTGCCCTTGAGATACCGCAAGATCCTCTTCACACCCTTCATGTGAGATTCCTTTGGGTTTGCCTGAAAACGAGCACAAAGACAAACAACAAACATTATATCAGGCCTAGAAGCAGTTAAGTACATTAAAGAACCTAAAATAGCCCGACTCTGATTGCACCCTCCATAATCAGAATCTGTGTAAGCGACTAGCACCAAGTCTCCTCCTCTCGGGTACCACAACCCCAGCTTCGGTTTGCCCTTGAGATACCGCAAGATCCTCTTCACACCCTTCATGTGAGATTCCTTTGGGTTTGCCTGAAAACGAGCACAAAGACAAACAACAAACATTATATCAGGCCTAGAAGCAGTTAAGTACATTAAAGAACCTATAATAGCCCGATATTGAGTTGGGTCCACATCTGCATCACCGTCTGACTCAGCACCCAATTTGTGATTGACGCAGATTGGAGTGTCGAATGGAGAGCTGTCCTCCATCTTGAATCGTTTGAGCACATCATGGACATACTTGGTCTGATGAATGAACATCCCATCCTTCTTCTGATCAACCTGCAATCCTAAAAAGAAAGTTAGTTCACCCATAGCACTCATTTCAAACCTTTTCTTCATGACGGCCTCAAACTCCTGACACATGGAGACTTTTGATGCAGCAAAGATAATGTCATCCACGTAGACTTGCACCAGCAGGAAGTCGCTTCCTTCTCTCTTAACGAACAACGTGCTATCAATTTTCCCTCTTTCAAACCCATTTTCAAGCAAGTAGTCTGATAAAGTTGAGTACCAGGCACGAGGTGCCTGATGTAGTCCATACAATGCCTTGCTTAACTTGTACACGTGGTCTGGAAAGTCTGGGTCAGGAAAACCCGGAGGCTGCTCAACATACACAACCTCATCAACTTTCCCATTCAGAAACGCACTCTTCACATCCAACTGAAATACCTTCATCTTTTTATATGCAGCAAACGCCAAAAACAATCTAATGACTTCCAACCTTGCCACAGGAGCGAACACTTCATTATAATCAATACCCTCTTGTTGATTAAATCCTTTCACAACTAGTCTTGCCTTGTTTCTTATGATAATCCCTTTCTCGTCTCTCTTTCACTTAAACACCCATTTTGTGCCTATCGCATGCACATGCTTTGGTTTTTCAACCAAATCCCAAACTTCCATTTTCTTGAACTGAGCCAACTCTTCTTGCATGGCTTCGACCCACGAGCTGTCCTTTAAAGCCATTTGATAATTCTTCGGCTCAATCTGGCTGATAAAGCAGGTGTACAAGCATTCGTTGATTATCCCTGTCTCCTTGATGCTTGTGTAAACACAGGTGTGCTCATTCAAGTTACGTCTTGTTTGTACACCGGAGGACACATCACCAATCACATTCTCCAAAGGGTGATCTTTATGAATTCTCGTGGTCGGAACAGAACCGACATGCAAATTGTCTTCCAAGTTAGAAGAGAGCTCGTCAATGGTTGTTTCATGCTGAGAGTGAAACGGATTGAAAAATTCTTCTTCAGTCGAGGCAGTAGGGGTATTGACAGCATTTGATGAGGAAGGTTGACATTTATCGATCAGCTGTCTTTGCAATAGATTTTCTTCCTCATCAAGGATCATCTTCGTAGCAATTCTCTCTTCTTCTTCAGAAATATCCGAATATGGTATGTTAAAAGACTTAAAAAGTTTAACATAGTCAAAAAACTCAGCAGGTCCGTTGCTTGGTTTTGGCGGTTGGTAACTTGTGATATCGGTGTTACACACCACCTCCACCTTGCTGGTCGATGTATTGAAGACACGTCTGTTGGGAGTCCCAACAACATAACCGACTAAGATTCCTTCATCGGCTACTTCACCAAATTTAGCATTTGTCTTCAAAATCGAACAAGGGGACCCGAATGGTTCAAGACCACTCAAGTTGGGCTTTCTCCCATGCATAAGCTCATAACACGTTTTACCAAGTCTTTTAACAGTTAAGACCCTATTCAGAACATAACAAGCTGTAGCAACAGCTTCAGCCCAAAACACCACAGGAAGCTTCGAATCAGCCAGCATAGTTCTGGCTCCTTCAATTAACGTTCTGTTCTTCCTTTCTGCCACTCCATTCTGTTGCGGTGTATACGGAGCGCTGTATTGGTGTTCAATCCCTCTCTGAAGGCAGAAGATCTCCATCTCAAAATTCTTGAACTCCGTTCCATTGTCACTCCTGATGAACTTAACCCTTTTATCCATTACGTTCTCAACTTTGGTAATCAAATTCTTCACCATCTGAGCCGTTTCGTCTTTTGATTTTAGGAAATACACCCACGAATATCGTGAGTAGTCATCAGTGATCACCAAGCAACAAGAAGTTCCTCCAAGACTTTTTGCATTCACGGGACGAAGAGATCCATGTGAAGCAACTCCAGAGTACTGGCAATTGAATTGACTTTCTTGGTGAGATGGGATTTTTTGTGCTGCTTTCCCTTCTTGCACGCTATACATTTATCTTCAAAATTGAAATTTTTCAAGGGAACGCCCAGCACAAGCCCATTCCTGACAATGTGGTTAATCTTCCGAAGATGAATGTGCCCCATTCTCCTATGCCACAATTCGAACTCTGTTTCACTCGCTTTTGTCATAAGGCATGATTCTGCCGTGGCCATTTCAGTTGATCTCATATCCATAGTGTACGTATTTCTTTCACGTGGAGCCTTCATCAAAATCCACTCCTCTGGTATCTGAAAACCTGGTTTCAACACAATCGCCTCGTTCTTTGTAAAATGAACGGTGTACTCCTTATCACAAATCTGCGACACACTTAGCAGATTGTATTTCAATTCTTCTACAAAGTTAACATTCTCCAATGTCATCTTTCCGTTCGACACCGTTCCCCTTCCAGTAATATTGCCTCCACTTTCTCCGGCAAAGCTTACTCTGCCTCCTTGAACATGTTTCAAATCGTGTAACAAGTATTTGTTACCCGTCATGTGCCGGGAACAGCCGCTATCTACAACCCAAAGATTGTTGGCAGCCCTGTTCAACTGTTCCTGCACAATAAAGCAAAAGATTAGAATTTAGGGACCCAAGACCAATTGGTCTTGGATCTAAACATCCCAAACTTTGGCTTTCCAAAGTTAGTATCTCGGTAATCCCTGTAAGTCCCATTAGGATATCTCATTGAAAGTTGATAGTGAGGCCTACCAAACCTTTGTGAATTGAAAGAATTATAGCTTGTGGTTTGGTTATAAGCAGTGTAAAACTGAGATTTGTTTCTATGAAAACCTGAATTAGTCACATTTTTGAATTCTAAGTGGTTTTCATTTTTAGCAGCATGATTATAACTATTAGGCTTATTCTCAGTTTTAGTAGGCCTTACACCTCTGAATCGCTGCTTCAGAGGGCATTTTGCAACAAGATGTCCTAACTGATTACATCTAAAACAACACCTATGCTCAACTTTTTTATCAACAGGTGTTTAGACGTCGAGGCTATATTACCGCCCGTTCGTCTCACATATGGTGGGACGTACGGGTTTAGTGGAGTACTCTTTTTATTCGTTTTATCTTTTTCTCCACTCTTGGGTAACACAACCTCCTCTTTTGCCTTACCAGACTCAGATGACTTATCCGAATCTGACGAGACTGGACTTTGATCAGAAATTTCAACACTTGAAACAGGCGAACTTGTTTCGCCTCTACTAACATTTGGTTCTTTAACAGTTACTTTAATTGGCACTGTCTGAGCAACCTCGAAGTCAACAGATTTCTGAACACTAGGGTTAAAAGTGTAATTGTGATTGTACGGTGGTGGAACCTCATGATAACCGATTCCTCCTCTCTTAGCAGAGGAACCTTGATCACTAACAAGGTGATCAAGAATAGCAGAAGAATTTCTGAACTGCTCCAGTTTTCGATTCAGTTCCACCACTTTCACCTGGTGGTCAGCAATCTGTTTTTCTCTCTCAGCAATTAGTTTGGTCTTTTCTTCCAAAACTTCATAACTTAAATCAATCACTTCAATTTTTTCAGCAAGTTTTGTTTTTAAACTTTTAACATCTTTTTCACAAGCTTTTATTTTAATTTTATAATTATTTTCTCTTGATTTAATAAAGTGATGATCTTCTTTTAAGGTTTTAAATTCAGCATCCAACCTAACATACTGATCGGTTATGGTTGCTAGTTGCTCAGACAAGTTCTCACATTTTGAACAAGTAAGTTTAGTACATACCTCGAAGAGCTGGTCATTAACGTCTGCCATAAGAGCTTTTTCATCTTTGGTAACCTTCTCACTTTCTTCAGTTTCTACCTTTGCCAAATTTGCCTGCTCAAAAGTTTCTTTAGAAAGCAGGTTCCAGTTGTATTCACCATCTGCTCTAGACATCATGGCACTGTAATCTTTTCTACCCTCACTTTGCTGTGGAGACCTACCCTGACTTCGTTCCACACGCTCATTCCTGCATTCCTTTGCAAAGTGACTGTTTTGTTGACAATTGTAGCATCTCACCTTTGCCTTGTCAAACCCCGGCTTACCACCGACAAACTTCCTTCCCGTCTTTCTCATAAACCTCTATACTCTTCTCACGATCATGGCCATTTGCCATTGTAAATCCATTTCTTCCATGTCGTCAGCATCAATCTGATCGTAATCTTCATCCAACATAGCTGGATCAACAATCTTCCCTTGAATATAGTTCTCATAGGAAGCAATAAAAGAAGCATAGAGACCAAACTGCTCTTCAGCAGACTTGACACTCATAGGCATCTTGGAGTAGTTGTTGCTGGGAACGCTTGAAGAGCAACTACTCTTGCTTACCTGGGGTTGAGAACCACTCGATCCAGCTGCTACATAGCAAACATCCCCATTTGTGTTAACTGACACATGCCCATCATGTGATGAGTTGGGGCCCGACTCACCCTTTGTGTAGTAGGCAGCAGATTCAGTCTTCGATCCTGAGCTAGTGTTGACTTTAGCTCCATACATACTTGAATCTTGAACCTGATCCATAGAGGTCTCTTTTCTGGCCATGTTAAGCTCAAAGGTTCTGAGCTTGTTGACTGCCGTTTCTAGATCATATGTGGGAAAGTCTTTGTCTTCCCTCATCAGCACAGTGTACATCTTCCATTTTGGTGGGAGAGCATCTAGAAGCTTCTCAACTATTTCTTCTTCTCGGTAGGAAATGGAATAGTTGCTCAATTCAGTCATCAGATGGTAGTATCGAGTGATAATATCATCTAAAGATTCATTCTTCAAATACTTGAAGACTGTAAACTGGGTTTTGAGCAATTTTATCTTTGAAGCCCGGATTCCTACATTCCCTTCAAATCTGCTCTTAAGAGCTTCCCAAAGCTCTCTTGCTGATGTGTACTTTCTAAACATATGAAGGATCTCTTGTGGAAGAGCCATAGTAATAGCAGCATGAGCCTTGCTCTCGGCCTCATACATCTTTTTTTCTTCTTCTTCCATTTTACTATACTTCTTGATTTGGTCGCGACCTTCATACTCCATAATTGGTGGAATATAACCATACTGGATGCATACCCACATCTTCGCATCCTGGTATTTGACGTACTGTATGAACCGATCCTTCCATGCAACGAAATCGGTTCCCTTCAGCAATCTTGGGGCCTTGGTAGCCGACCCTGCTTCAACTTCCATCTTCACTAACTCAGAGATGTTGATCGACGACATCTTTCCCGAAAAGTAAGAAACCTGAAAAGTTAAAAGTTTTTTTTTTTAATGTACTGTAGGCGAAGTTACGGATAACTTCGCTTGAAGTAGGCGAAGTTGTAGAGAACTTCGCTGAAGAACTTCGCTGATAACACTGCTGATTAACTTCGCCGATTCTTAACTTCGCTTGAGGTAAGCGAACTTAAGAGGTAGGCGAAGTTGTAGAGAACTTCGCTTGAGTTAAGCGAACTTGAGAAGGTAGGCGAAGTTGTGGATAACTTCGCTTAACCTTATATCTTCGCCGAAACCCTACGCACAGTGACGGCAACTTCGCCTGATGAACAAGAAGTTTCTGCAGATCTGTAAATCGGATTTTAACGAGGTTTTTTTTGACGGTGTAAAGGCTTGAACACGATGTTAGGAGGTAAGAATGATCAAAAACACCAAAAACACGTCCCGCGAATAGTCGAAACGGGATGATTTCTACACCCGCGTGAATATCTCGAACCACACAATCGAGCAAACGCTCTGATACCAATTGTAGGTTCCCTGGACGGATCACACGAGATATCGCGGTCTACTCAGGTGCGGAATCCCTGCGTAGATCGTTACGAGTGTAGAAAGCAAATCAAACAAACACGATACGATAAACGAACACGTTGTATTGATAACCGAACACGTGATACGATTTCACTACTGCTAACAACTATCACACGATTCAACAAAACTCACGAACCACTAAACGATTCACCTAAACCAAGCCGTAACATCTAATATAAATACACGACAACTTCGCCTGATATGTTCAGGCGAAGTTGTCCATAACTTCGCTTGTTCAACAAGTTCGCCTAGGCGAACTTGTTAACAACTTCGCTTTACACAAAAACATAAATAACATTACAAACTCGATTACAGACACTAGACTATGAACTACTGACATTCATGCACCAACAAGCCTTTTTAAGCTTAATAACCTTACCCTTTAGGCACACAAAAACAATTTATTTATCACTTTCCAAAGGTTGGATCAATTTTCATTTAAAAATATTTTGAAGTTTTTAAAAAGCTGTTAACTGAATAGTAATATCACTTCCCTGGGAGTTACATAAAACACACGTGTTAAGCATTCAGTTACCCCGGCTACTGTTAAGATTTTAGGTAAGTGACTATCCTGTATGACCACAAGTGGTTAACCGAACCAAACATGTATGAACATACATGTCCTTCCATCTCAGAGTCACCGACATAATTTATAAACACAAAACACAAAATCATCATAATCACCTCGGGTGCTTTCAGTCGTTAGGTAATTGGCTATCCTGTGAAACTACAAGTAGAACACCGTACCAACCATATACGAATATATGTCCTTCAAACTTGAGCAACCGACATAATTTTAAGCGAGAATGAATCTTGAAAGGCAACATTATTATTATTATTATTATTATTATTATTATTATTATTATTATTATTATTATTATTATTATTATTATTTTAAATAATTTAGCAAATAATAAAGACAACGCACGCACACTATTTTTTACATTTTGATTTTTTCTCCCCCTAAATTTGTGCAAAAATAACAAATGTGTACAAATTTATACCCAAAAAGACTCAATCCTCGAAACGAAGCATTTTAAGAAAACCCACAAGCACATTAAATTTTGCTGTTCCGACTGGTTTTGTAAATAAGTCCACCACATTGTTGTCAGTATGGACTTGTTCAAGGTGAATTATTTTTTGATCGAAACAGTCACGAATAAAATGAACTTGGATATCGATGTGCTTGGTTTTGGAGTGTTGAACTGGATTTTTCACAATGGCAATGGCCGCATCATTATCACAAAAATAAGAGTGTCAAGAAATTCCAAACCGTAATCCAGCAGTTGGTTTTGCATCCAGATAACCTGAGAGCAGCAAGCAGATACGGCAACATACTCTGCTTCGGTAGTCGAAGTAGACACCGTCTGTTTTTTCTTACACTGCCATGAAATAAGACGATCTCCTAATAACTGGCAACCAGCAGTCACACCCTCAAAATCCACTAACGGAGTTTTACCGTCAGATGGTGTGAACTAACAGGATCGGAATCATTAGTTATAATCAAACCATAAAAACTTTTAAATGAAAATAAGTGCGGAAGCGTAAAAACCAAAAGACAAAAGTTACGTCACGCAGGACGACTTAAAAACCCAAGTAATAATAGTTAAAAACATGTTTGCATATCAGAATGTTCAAAAACCATGCATGATCCTATACCGCGCGCCCGCCTCGGCTACCTGAGAATAACATACTAAAAGTGTCAACACGAGGTTGGTGAGTTCACAAGTTTATATAAAATAAAGCGTTTAGCGTTTTGCGTTCAGCGTTTGCGTTACCAGATAGTGTTAAATCAATTATATATCGATAGGTAGCTAGCCTATTCAACAAGTATTACTAAATGTTCGACACCGAAGCTGACTGTTTATCAAGTGCCTTGTCACCAGGTCATCCAGACCATGGTACGTGTTAGCCAAAATTACACCCGCTCGACCTCCATTCGAGTTTAGCGTTGGGTGGGGTTTGTCAAACCCAGTAGTACTATTCAACAGTGACTCGCTATTCCAAATATTAACCGGTTCGATGTGTAGGACTTCAAATGTTTCGTTTGCCACTTAGCCTTTACAAGTGATATATAATTTACTAGTAAAATCTTAAATGCGTTTTTCGGAGTATGTTATCTCCCCCAAGTGAAAAGCGTTTAAAACAGTTTAAAGGGGTAAGTGAAACTCACTGTTTGCGAAGAATTCCCAAATTAAATCACCAAAGGATGCGCGTCACAGAAAAACTCTCTCTAGCGTTCTAAAACAACAAAGAGATTTTTCTAAGTGTCGGAACTATTATCGAGTCTCTAGACTCGGCACATAATACCTATGCACACAATATGTTTTGTGTTTCGTTTGTGAATCGTGTGTAACTTTAACAAGTACATTTGTGATACATTACATGTGTGAGCAATTATTTACGTGTCATGTATTAATAATGTACATCACTAGCAATTACTCCCCGTAAGGGCAATTTGGTCACACATAACAATTAACTAGCAATTATTCCCCGCAAGGACAATTTGGTCAAAACACGACAACTATTTAGCAAGTATTCCCCGCAGGGGCAATTTGGTCAAAACATAACAATTAACTAGCAATTATCATGTTTCATGCATTTTCACAAAATTCAGTAGCTAGTTTCACCAAGACAGAAATTCTACTTGAAAGATTGTACTATTCCACCGATCATAGCATCTCAATTAATTTACCAAAAATCATCAAAAAAGCATGCATATGTTAGGTTTCCAGAACATATTTTATTTTATTTTTATTCCACATAGATTTCTCATAATGATCAAAACATTACAGCAAGCTCATAACAGTAAAATTCATGCGCAACAGAATGTTATTTGAAATTCCTGTTAAATGATAAATCCAACAAATGCAAGACCACTTGGGTTAGGTTCCTAACTCAACAGGTCAACATTCAGAAGTGGAACCAACCCAATTGGTCTCGTAATTCATGAGATATAATATTTACAAAACAACCTAACAGCAGGTCTAACAACTCAGCTTTGCACAAGGTTTTTGTAAAATCATAAAGGTTAACTTTTACACGTCCAAAAATTGCAAATTTATATTCTTCAGAAACTAGACTCAACCTAGCTTACTGTAGTATCAATAATCTCAACCAATTTTCACATTTACACCCCGATACAGTCAATTGAACATCAACAACACAATCTGTCCAGAAACTGTTTGCAACAAAACTCAACATATTAACCATCTATAGACCACAATTCATTCATAAAACATTCTAGACCCCATAACCACTATCCATGCATATCAATTACACCATTCATACATGGTTAGGGTTTTATTTGATCTCAAAATCAAAGACACAACAATTAACATGTAACAATATCAATTCTAGTCATCAAATCATCATCAATACATCATCAAATCAAATAAAACCTATGAAAAATTGGACCTAGGGTTTATAATTAACCCATTCAAAATCAAGATTAAGCATAGAGGATGCATAGGATAGATGTTTATACCTTCCTAGCACCTTAATCTCCAATAAACTTGAACGATTCTTGTATGTATGTGTGTGTGTGATTGAAGGCAGCCAAGAACAAGGGAGAAGGGGGGCTGGCCGATCGGTTTTGAGAGAGAAAGAGAGGCTAGGGTTTTAGCTTAATATTATTTAATAACAATCATGTTACATCTAGGTCCCTCCACTTTCAAATGTTACTTTTCTAGCTTAATTAACTAGTTCTAGCACATCTAGTTAACGTTTATAACAATGTTATCACATAACACATAAGTCTAACACATAATTATCACATAATTATTGTTTCGGCTTTTTTCGTTTATTCACCAATCGTTTGCGTCAACTCGTTTGCGTTTCGGTGCAAATCCCGAAAGACTACACATGTAGTAAGTGTCAAGCGTCATTTAAATCCTAGTTTAAATGTAATGAGGTGTGCATTATAGATCCAATGATCTTTAAGTTTGAATTAAAGGAGTTGAGTTAACGGAGTTAACCTGAAATTGACGATTGTCACACCAGCCGACGTGGATTTCCCGTCAATGTCATCTCCACCATAATTGCTATCAGCAAAAGCATAAAGATCAAATTCTGATTGTTTGGGATACCAAAGACCTAACTTTGGTTGTCCCTTCAGATATCTAAAAATACGTTTAACAGCAATTAAATGAGAGAGTTTAGGATTAGACTGGAACCGAGCACACTAGCAGACTGCAAACATGATGTCAGGACGAATGGCTGTGAGATACATCAGAGACCCGATCATCGATCGATAGTATGTTTGATCTACGGGAATCCCATCAGGATCTGATGACAGTAGTGGTCTCTCTGCCATGGGAGTGTTGCCACTCTTTGAATCTTGAAGCTCGAACTTTGCCAGCATATCCTCAACGTACTTCACTGAATGCAGTAAGATTCCTTTCGAGCTTTGGCGAACCTGTAGCCCCAGAAACGTTGTCATTTCACCCAACGAAATCATCTCAAACCTCTTCTTCATTACACCCTCAATTCTGTGCACAACTCAGCGCTGGTGGATCCAAATATGATATCATCAACATAGATCTGGATGAGAATCAAATGTTTTCTGACATTTTTCCAGAACAAGGTTTGATCGATGGTTCCACGCATGTAGCCATGATCAAGAAGATGCACGGTCAAAGTAGCATACCACGCTCGAGGAGCCTGATGTAACCCGTACAATGCCTTGTCTAACTTGTAGAAGTGATTTGGCTTCTTAGAATCAATAAAACCCGATGGATGTAAATATAAATCTCCTCCTTGACTTCACCATACAAAAACGCGGTTTTAACATCCATCTGATACACTATGAACCCCATGTATGATGCATATGACAGAAATATTCTAATGGCCTCAAGTCTAGCCACTGGGGCATAGACTTCAGTGTAATCTAGCCCCTCAACCTAACGAAAACCACGAACTACTAATCGTGCCTTATTACGAACAATAACCCCGGTGTCATCTTGTATCAAGAGCTTTCTTTCCTTCCAGCAGTTTAACCAATTTCCAGACCTTCAAATTATCAAACTGATTCAATTGTTCATGCATAGAATCAACCCAACTAGGTTCCAAAAGAGCCATTTCAACATTTTTAGGCTCAAATTGAGAGATGAAATAGGAAAACATGCAACTTTTATGTCTCATGTCTGACTTCTGGTGGACAATCCTGCTTCAATGGGACATATGACATTTTTATTCAGATGATTCTTCTGGATTCTTAATGGAATTAGGTGATCGGAAACATCATTGTTAGGTTGAAGATTTGACACATTCTCACTAAAATCAGCAAGGGGATTTTTCTAGCCATATGTCGTCGTACTATGAGAATACGAAGTACCAGCAACATATTCATCGGGAAACAGTGTGCTCTCGAATATCTGACGGATGGAACTCTCCCCCTCAACAGCAGCCGTATCTTCAGACGTGTTTGTCAAAAAATCAGTTTCGGAGGTATCCTTGGGCTTAGTGCCAGTTGCAGGTGAATCAGTTAACTCGACATCATCATCAATGAGAGGAGAAATGTGGGACACTGTCTGTGAGTTATCCTTAGCAGCTACCACAGTGGGACTACATAGGGGTTCAATGCTGATGACTGGAAACACATTGAATGGTTTGAAAAATTCGTTGTAGTCAAATAGCCAATCGGGACCAACACGAGCATTAGTCTCATTTTCTTTAAGCCAACAAACCTTATAGGACTCTAGAATCTGTTTGGTGGACTTGTTGTAGACTCTGTAAGCTGTATTTCCCGCATACCCAACAAAGTAACACTCATTGGTTGCGGCCCCAAATTTCGGAGTAGCTTCGAGATTCAGTAAAGTGCAAGGACACCCAAAAGCTCTGAAGTGTGCAACAGTGGGTTGATGACCGTAAACGATCTCATATGGGGTCTTCATCTTGGATTTGTTGATTATCACCTGATTCTGAACATAACAAGCCATGTTAATAGCTTCTGCCCAGAAGAACAGTGGCAATTTAGAGTCACAAAGCATTGTTCTTGCAGCTTCGATAAGAGTTCTGTTTCTTCTTTCAGCCACAGCATTTTGTTGAGGCATCCGTGGAGCACTGTATTGACGGAGCACCCTTTTTTCTGAACAAAAATGATTCGAAGTTGCATTCTTGAACTCCGTTCCATTGTCATAACGGATTCCCTTCATCTTAAGATTCAGTTGATTCTCCATGAGCACAACAAACTTCTTGATTAGATCTGCAGTTTCACTCTTATTTGACAAGAAAAATACCCATGTAAAACGTGAGTAATCATTAGTAATAACAAGACAATAAGAGCTACGAGACAAACTCAAAACATGAACAAGCCCGAAAAGGTCCATATGAAGTAATTGAAAAACTGACGCTATGGTATTAATCAACTTTGGCTTGTGAGATTTTTGATGTTGTTTACCCAAAGCACAAGCCACACACTTTTCAACAATTACAAAATCCTTGATTGGTAAACCACGCACCAAATTATTTTTAGCAAGACGATTCAGATTTTTAGTATTAGCATGACCAAGCCGACGATGCCAAAGCATTGCATTATGTTCTGACACTTTTGAAAACAAGCAGGTTATTTCGTCAGGAACATTTTTGTTCATGTCGATCATATAAGCATTATCTTTTAGTTGTGATCGAACAAGAATCCAGTCTTTTGGTATGATTATACCAGGTTTTAGAATTAAACACTCCTTTTTAGTAAAATGAGTTGAAAAATCTTTGTCACAAATTTGTGACACGCTCAGAACACTGTGCTTCAATTCTAGAACAAAATTAACATTCTCAAACTTTAGAACACCGTTACTTACAGTACCCTTTTGAGTGATCTTTCCTTTCTCTCCTCCCACAAAAGACACATACCCATCGTTAAATGTTTGAATGTCGTGTAGTTGGGTAATGTCCCTTGTCATGTGCCTGGAACAGCCACTATCAACATACCAAGGTCTGATGATGTTCCTCCATAGCTGTCCCTGCACAAAGCGCAGGATTAGTTAGTTTTTAGTACCCAGTCCATACTTACACTGTGTGACCCTGATTCATCAACAATTGTCACGAATTGCCATGACATGTCCTTCTGATCGTCAAAAATGGACTTTGTTGAAACTTTTGCCGGAGATTTAGGCAACCATCTATGTTTGTATGTTTTGGAGTTACAGGTACGAATGGTTGTCGTAACCTTCGGTGTTTTAGATTTAGATGTAGATGGAGACGAATCAGCCTTTTTCTCCGGTTTTGGTCTAGTCTTAGTGTTCATATTAGAATTTGAACTGGGAACAACTTTTCTGACCATTGTATTTGACATGTTAGGTTTGGTCTGATGAGGACTAAACCTGCAAGATTTGTTTCTATTCCAATCATCGTCAAAGGAACTAGCTTGATAATGCCTGAATCTTTGCATGTACGCGTTATGAGGCATGTATGGCATATTCCTCTGATAGAATCCATTGTAGGGAACGTACAGACAATGTGGACAATTTCTAAAAATTTGACCAGGACTGCCACAATTATAACAAGTTTGACGTTTTATGAAAAAGTCATTTTGTGCAACTCCTTGTCTGGGCTGGTTGTGTGGACCAGTCTGCTTAAATTTGCGAGAACTCTTGTTCTCATTTTTGAACTTATCACCCTGTTTATCATTAGAGCTTCCTTCTTTGACAAACTTAGGTGCAACGTATTTTTTAGATGTTTTTGAATTTTTAGTTTTCTTAGAGATCACATTATTAGAGTTCAAAGTTTCAACCACACAAGAATCATTGATCTTTAAAACAGAGCCCACACAAACAGTCGGAATAACAGAATTCAAAACTGGAAGTTTTAAAGAAACATCAGAAATAAAGTTATTATCAAAACCAAAACTAGGGTCGTCATCCTCATCAGTTCACTCCTTCACAATTACTTTTTCTGCACATGAAGTAGATACATTAGAATCGTTCATATTTGAAGTGGACAGACCAGCATTTGCAGAGCTGGTCCCATCACCTCTGTCTTGTTTACCATACTTCATGTCCTTTATCTTTTCTTCCTGTTCTTTGGTGACAGGTGTAGGGACATAATTATGATTGTAAGGTGAGGGAACTTGACTGTATCCTATTCCCTCACCTTCATTTTCTTTTCACCACAATTGGTTTTCAATCATTGAGTTAACTACATTACTTGAACCATCGAAATTTTTAAAATCAAGTTCAGCCTTTTCAAACTTGCTAGTTAGATTTAAGATTTCTAACTTGGAAGCTTCCAAGTTAGCAGTTAACTCAGCAATTTCTTGTTTGGCATCAAGGTGGTGACAACTTTTTATGCTAAAATCATATTTAAGCTTAGAAATGTCCTTCTTTTGTGCTTCAATTATGTCAAGAAAACCTTTTTCATTTTTCTTAAGCTTGAAATTTTCTGATTTTATTCTTTCCATATCTCTACTCAGACTATCATTTTGAGGCTTAAACATTTCTATTTTTTCACCACAATTTAAAGAACATGGTTGAAAACGTACCTCAGATGAGTCTGGAGAAGTAAACGTCATATACCAAACTGAAGCTCCTTGACCTTCTCCTCAGCAACATTTTCTTCTCCAGTGTCTTCAACATTGGCGAAATTTGAAGTTTGATTTCCAATGTTAAGTGCAGCCATCTGACCTTCCAAGAAAACTTTTGAGCAACCATACTTCTTTCACCATTACCTGAACTACCTCCAGCCTCACCTCGAGCATTTCCAACTGGAACCAATGCCCTTTCCGTATTTCCATCCTTAGCTGGGTTAGTACATTCACGAGCAAAATGACCCGGCTCGTGACAGTTGTAGCACCTGAGAGTCTCTTTGTTAAAACCCACCTTTTGATTATTAGGCATGTTCCAATTATTTCTACCCGTCCTCTTAGTGAACTTTTCACGGAAAACTTCCATGGAAATTTGCCACAAGATGTCCATTTCTTCAACATCATCGGGATGAATCTGATCTAGTTCAGCAGCAACCACAGGTTGAACCAAGTCTCCAGCCAAGAATGCACGATAACAATTCATAAATCCCGCCATTAGATCTATATTCTCTTCAGTTTCTTTTGGTATAGTGGGGATCTGGCTGAAGTTCTGACTGAGAGTGTGAGTAGCTTTACAAGTGTCATTTGAAGACTGTACAGACTTGGTGAAGAACACTGGAGCTGGTTTGGGTGAGTTGGATGATGATGATTTACCTAGCGTGTATGAGAACATCTGGAAATTTCCCTGAGGTGGTTCTTGAGTAGGCTTGAACAGTGAGAAACTATCTTGAGACATAAGAGCACTGTTGGAAGCAACGTTGTATCCAGCAGCACTGTAAGAACTAGCATAATTTATTGCCCGTTGTTTATCATCCATATCACATGCTTTAATAGTGGCTATCATTTCAGTCATACCCATCCTGTTGAGATCCTTAGTCTATTTGATAACCGCAACATTCATGTCCCAACTTTTTGGCAAAGAGTTCACTAATTTGTTGTTTATTTATGAGGCTTGCAGATAGATTCCTGTTGTTCTTATTTCAGTCACAAGAGATATGAATCTTTGAAGTTGAGATTCCAACTTCTCTCCCAAAACATGATTAAACATATTGAACTTTTGTCACAGCAGATCTTGGCGACTTCTTTTCATATATTCATTTCCTTAATAAACTTCTGTCAGTGCATCCCACAACTCTTTAGCAGACTGAAGTTCTCTAAACTGAAGGGCAATCTTAGGTGAGAGTGCCATGGTTAAAGTGGAAAGAGCTCTCTCATCTTCCTCAACTTTAGCAAAGTCATCATCATCATACTGAGCAATTGGTTTCACAAGAACCTCGACAGAACCATCCCTTTGATAGGTCATCCTTTGAGGTCCCCTCACAATGCTTTTCCAATTTTGGAATATTTCATATTGGCGTAGTGTTCAAAACGAAATTTCCATTCACTGAACCCCTCATGGGACAAGAGACGGGGTATATGAGTAGCAGTGCCCATGATGGAATCAAGTTCTTGATGAAGTGATGAGTTGGTTGAATTGCTACCCTTAGTCAATTAGGCCATTTTAATTAGATTATAAATTGATTTTAAGTCCAATTATAACTAAATCCAATTTGATAGTCCAAGTCCAAGTAGAACAGGCCCAAAAAACTAACTGGGCTGAGAACAAATCCACACTTGTTGACCGAGAACTCAGGTTTTGACCAGCTTTGACCGATAATGCAGGAGTTGACCAATCTTTGACCGAAAGCTCAAGTTTAACCAAGAATTTGATCGAGAACTGTTGAAGGCCGAGAACTACTTGACCGAAAACAACCAGTGGCCGAAAACAAATGTGACAGAGATCAAAAAACAATCGAGATCTCACTTTCTTCGCCGAGAACTCTGTTTTTAAGCCGAGAATACCGAAAAAAAGTTTGACCAGTTGATTTTGGCAACAATTTAATCCCTATTTTAGTGGGATTCAAGCTGTTTCCAAAGAAAAGTCAATTTTTGGTCAAAATATCTCATGTTCTTCTTCTTCGGTCACACACTCCCCGGAAAAACACAAAGACCACCGTAAAAACTATTCTCGAATCTTTGATATCACAATAACGAGCCTGAATAAGGTCTAAGGATCTGATACCAATTGTAAGTCCCGAATCTGGATCACTAAAATTATGATATCAATATAACAAGTATAGGTGCGGAATACCGATACTTGGTGATTCAATAACACAAGTATACACAAGTTAGTAACACGAGATTGCTTCAAACCACACGTATATTAAGATACGTCGGGTGCTTAAGCACTTACAATACACGATACTGAAAATAACAAGTGAACGACAACCTACACCCTATACACTAGAGAACTATATATAGGGGAACCGGATTACCAAGCCCATACATTCAAAAACCCGCCGAGAACTCCAAGTAGTTCTCGGCTTACATATTAGCCCCAGCCCATATACATGTTAAACCCAAAACAACTTAGACTAAGTACAAACCATATAAACTAGGCCCAATAGAAATTGTTGTTATGTGTGTGGTAACCCATCTCACCTTGAAAGACATTGCAAGATTTGGCATTAACAACAGAAAGAAATGACCAATCAGTTTAACCATTCCAATTCAAAAGTTGCACCTAGCACAAGAACAAGGACTGGCCGATATGAAAGTTCTGCTAGCGAAATGAACGTTAGATACAAAAACTTTATGAAAACCAAAAAACCTTTTTGGATAACCAAAATGGAAAGATCATAAAGGGGTTCTGAGATTGAGAAATCTAAGAACCCACCAAAAAGAAATGAGAAAAAAAGTCCAAAGATCGAGAGATCGGAGGATTTTGTTTTGAAACCAAAAAGAAGACGGTCCAACATATCTTCTGAAAACATGAAACATGACTATACACGGATTCCAAAGGACTATTCTTTGATTTTAATTCACCAAAAAACTTCATTTTTCATGAAAATAAGATAAAGTTTAGTGATTTCTTGGTTGATCTTCCCGAGACAGCTAAGTCCTGGAGTCTAATTAACTGCTAATGTGTGTAGGGTCAATCAAGAAGGCTTGTCAACAATATTTGGTACTTAGACAGTGGCTACACCCGAAACATGACGGAAGACAAATCCTTACTATTTGACGTTCAACTGTTCGATAGTGGACACGTTCTGTTTGCTGGTGACAAGGGAGGAAATATCAAAAAGAGGGGAAAAGTATCAATCTGCTAAGTGTGTCACAAATTTTTGATCGAAAGTACTCAATGTTATTCACATAAAATGAATGCGTGATTCAAAACTAGATTTCAAAGTTCCAGAGGAGTGGATTTGTTGCGTACTCCGAGGCACAATGATACCTACATATTGGACATGAACAGTTCATACACACATCGACATGCATCATGTTTAATTTCCATGGCCTCGGAGAATGATTCATCACTATGGCGTAGACATCTTGGCCATTTAAACTTTTAAAAATTTAAGCAAACTGGTCAAATGTGAGCATGTGAGGGGCTTGCCTATTAAAACTTTCTCTTGCGTTGACAAATGTCTTTTGAACTCCAAATGCAAGCAACACAAGTTCCCTCACATGCCTAAGACGGTCAATTTCATAAATTCCATTCTTCAACTATTACATATGGACGTATTTGGTCCCATTCGTCCATTGGCAATCGGCCGAAAAGCCCATTGTCTTGTTATTGCTGATGATTTCTCGCTTTTCAGTTGGACTTTCCTTTTATGGCGCAAGGATGAAATTACATAGTTTTTTCATATTCATAACTCTTGTGGAAATGTAGACTGACAAGAAGGTGAAGTGTAATAGATGTGACAACGGAACTGAATTCTGCAACAAAGTTCTGGATGACTTTTGTCATTCAAATGGGACAGATCACCATTTCAGTGCCCCAAACACTCCACAATAGAATGGGGTTGATGAACGTCGCAACCGAAGCTGATCGAAGATGAAAGAACCATGTTGTTAGACTCAAAACTTCCATTATTATTTTGGGGGAAGCCATTAATGCTGCAAGCTTCATACAAAACCGTGTGATCATTATTAAGGGCTTAAAGAACACTCCTTTTGAAGTGGACTACAAGATCAATCCATAAGTCAACTATTTTAAGACATTTGGATGTCCATGCACGTTACTCCATACAAGTGTACACCAAGATCGAAAATTTGCTGAAAAGGTCGATGAGTGTTACTTTGTTGGATATGCAGCCCATGCCTTATCGTGTCTATAACAAGAAAATAAAGGTGATTGCGAAATCCTTCATTGTTGACTGGCAAGAGCTTAACCCAACTGATTCTCTCACGAGACCCAACTGGTTGTTTGATTATAACTACCTATTCAATCAGTTTCATGGCATGTCTGCCCCACCCTCAACCAGTTTCAAGTTCCAACTCCTATGCATGAACCAGTGTTAATGAAAACTCTTGTCGACAATTTGAATGATGTCAAATTTTCTGGTGTCCCCTCCAACAGAAATGAACAAGTAGCAATTCCTCCTCTAGATGTCAACAATGCTGCTCTTCAACCCGCTGATACAACAAATCTAATAGTCGTTGAAGATGGTTCTAATTAACGCTTAGATGTATTGTTCCTGTAAGCTGACAATGTGGAACAAGTTCATACTAAACCCACAACAAATGTTAAAGACCAAGTGTGGTTGAATACATCCCCACATCTCCCTCTTCAGATGAAACTATACAAGTTGCTACCACTAAATAACCAGCTACTGGTGATTCCGACAACACTCCATATACTCCTATTCCGGCAGTCGTTGTTCCATTAATTGAAAATATATGGGATGATCATATTACTTAAGAACATGTGATTGATCAACCTGACATTGTTTAGCCAGCCACTAATGTTCTAATTAATACTCCACGCATATTCCATCCCGTCTAGAGCCTGATAGTTGATCTTCAAGTGGAACCGGTCACTCAAGTGGTAGACATTCCCTAGTTACCCATTCATCGGTCAGACCCAACAGATACATCATTGGTTCTCCCTCAGCTGGCATCCAAATAAGGAGCAAATCTGGTACCATTAACATATGTCTTTTTTGCTTGTTTTATTTCACAAGTCGAACTAAAGGACTCTAAGGTAGCTCTCAAGGAAAGCTCTTGGGTTGAAGCAATGCAAGATGAGATGTTACAATTCAAGAAGCTCAATGTGTGGAGGCTGATTAACAAGCCGGAGAACAAGAAACGATTGGTACGAAGTGGGTATTCGAAAAGAACAAGGATGAAAAGGGGGTAATAATAAGAAATAAAGCACGACCGGTAGTACAAGGTTTCTCCCAACATGAAGATCTTGATTACGATAAAGTCTATGCTCCTGTTGCTAGGCTCAAGATAATTCTTGTTTTCTTAGCCTATGTTTCATACATGAATTTCAAAGTATATCAAATGGATGTGAAGACTGACTTCTTATATGGGAAGGTGTAAGAAGAAATCTACGTCAAGCAACTAGTAGGTTTTGAAGATCCTGAACATCCAAAGTACGTTTATCGTCTTAATAAATCTCTCTATGGCCTTCATCAAGCACCTCGTGCTTGGTATGGTACATTAGCATAACATCCTTTAAAGAATGGCAATAGAAGAGGTTTTATTGATCAAACACTCTTTGTCAAGAAGGTAAAGGACGATTAGATTCTTGTCCAAGTGTATGTTGATGACATTATCTTTGGGTCTACATGTGATAAATTGTGTAGAGATTTTGCCAAGGTCATGCAAAGTCGGGTTGAAATGACCTCATTGGGGGAATGACTTTCTTTTTGGGCCTTCAAGTTGAACAGAATATAGATGAGATTTTGATTCTTCAAGGGAAATACGTTCACAAAATTGTTCAGAAGTTTGGGTTCAAGGACGCCAATTCCTTTGTCACTCCGACCGCTACTCTATTAGTGTTAGCTCCAGATCCATTGATAAAGTCAATCGATCAACACCTTAATCGGTCTATGATTGGCTCCCAGATCTATCTCACTACCAGTAGAATGGACATTATGTTCCATATCTATCAGTATGCAAGATATCAGTGTGATCTTTCAGTACCTTAACCTCTGTCAAGCATATCTTTCAGTACCTTAAGGGAAAGCCTTGCTTAGGTCTATGGTATCCCAAAGACTCTCCTTTGGTATTACACGCATTCACCTACACTAATTATGGGGGATGCAATCTTGATAGAAAATCAACTTCAGGAGGATGTCAGTTCCTAGGAGACTGGTTAATTTCTTGGCAATGCAAGAAGCATGTTACAGATGCCACCTCCACTGCTGAAGCAAAATGTATTGCCGCCTCTGCCTGCTATTCATAAGTGATATAGATCCACCATCATGACTGCTGGATTACGATTTGCGTTTCTTTAACACCCTTATCAAGTGTGATAACGCAGCAGCGGTTTGTATTGTCAAAAACGAGGTCCAACACTCTAAGACAAAAGATATTGACATCCGAATGCATTCCATTCATGATTGTTATGATCGGAAACTTGTCACTATTGAAACCGTCCACACAGATTACAATGTTGCCGACCTTTTCACTAAAGCCTTTGATCGTACCCGATTTCCTTATCTTATAGAGTCGTAGGGTATGATCTGTTTGGGTAAATTTCGTTTATATTTTTGTGTGTTTAAAATCTTAAATATTTTTTAAATATGTCACAAATTTCGAGGGAGAAAATGAGTTAGGTTTAACTCACCAAAAAGATTTTAGGTTGTTTTAAGAAAAGCAAAAATTAAGTTACTTGACTTGCCAAACATATTTTATGTTTTACTCCTTATATTTTATCATGTTTTATATTTTAAAATATTAATTATTAAAAATAGAAGATGATTTAAAATGTTTTACCTTTTAGAGGGCTCTTGCTTAGAGGGAGTCGGATAATATAAAATTATAAAATATTGAGAAATCGGTACGATCTTTGAAAAATGATAAGAAATTGTCTTTAACGATCCTAGCACATGAAAATAGTAGATCAAAAGCCAACAATATCATTTCTTGATGTGCGGATAGGCTTTACAAACGAGTAAGTGTGATATAAATTAAATTACCTACCTTTGCTAGTGGTTTAGTTTATGAAGCGGTTACATGATTCGACGTTAAGTCATATCCATGAAGGAAAAAATGTTCTTAGTTAGTCGTATACGAGCCTGTTAGTGATTGATCACCATAAAATTAATCTTGCTTTGATATATATATATATATATATATATATATATATATATATATATATATTAAAATCAAAATGAGAAGGCATAATAACTACAAAGTGCTTTAAACACTGAACCTTATCATTTAGAGGAAGGAGAAGTCGTAACAAGGTTTCCGTAGGTGAACCAAAGAATTTACGTTCAACACAAAAATATTGACAATTCTCAACACAAAATGTTGATGATCAACAAAAAAGGGGTATGTTAGAACCACGTAACGTGGGGCAAACAAGTAAGTCCTAAACACTTTATATGAAGGCATGTAAGTCCGAACTTAGCAAGTATGTCCATGGTTCAACCTTTATTATTTGAAAAAGTTTGCAAAAAGTTTAAATAAGCTTAAAATGTTTTGATATATCATTAGGGATTCGAAGTCAATTTGGGGTGGTTTGATATACATAAGCTATGCCAAATGTATGATCGAGTCAGTAACTTGTTAGATTAAATGGGGACCACATAAGTGGTGTGCTTAATACATACCTTAACATATCACATTGACACTTAAATTCTTGTTATGTTTAAAGTGGATAAATTATATCTGCAAGGTACTTGGCATAATAACATCCAAATAGAAGCGTGATCTAGGACGTTATCGATCAATGTGATTCCATGTTGTGATCTTTCTCACAAAAACTATGTAAACTTTTAATATTTATAATTAGTATATTAGATATAATATTAATTTCATGTTTACTTCAAATTGTTTTATTTTTGGTTTTGCTTGTTTTATTTTGCTTTAACATAAAATTTACATTAAGTATGTTTTGTTTTGTTTCATTTTTATTTATTTTTAACTTTATTTTTTTTAATTTTAAGTGTAATATGTATGGGTTAATGTTAAGGTCCTTTTTGCAAAATTTGTTATGTGGTGGACCGAAAAAAATATATCTTGAATATATTTAAGTGTTTGAATTTGGTGTGTAAATATTTTTTGGGTTTTAATCTGTAAATATTTTCAGAGTTCGGTGATTAAGAAAGTAAAATCATTTAAAACTCGAGATGTTTTGACTCTTCGTGAGATGATTCCATTAATTCACTTCAAACTTCCTAAACACTCTCAATACTCTCAACACGTTCTCTTTATATCCCATCGACAACCACCGCCTCTTTCATTCAGACCCTAAAACACTTACTAATATGCTTGTTTCTTGTTTGTTAACACTGGATAATTGTCACAGATGGACCCGTCAACATTGGTAATCCATCCTTCATGGTTAAATCTTATTTGATTTTAACGTTGTTTTTCAACAGTTCACGTCGAAACTGTTCTTGGTTCAAAAAGGCTCTTTATTTTTTGTTGTTTGATTATATGGATGATATAATCTTATCATCGCTACCATGATGAAAATTGGTGTTGATTTAATTGAGTTTTATAGTAGTTTGTACAGTTTGTAGATTTTTAGTCAATATCATACCATTTTACGTCTAATTAACCCATGTAGAGTGTTTGTGTATGTGAAGTAACATCCCACAAATGTATATCAGGGTCATATGGACATGTGGTTGTATTTGATTCGAGTTCAATTTGAATGGAATCGAATTCATAAACCATTTGAATCGAATTCAATTTCGATTTGAATCAAATATGGTCACTTAAAGATTACTCTAAGGAAAAATGTAACAAATTGAAATAATATTCAAACCATTCATATCGAACTTGATTCCATTTGAATCGAATTTCAAACCATTCTAATCGAGTTCTGGACTCGATTGATTCGTTTGAAACTCGATTCTATTGTTTTCAAACTAGATTCGATTCGTTTATAGTTTGACAAAATCTAAATTTTAACGGTTTTAATAAGAATTCGAATTAACTCAAATCCAATCCAATATCTAAAATACAAATTAAATCTAACTTGATTTCAATTGAATCGAATCTCCAAACTCGATTCAATTCAAATCAGAAATAGTTGATTGATTTCAGTATCAATTCGATTTGTTTTATGTCGATTCGATTGGTTTACATTTTAAATATTTTCAACAAACATTATCCAACTCGAATTTTTTTAACAAAACTGGATTACTTTACACTTGGCAGTTTTTAAAACAGTTTGAAATATGTTTCTAGTTTATGTTTATTTATTTTTTATTTTATTTTTAAACTTATCTTTATTTATTATTTTTATTAATTTTTTGTTTCAAACATTAATCTTAATTTGTATTTCAATTTAATTTTTGAGTATTTAATTATTTTATCTTCTTTAATAGTTTGTGTATGTGTGTGTGTGTGTTTGTCTTATGATTTATATTATGTTTTCATGTAGCAACACAACATGTATTATCAGTTGGATCTAAGAAGCATAAGGTGTTCACATCCGTGATTAAGGGGTTTCGGAAATGTCTTTTGATGCATCATATCTCCTCTAAGCCGGAGATATGCAATTATTGTATGGAAGAGTTTTGGTTGAATGCCAATACTATGAAGAAAGGGCGTTCAATTACTACTGAAGTGGCCAAGCAGAATTTGATCAGCATAGATGATGTTATTAGAAGAGCCCTAAACATCAAGGATGCCCCACATCATTCTTCTGAACACTTTGAGAAGAAAGATTTGGAGCAATATGTGAAGGACAATGGGTATGATGTGACTTAGAGCACCTGTGAGAAGAGACACCTTCCGACATACTGTTTATCTGATCAAAAATGCGGTTTAGACAAACTGGAGATGGAGTGGTCGGGGTGATGGCCCGTCTTGTCAACAAAGTGCAATACAACTTCTTGGGGTTGTTCTTCCAGTGCATGTAATCAAATGTGCTCTCGAAGAACACAAGGAGGATGTATACTCGCATTGTTCAACTGGTTGTGGATGACCAGTTGAAGAATATTCCAAGATCGGTGTATCCTGAAGACGTTGATGATAAAAGAAATGTGGTAGCACCATTTGAGCCTCACCATGTCAATATAGTGAAGCGAACTCTTTTCAAGGCTATGTTGGAGCCTGTGGGAAGAAGTGGGTACAAGTACCGAGGAAAAGAACCCGGTCGTAAGTTTGGTATGTTTGCTGAGACCGAACCTAATATTGAAGATAACGAAGAGGAATGGGGAGATGGAGATAGTGGGGAAGATGAAGATGATGATGGTCAGAGTGGTGATGACGTGAATGATAGTGAAGAAAATGATTCGGATGCCGATGTGGAAGGTGAGCATCGTACGGAGAAGCCTCATGACAAGAAAAGGAAGGCTATCAGCAAGTCTTCTACTGGTGGTTTATCCCGTCAAGCTGAGGAAAAAGAAGAGGAAACCGAGCGTCTTGTTAAACGTTTAAAGAAGATCAAAGACTCCAGGAAGTGGGGGTCGTCCAAGATGATGACTTCTGTAAAGGTAATATTTCCTTCGACTTCCACTATGACACAACCACCACCTGCCACCCAAGCCGACCCTTACCAAGCCTTACCAACCACCCTATACCGCACATTAGAGATTCTTAAGGACAAACAAATCCACGCGCCTAAACCCAAACCCAAAACCAAAACCAAATCTTCCACCTCTAGATGACTTGTAGATGAACCCATCATTCCTCCCGAGACCTCACCTTCAAAATTAGATGAACCTATGCCATCCATCTTTGAGAACTTACTTATATCCACCAACCAAACTGAAACCGAGGCCACACATCAAACCTTTTCACCACCTAGGACTTCCTTAAACTTTAGTTCACCAACATACCAATTCTGTTCCCCAATCAAAGGTACAACTTTTTTGGACCTCCACCTTCACATCATCAACCCAAACCCAAACGACCACACAAACCATCCAGGCTTCAACTAAACCTATTAGCCTACCCCTAACCATAATCACATCCTTACCAACCCAAACCATCACCATGTCAACCCAAACAACCATTCAACCAACATTTCCCTTACACCACCCTCAACCACCAAAATCCCAATCATATATGCCATTCTCATATCTAGTGGAAAGTCAAGGAGATCTAGAGTTTTCTGGGATCCTATTCTCTATAGGATTCATGCAATGGAGGAGTCGAACGAGAAGAGTGTGAAGCGGGGACACCTATTCAACAAGTTTGTAAAAGAACAACAATATGTGATGAGAAGGTTGTGAAAGAGAGGGATGAGCTAGCTGCTCGAGTTGCTAAGCTGGAGCATGAGAAGAAGGTTGATAAAGCCCTAATCGAGAGTCAGAGGATTTGGATTGAAAACCTGCAGAATCCAGTGGCAATCAACAGAAGTTGTTGAATCAAGAGTCCCTAGTCGGAGTTGAACGTCATGATGAAGTTGCCATAATTTATTTAAGGGTTTCTCACCTTGAGACTGATCTTCCTTCCTCCTCTAACTTTGCTTAAAATCTAAGGAGGGAGCTAGGGTCAAGTGTTCATAAAGCCTTGATTGAGTGTGAAATTCTTGATTCTCGTGTTCGTTTGTTGGAAGCTGACTCCACTTCATCACATAATTTAGGCACCTCAATTAGTAAAAAATTTGAGCTTCGAACAATGATTCAACGATGGGAAACAGGGATCAAAGAACAAAGAAGCCTCAACAACAATCAAGACTTAGTCAACGAAGGTCTTGTGTACCTCGCTGCAACAGAGGTCATGCGAATGACCGATGATGATGTCGATGATCTGAGAAATCGGTTGATGGAGAATTTAGAGGATGGGTGCATGATTGTCTATAAAGGACCGAGTAGAGCATGTAGAAATAGTCTACTCTAGCAAATCTTGTTGCAGATGCTAGAATGGTTGGAGAACAAAGCAGTCATGATGGTGTTGTTGTTGGATCTGCCAGAAATGGTGCTAGTGGTAGCGGTGTTGGTGAAATGGGTGATGAACAAGCTACAGTAGTTAGTACTGTTGTAAGCACCTCTACTGTGGGTACAACTTCTGCAAGAACCACTGCACTTGGTGTGGTTACTACAGTCGCACAAGTGGTTGCTCAGGATGTTGGAGCAATAGTTGATGATGAGAGTGATGAGTCTGATGATGATGACTCTAATGATGATGCTGAAGTTGATGACGAGGACAATGACGAAAATGATAAGGATGATGATCCTCATGATCGCTATGATGAATCACGTGATAGTGGTGTTAATGGTGACGATAATGAATAAGGTAATAATGGAGCTAGTGGAGGAAATAAGACGAGTCATCAATCGGAGGACTCTCCAATGGATGCAAGTGATGATTCCGCAACAAAAGTTAGAAACGTGGATACTACATTGGAGGCTGAGATCTCCTTTATATTTAACATTAACTGTTTTAACCCGGCTATACCTTAATTCAGTAAAAGATCTCAGATCTGTACGAATACGATTAGCCTAAAATACGGATATAGTTCATTATTACGTTTGATTGTATGTTATATGAATATATGTTATCAGTAGTTTGTGTATGTGTATAATATTAGTATGAAGATTGAGAGAGAGTCGGGCAGAGGTTCGTTAATTAAAATCTCAATTCTTCAATTAAACTGTAAACAGTGTTCTTTAACATTTCATAACGAACTAGGGTCCACTTCGTTACATACATTAACAAAGAAATACCTTAACGAATCACCCCTGTTTCGTTAAACATCCTTAACGAATCAGGAGGGATATTAACTTAGATCTAGTTCGCTAAACATCCTTAGCGAACTAGACAATACCTTTAACGAACTACAAGATAAAATAATTGTTTATTACATTAAACAAAACGAGAAATATGTTAACGATAAATATAAAGACTCGAGACGCAAAACCGTGCACTAACAGACAACCCCTCGTCTTGAGCTATTTGTCTTTGTTTTTGTCTTTACTTTACTTGAAACGCTTGGATTGCCAGTCTCTGCTACTATGAATTCCCTTCTCATAACATTCACGCACAGCGCGTTGGAATTGCATAGCCAGGTCATAGTCTTCATTGCGCTCGATCAATATTTTATTCTTGTGTAGCACGTCATTTTCGTTCTCGGTTTAGTTAATGAGCCACATCGGGTCGATGATCTTGATCAGCTCCGTCTTCAAACGCTTTCCCAACACAATGACGGCCTCGCCAATTTTGTTGTTGTAGTACCAGCGGTTGAAAGATAACCATATGTGTTGGTTCATCATTTTCACTAGCACATGCTTCATTGTCTTCGGCGGTTTAACCTTAAGAACCAACTTCTTCCAACCTGTCCTTGGGTGAATCTCATTGAGATGCTTACGGATGGGAATCTGTGTTTTAAAAAATTTGAAACCATGGTCCACCTCAAACAGTAGATGTTGGTGAAACCAACTTGCATGTTTATTCCCGCCCCAATTAATAAATGGACGATACGCTAGAGTACGTACATCCCATCTCGGTAATGAGAGAAGATCAGACATCCTTTCGTAGTACTGGACGCCCTTCTCCCATTTAACAATACATACTTTCAATTCATAATCATAAAGCCAAGAAATGATATCACCTAGAACTTTCAACACGGCCTTGAAAGTAGTCTTCTGCTTGGCTTTGGCACGTGCGATGGCTTCTAGCGATTCTTTATCAACGTACCTATGAGTATTAAAAATCTTACCAACCTTGTTGACTTGATGAGCAAACCAGCTATGAATTTCAGCCAAGGATGGATCAGCCCTGGGATCAACTCTTGTCTCAACGACATTCTTTCCCTTGGACGTCTTCTCAAGATGGTCTTCTATTTCTTTAACCATTTCTTCATTAAATAATGAAGCACCCTGATCAACATTTGTATGTTGAAACAAATCAGGGTAATCCTCAGCAGTCACATCCTCCACCTCGACCTCCTCATTCTCATAAATAAAATCCGTACTCATCTCAACAGTAGGATCATTTATAATCTCATCATCATTAATTACCTCAACATCGGGCTCAGCTTCTAACACGGTCATATCGTCTTCATTCAGACCAAGAAAGATAGCAATCTGCTCTCGTGTCAGTGTAAATATCAACAAACAGTCCCACAGCTATCTCATCGGCATTCACCATGCTTTGAATCATCCCCTCACCATCGATAAAAATAACCGTATCGGCCTCGATCATCTCAATCGGTTTGGCAGCCGAATGGTCGTGATAAACAATGATCTGCTTGCCTAAATCATCAACAGAACTCGTACTCACACCAGAAGCTGGGTCTTGAGTTTGTTTAGTCTCACCACTATCAACAGACTCATCTGGATCCTCATCGTCATTCTTGAGCTTTTTCAGCACATCATCTTTGCATGTCAGTTGTAGAATAAGCTCCTCTTGTTCTTTAATTTTCACCCCCTGAGACTCAACAATCTCACAAAGGGCTTTTGTTTCCTTTTGACAGAAGGAAACATAACTGTGCAGCTTCTTCTGTTTCTCCATAAGACGTTCTTGATTCATATGGTCAGCAGACATTTGACTTTCATACAAATGAAGAAGATTCAAAAGCATTTATGTCTGACGATTCGGTGGCATAGCATACAAAGATGGATGAACTGGTTGGATTGGTGCCTGAGGCCTTGTAATTCTCATAAATGAGATATCACTAGGTGGAGGGGGCCTCATGGACGATGTTGGAGGAGCAGTAGAAGGTGTGGCAGAAGGCATTGGCATTTTAGCTAATGCCGTTGGTGTAATCATACCAAGCCTGTCGTGAGAAACCATCGTCGTTGTCAAAGTAATCTCCGGAGTGCTAGTAGTAAGCGACACTGCCGGGCGTTGAGGAGTTGCAGGACGAGATGGTTGAACACCAAACGAGATGCCAGCCCCAGCCGACACTCTCAGCTTAGAAAAACTTTCAGTTGCCAGCTCTTTCCCTTTTCTTAACGTTTGCTCAGAAAAAGTGCAACAAATGCCGAAGGTAATGCAGCGCGGCATTCATCAAACCCAGCCTTACGTCCACCAAGGCAGTGAATAAGAACATGAAGTAAATACTTGTATTGAGGACACAAGTATGCCTTGTTATACATAGACGCAGTAAGACTACTAACATAAAACAATCGTCTAAACAGTCCCTTGATCAGTTCTTTATCATATTCGCTAGGATCATCAATGGTATCATCAAATTGTAACACTCTTCAAACTGTTTCAGCTGAGACGACAACTGGTTTGTTATTAACCACAACAGCAATATGATCCTCAACTTTTACATATTGAGCAGTGTTCCAGAATTGACAAACGATGCTGAATCTAATATCTGGATTAGCAGTAACAGCGTAATGGATACGAGAACGGCGTATAAATGCCAGCATACCACCATAGACATCCTCATCAGGAAAGTTTGTTTCAATTAATGCACACACATATGGCGAGGGTCATAAGGAAGTAAAGGAACTTCCTCAGCTGGTTGATTAGCATCTTGAGCATGTTGATCTTGTGGTGCATCAACAGGAGGGTCTTGATCCATGTTATCAGCCATATGTCTAAAGATAAAGATAACGAGAATCAGTAAAATTTAATAATCACAACCAAAACACTTATAAATTTATTACTTGTAACATAAATAAGAAAATTAAACTAATATGAAAATTTAATTTAAATAAACAATTTTAAATATGTCATTCGTTAAGGAGATAAACTGATTCGCTACAAACTGTCTAACGAATCAGCTAAGTCGCTATCAAGTAAATTATAGACAAATTAGAGATAACGAATTACTATTGAGTGTTGACGAAGTAAACTCTAGTTCGTTATAAAGAAACAAATTAAAATTTAGTTCGTTAACAATTAACGAATAATCATCTGATTCGTTAAACAAAGGATTCGCTATTCTAGTTCGTGTAATTTACTTAACGAATTGGATACAAATGAATTCCAATTCGCTAAGTATAACGAATAGTCAAGATTTGACTTAATATTTGACTCTCTTGGTCAAAGTCAAAATTGATCAAGAACATTGAAAGTCAATAAAATAATTCTAGTATCGATTATTCCATTATTATCGTTGAACAACCGAATCGACAATCGTAAAGATCTCGGAAACACAATGCGAAGGAAATGGTGTCGATTTGATGTTCAAATTCATGAAATAAGTTAGGTTATTAAGGGTTTGAACAGAGCGTAACAACCCGAAAACAACAATCAATCACTAACCCAGCAATCATAGAATCAAACTATGATTAAAGATCACCAAAGGTCTCGTAAATCCATTCCGATTACAGTGATATCAAAATACAATACTATAACCGGGTATTAATCAGATAATGAAGATTTTATAAACCTTAAAAACCCCGATATCAAATTCTCATAATTAACATAGCAAATCTTTGCCATTTTTGACGAAAATCACAAAGATGTGATCATTTTTACCTTATGAACACAATGGTATACTCAAAAGTCTGAATTTCGAAGATCGAAAAAGTTGGAAAAATTTGAGCAGAGTAACTTTATGAATAAGGAAGAAAAAGAAGGTGTATAGGACGGCTCGTATGCATGTCGTCCTATATACAATGTTTTTTCACGCTTCCCAATGTACGAATCAAACTGATTCGTTTGAAATTTGAAATAATGAATCAGGCAATTCGTTAAAGTTAACGTAATACGTGGCATAACGAATTAAGTTCAATTAGTGTCTCAATTTGTGTCTTAATTTTTTAAATATGCATAACGAACTGGATGTGTTTCGTTACAGAGTGCAGAAGAGAATTAGGTGAACGAACTAGAATGTAGTTCGTTAAAAACAACCAACTTCGTTATCCATACTTAACGAATTAAACATTATTTAATTTTAAATAAATTAAATCAATGAATTTTTAAATATTAAAATAAATTAAGGAATTTTAAATTTAAGTAATTAATATTAATTTAAAAAAGTTACCGAGAACCTTTATCTCGATAATCAAATAACTTAAAAGTCATTTCACGTTTTGAAACCGATAAATTAAAATAATCTCAATTGGTATCGAGGCAGACGCTGCTCTCGGTACATCAATTAACTTAAAATACAATATTTAAATAATATGTAAAAGATAAAAAACAAAATCTTTTTGATATTTTTGAAATTTTTGACATAATACTAAAAATTTACCAGAAAATTATCCAAAAATTTAAAATGTAACATATTTTTGTGTTTTTGTATGATTTTTCAAAAGCAATACATATATTTTTTTTTAATTTTGTTGAGTTTAAGCAGAGAATCATATTAACCAAATTGCCTTTTCATCACAGTTTTATATTTCAGCGATATTGTGACTGGTGTTAAGTCGGTCATTGGTATTGTTGTCCAGTTAAATCTAATAACAAACTTTCAAGTGTTTTTGTGATATGATTAACGGTTCAATTAGAGCACAGAAGATCAGAAACTATCAGCCCCTAATCTCGGTTCAAGCTTAATTTGATTTTTGCCATATCACCCCAACTTGACTTAAACCATTATACTGTTGATCAAAATTTAATTTTTATAGAAATTTATGGGCAATGCATTGATTTTCTGTTATTATGAGTTAATATGCACGAGTTCATCTGTCGGCTTACATACATTGTATCCCCTGGGGTCTGTTTCTTAATGGTATTAACACGCACGCAAGGGAGGAACATTGTATGACTAACAGCGGATTTTGATCAAGGCAGTAATTTAGATTTGTACGAAGTACAGCAGGGATCAAGTTTAATGACTTTGGGTTTGCTCTAAAAGCGAGTGAAATATCCATGCATATGAATACCCAGTAGGTTAAGCCGCATAAAGACTCACAGTGTCCAGAACCTCAAAGCTTGTTATTTTCTTTATTTTGTTTTTAGGTGATCAAACAAGTATAAGGCTTGAGTATGACAGGTTATTACATTTCTACCATCCTCACTGAGACTTTTCTAGAAACTAACACCTCTTTCAATTTGGCGTTTCTTTATATTTATATCACATACTTTACTCTACTTGTTTGTTTTAAGACCTACCAATGCACCAATGAAGTTAAGCACACAGTCTTTTAAGCATATTTCTTACTGGATTTGGGGTCAAGATAGTCAATGTACTATCATTTTCTCTTTTTGCTTCAAAAACTCAAAATTTTGAGGAGCATAAAACAAAATAAAGATAAATTTAATCGCCCTAGTTAACTTAATTTTATAAATAAATGGCTATCCTATCCATTCTCAAGTGAATAATAGGACCAAAACATGCAAGCATGATTCACAAACTTAAATAACCGACATAATTTTTAGCGAGAAAATAATCTAAAACGCATAACGAACGCCCCAACTACTTTCCAGTATTAGGTGAATGGCTAACATGATCATTTACAAATAAATGTCAGGACCAAAACATATACAAGTACATATCCTTCAAATTTAGGTAATTGACATATTTTTCAGCAAACATATGCAAAAATCTTTTTGGTTTTTCTCTATACATACATTAAAACACAATCTTTTTGTCTTTTTCAATTTTCTTATAAACAAAACAAACTTCACAATCTTTTTGGATTTTCGGATTTTTCTGTACAAACTAAAGAACACAATCTTTTTGACTTTTCAAAATTTTTAAATGTTTTTGGATTTTCAAACTATTTAAAGAAAAACAGTAAAGAAAAGAAATCACAATATTTTTGATTTTTCAAAATTTTCTAATGTTTTTGGATTTTAAAATTTTTAATGTTTTTGGGTTTTATCTATACAAACAAAAAGAACAATATTTTTGTATTTTCTAGTGTTTTCACCCCCTAAAACCTAAAAACAAAAATAATTTTAAAGATAAAATTTAACAAAAAAGAAAGATAGTCATCCGTGTATAAGGATATCAGCGAGGGTCTTCAATCCATTTAAACCAAGCAAAAATTGAAAACGCGTTTTGTCAAAAGCTTTGGTAAATAGATAGGATTTTTGAAATTTAGTATGTACTTTCTCAAGGTCAATTAATTTCTTCTCAAAGCAATCCCGTATAAAATGATATCGAATATCGATATGTTTTGTTTTTGAATGTTGTACGGGATTCTTTGTGATAGAAATTGCAGGAGAATTATCAATCAAAATAGGAGTAGTAAGAAACTTTAAACCGTAGTCACGAAGATGTTGTTGTATCCACAAAACCTGGGAACAGCAACTCGAGGCTGCAACATACTCAGCTTTGGCGGTTGAAGTGTAGACCGTTGTCTGTTTCTTACACTGCCAAGAAACAAGCCGGTTTCCTAAAAATTAACTTCTTGCAGTCGTTGATTTGAAGTTGATCTTGCAACCTCCATAGTCCGAGTCTGAGAAGGCTGTAAGCTCAAAGTTATCGTCCTTGGGGTACCACAACCTGATGTCTGGATTTCCCCTCAGATACTGATGTATTCGCTTAACCGCAGCTAGGTGAGTCACTCGGGGACTTGATTGAAACCTAGCACAAAGACAAACAGGAAACATAAAGTCGGGGCGAGAAGCCGTTAGATACATTAAAGAACCGATCATGGCACGATAGAGGGTAGGATCAATGGTATCCTCCAATTCATCCAGTGATAAATTGTGACCCACAGGGAGAGGAGTAGAAGGGATTTTTCCGACAGATATCTTGAATCGGCTCAAGACATCGTTCACATACTTGGTCTGGTGAATAAAGATTTCGTTTGCAGACTGGTGAACTTGCAACCTTAAAAAGAAATTCATCTCTCCCATCGAGCTCATCTCGAACTTCGTTTGCTTGGACTTCTCAAACTCCTTACATAATGTGTCGTTTGTAGACCCAAAGATAATGTCATCGACATAAATCTGAACTAGGAGAAGATCGTCACCAACAGTTTTATGAAATAAAGTGCAGTCGACAGTCCCTCGTTTGAAGCCGTTATCAGTCAGCTGGTCAGCGAGCGTGCCATACCAAGCTCTCGGGGCCTGATATAGACCATACAGAGCCTTGTTTAATCGGTAAACACGGTCCAGATAATCAGGATCTTCAAAACCAGGAGGCTGTAAAACAAACACTTCCTCGTGTAGTTCACCATTGAAAAAAGCACTTTTAACATCCATTAGATATACCATGATATTCTTATAAGCAGCATACGCCAGAAAGATTCTAATCGACTCTAATCTTGCAACTAGTGCATACACTTCAATATAATCAACACCCTCTTGCTGATGAAAACCATGCACCACTAAACGTGCTTTGTTTCTGAAAATCACCCCTCGATCGTCTTTCTTACACTTAAATACCCACTTAGTCGGAATAGCTTTCTTGACTCTAGCAGCTTTGTCGATTAAATCCCAAACACCCAAACGTGCAAATTGTTGTAATTCTTCTTGCATAGCTTCTACCCAAGAAGGATCTTCAAGTGCTGTCATTGACTCAACTTGAGATAGAAAGCAAGTGAATTTTGCAACATTTACAATTCCAGAGGAATGTAAATCAGTATAAGCACACAATATGTTATTCTCACTTGACGAAGCAACTTGATAACGTGTTTGAACTCCCACATCAAGTTCTCCAAGGATATTCTCCTGTGAATGATATCCATGAATCTGAAGAGTGGGATTCTTAGGAACAACAACATTTTCAAATAAATTAGTGTAATGTTCACCAAGCTCAGGAGATGAAACATTATCACTGTCAAGTTCAATAACAGGATCTTCAGCTTGATCATCATCAGAAGAAGTAGACAAATTATCAAGACTAGCTGGAGAAGCATCACATGGTTCTTCAGTTGGAGCATCAGGTCGAGCTTCAAGATCATTAGAACTTGAAAATCTTGGAATGGCCAAATGATCTTCAAAGTATGCTCGAACCAGATCTTCATCGATGTGCTCAGTTGAAGGAGTAAATGAATTAAATAAGCCATCGTAGTCAAACATCCAGTCGGGACCTTTCCCTTGAGGATGAGTGGTGTACTTTTGACAGTCCACATGATACCATTCCTCAACACAAACAGAAGTGAAATTAAATACTCGTTTCTTTGGAGATGCATATCCTAAGAAATAACCTTCAATAGCTTTTTCTTCAAATTTACTTGCATCCTTCTTCAGCATTGTACAAGGACACCCAAAAGGTTTCATGTACTTTAAGTTAGGCTTTCGATTGTTTAAACGCTCGTAACTTGTCTTCTTGAGTCGTTTAACAGTTAAAACCCGATTAAGCGTATAACAGGCTGTATTCACCACCTCATTCCAGAATTGGACGGGAAGCTTAGAATCAGCAAGCATAGTTCTTGCAGCTTCAATCAAGGTTCTATTCTTTCTTTCAGCAACACCATTTTGTTGAGGTACATAAGGTGCATTATATTATCGGTGAATTCCTTTTTGAATACAATAGAAATCCAATACAATGTTTTTGAATTCAGTACCATTATCACTTTGAATTCTCCTCACCTTTTGTTTGTATAGTGATTCAATCTTAGTGATAAGGTTTTGTACCAAAACCGGTGTTTGATCTTTCGAACTCATAAATAACACCCATGAGTATCTTGAATAATCATCAGTGAAAACAAGACAATACCAATCCCCAGAAATACTCGCACGATTCACCGGACCAAACAAATCCATATGAAGTCGTTCAAGAGGAGTATTAATGGAATTCAATAACATAGAAGGATGAGACTTTTTCTTTTGCTTGCCCTTTTTGCATGCAATGCAGTGATTAGATAACTTAAAGTTCTTCAACGAGACACCCTCAACTAAGTCATTTGCCATTAAATAATTCATCTTACAAACATGTATGTGACCCATTCTACGATGCAATAGAATAGAATCCTTGGTTGCTTTGGAGACAAAACATGTTTCGATAGACGTTGATACTTTAGAACTGATATTTAAGACATAAATATCATTTGATCGAGGTGATCGCATGACAACCATGTCCTCGGGTATCACATATCCTGGTTTCAAAATAAGACATTCTTTATCAGTAAAGACCGTAGTGTATTGTTTGTCACAGATTTGCGACACACTCAATAAATTATGATCTACCTTGTCACAGTAGTTAACCTTTTCAAAAGTAATGTGACCATTTGTAACTTCACCTTCTTGTGTGATCATGCCCCCAGAATTCCCAGCAAACGCTACATAACCCCCTTGAATATTTCTTACGTTGGTCAATAGGTTGAGATTTCCAGTGATATGACGAGAACATCAACTATCCATTATCCAATTTTCACCAGACACAGTCTTGGATGTACCCTACATACAAAATAAAGGTGATTAGTTCAAAAAGGCAGCCCAGGCCTCAGTCTTGGGCACCTTTTGAGTTTCTCTTTGATCATTAATTTGAACAGACTTCAACTGTTGTTCAGCAACTTGAGAATATGTTGCCGGCTTCCTATACTTACGTCTTAGATAAGCATCTTGAACAATGTTTGAATACGTGTTCCTACATATGGCTCAGTTGGCACAAATTTTGGTTTCACTTGGCCATGGGTTTCACTCACATGAATTACCTTTCGAGGATTCACAATTGAAAACATTATATGTGTATCATCCTCACATGACACAGGTCGCTTCAAGATCTCCTTTATCACAGGAACCGGTTTTGAATGTTCATTGACAAAAGGATGGAGAGTTTGAGCTTTCTATTGACCACAGTTTCTCACTACGTGACCTTGTTGACCACACAAAAAGCAACTTCGCATGTCAACATGACCATGTTGAGGTCTGGCAGAAACATATGCAACCGAAGGTTGATAACTTACATTTTCAATTAATCATTTGGCCAAATCATCAGAAGTGACAGACTTCTTTTTCATATAAAAATCAAGGTTAGAACAATTGGAAAAACTTTTCAATGTATCTGTTCCCGTTGATTTAACAAATTGAACCTTTTTAACTTGTTTTAACAATTGTTTTGCTTTAAATACTGGGTCTGATGAATTTGATGTTTTGGCACAACTATATTGACGTTCCAACTCTTTCAACTTGTCAGTTTCATTGTAAAAGATGCTCTCAATTAGTTCTGGTTTAATGATACTAATCGGGATATCTTTTTCAGTGAACATCGTATCCATACCCTTCAATTTAAAAACTCTAGCATATGATGGCTTAGAACTAGGAGGATTAATGAAACACATCAAGTCCTCAACAGAAATTTTTGGTTTTTCTGACTTATTTGCTCTCACAGGTTTAACTTTCACTTGTTTTGTCTTTGTCACATGAGGCTTGTGTGAACCATACACAACTTCCTCAAATTCATGAGGCTCTCAAAGAATATGATTAGAACTCGGAATGTTCTTGTTCTTGTGTATAACCTCTGTTTCAAACACATCCTCAATAATTACTTTGTCAACATTTTCAACAAAGACTTTGTTGCTTTCAACATGAGGTTTTTGAGGAGCAAATTGGGTTTTAACAGTTTTAGTTTTAACAGGTTTAGCATTTTCTGGAATCACGGGTTCTTTTACAATTACCTCTTCTTCTCGTTTAGCAAAAGGATTAATTTTATATCATTGTGAAAAGGTGGCGGAATTTCAACAAAACCGATGCATTTCTTTGAATCCTTTTGATTTCCAGATACTTCAATAATTTCATTCAACAAGAAAGAAGAATTTCGAAGTTTACCCAATTTGTTCTTCAACTCAAGAACCTCATTCTCAAGCTCGGTTATCTTTGAATGATGTTTCAAGATTTCTTGAAACTTTTGGTCATTAATTGTCATTTTCACGGATAATTCAGCTTTGAGATCGTGGTTACTTGTCGACAATGCTTCAATTTCTCAAGAGATCTCAGTTGAGATTTGAGATTTTCAATAAGTATCCTTTAGTGAAGCAATTTCTCTCACTAAATTATCATTATGATTCATTAAAGATTCTAACTTAGGTTTGCTAGATTCACACTCAACACACATTTCTTTAACACATGAAGTAGTAGAGATAGAATGACTAACCTCATTGATCTTAGCCATGTAAGTAAACACAGTAGTAGGCTTGTCATGAGAGTCGTCAGAATCAGATCCAGAATCATTGTCAAAGGACAGCTCACTTCCACTAGCATCTTGAAAGTCGTTAGTCAACCCAAACATAGCGAAATTAGCTTGATTGTCATTACACATTAGTCGTTATGACCAATCATTTCCATCAGCTAACATTGCTTGTGACCCAGAAGTAGACGGTTTTATTTCAGCATCATTACCTCGTGGTTTTGAAGAATTTTGATTTGGACCACGAGGACCAATATACTCCTTTTTCGGTTTGTCACATTCCTTTGCAAAATGCCCGAACTCTTGACAATTATAGCATTTCAATTTTAACTTGTCAAATCCCATTTTCTTGTTCAAAGCCGGAAGATCTTTGTCAGTCCTTTGCATGAATCTTTTAACCTTACGGACGATTATAGCCATGTTCCATTTTAAGTCCATGATTTCCAATTCATCTGGATGAATCTGATCATAATCCTCATCAGTTAGATCACTTGTGGCTATCTTACTACTCACCAAGTTTTCATATGAAGACATGAAGGCTGTTAGAAAAGCAAAATTCTGTTCAGTTTCCTTCATGTTGACACTAGGTTGCGGAGCAAATGGGTTTGTAGTAGATGAACTTCCAGAAACACCAGGTGATCCAGAATTACCAGCTGTGTAAAAACATGCTCTTGGATCATTATAAACTGTTGTTTCATTTTCACCTGCATGATGTGTGAGAAAAGCAGTGATAGGAGAAATGGTAGAACTTAGAGGCATACTACCACCATAGAAAGCAGGATCTTGACTATCCTTGGAGGATTTCTGACACTTAAGATCATATTCCCTTGCTTCAATCTTTTGCAAGAATTCAGTGGCAGTCAAGTCTTCATTCGCAAAATAGTTATTCTCTTTTAAAACCATTAGCAATGTTGAATAAGAACTTGGTAGTGCACTCTTAATCGTGTCAATCTTGTCAACTTCAGAAGTTTCTAATCCCATTTTATCCATCTCAACAATCAAGTGATTGAACCTAGTAGTTATCTCCTCAACTGTCTCTCCTTTTAACAAATTAAAGTTTCGAAATTGAACTTAAGCATTACCTTCTTACTCTCAGCTGTATTTCCCGTACTCCTCATACGAATATGTTGAAACAAGGAAGCACAGATCTTTATGCAACCCACTTGATGAAAGATGTGTTCGGGTAAAGCCATAGTCAGAGTAGAATAAGCTTTTGTTTCAATCTCTAATGCTTTCTTCTCTTCTTGTGAATATTGAGAAATAGCTTTAGGAGTAAAACCAATAGTGTCATCTCCAATCATTGGAACAATATATACCTCATCTAAGCAATATGAGCAGTCAGGATGAACAGAACCCAAAGGAGCACGAAAACGAGGTTCCCGTTTAGCAAAATCGCTAAATTTCATCAACCTTGGACATTTCAAATGTGAGCCTAATTCGGTATCAAGTTGCAACATTTTTTGCATTAACATGTTTTGTGAAGCTAGTGCATACATACCAGCCATGTTTTGATAAACTTTAAACTCTAAGGATTAGAGTTGAAAATTAAGATTAACGAATGGAAAACAGTAATGATAACGAACTGTAAACAGTTGTAGCGAACTGTGAACAGTAATTAGCGAATCACAATTTAACGAAGTAAAGTGTGATCAACTAACAAATCAAAAATGGTTTAAACGAATCCGATGATTAACGAATTAGACGGTCAACAAAACAGTCAATCAACGAATTAGCTAAACGAATTGTTTAAGATAAACTTAGCGAAACAGAAAATTATCTTTTACGAATCACTAAGAAAAGCTTAGCGAATTAGAAAACGAATTGCTACAGTTGATTAACGAATCAACTTATAATGAATTAGTTTGTTACAACGGTTTGTAACAAACTTTTGACAACGAATGCCACATGGCAAAGGTTGTTATAACTCAAATTCCGAGGTATGACACGTGTCACACAAGTTAGTTGACACAAATCAGAAAGTATAGCGAAATGGTTAACGGATCAACCAAAACACATAGCGAATTGGTTAAATATGTTAACGAATCAAGTTGAAAGAGTTAACGAATCAAGCTGAAATGAACGAATCAGACTTAAATCTTCAAATCTTCAAACGAAGATTTCCAGATTTCTGGAAATTGAATAACACAAACCCAGAACACAGATTTGTAATACAAACTCGATATCCAACCAAATTGCACAATTAGACTATCAAATTATTCGTAAACAAAACACGAATCCATTCGTATCAATCCCATAACACAATTCACCTTAATACGTATCCAATTTAACCAAAAACTATCCCCTGTTCTCGGCCAAATTCAGATCTAACCAACATCAATCCAAACACAAACCAATATCCAATTCCAATCATTCACAACTTAACAATACCTTAACACATTCAAATCCAATCCAATCATTCCATAATCAAACCAATTCAACCTCAATTTGATTCAAAACCAAACCGAACATAAACTGGATAAGTTTTCAATTAATTAATAAGAAATAATAGGCAAATCAAGCGTAATTGAGCACCGAAAGCTCTGATACCACTTGTTTTAACCCGGCTATACCTTAATTTAGTAAACAAATATCAGATGTGTACGAATACGATTAGCCTAAAATACGGATCTAGTTCATTATTACGTTTGATTGTATGTTATATGTATATATGTTATCAGTTGTATGTGTATGTGTATAATTTTAGTATGAAGATTGAGAAAGAGTCGGGCAGAGGTTCGTTAATTAAAATCTTAATTCTTCAATTAAACTGTGAACAGTGTTCACTATAAATAGGAAGATGGCCCTAATTCATTAACATTCCATAACGAACTAGGGTCCACTTCGTTACATACATTAACAAAGAAATACCTTAACGAATCACCCCCTGATTCGTTAAACATCGTCAACGAATCAGGAGGGATAATAACTTAGATCTAGTTCGCTAAACATCCTTAGCAAACTAGACAATACCTTTAACGATCTACAAGATAAAATAATTGTTATTACATTAAACAAAACGACAAATACATTAACGATAAATACAAAGACTCAAGACGCAAAACCGTGCACTAACATTAACGATACTGCAGGTACTAAGTCTCTGGTTCAAAAAGTCATGGAAGAGAATAAAGACGATGATGGTATCAACTATTCTCTGAACCTGGATACTCTGGTTCGTGATGATACCCTAGAGGATTTTCTTGTTCCCACCGATGCTGCTGTTGCTGCTACTGTAACGTCTCAAGTTCCAAGACGTCGAAAGAAAAAATTATACACAAATGGCAATCGAGCAAGCGTTCGAGACCGAACCTATCCCTACCTGGATGATTCTCCTATCGTCTACTGCAAATGGCACCCGGCAGTGAAACTTGGGTCATTAGACAAGCTAACGGAGACCTTACTTACATGCATTTCCAGGATATGCATACTCCTTCCGAGCTTGACATGAACTAATTTAGAAGAATCATGGGTCACTACACGAAAGAGAAGGAGCTGAAGAGATGGTTCAACTGGTTTCTGAGCAAGGAGTGGAAAAAGGATTACCTTAACTTCAAACTCAACAAGGGTAAGTCCTTTCGATATGAAATAGAGGTTGATATAGTTATAGGAAAGAAGAAAGATATGTGGCGATACAAGACTCAAAAGGACGGGCGAGCGATCTGTCATGGCGAATCTTTCTTGTCCAACATGTTCGAGCGCTTCATCTATTGGGAGTTCGACAACAACAAAAGAGAAGTGGTTATCCATTGTGAAGACATGCATAATCTCCGCTTGTTTGATGATCATGAGTTGGCCGTGCTCAGCAACGAAGATCTTTTGAAGATGTACAACTCCCTACTGGGAACAATCGAAGATCTTTTGTGCATTATCTTATTGACAATCAACTATTCAACTATGAATCCGGCTTCGAATACAAGACCGATTGAAGGAAGACAAGAGCTACCGGATCAAATACTAATGACTGGAGGGAGGTTGTAAGGTCTCGGTCGTTATATTTGTCTTTTGTATTTGTTTAGACTATTCACGATGTATTTAGTTAGCCTGTCGGTTTTTTTTAATGTACGTTTGGGCCCAAGGCCATGTATATTGAGCCCAATGGGATGTGAATAATATAATGGGGCATGGGATGCTTCCCTTATAAATAGGGAAGCATACCCATGCATAACCCACCCTTTTGCAAAAACAAATATCTTATCCTCTCACCAACTCCTCTCTATTCCCTTCTCTCTTACCATTTTGGGTAACAACCAACACCAAAGTAGATCCGACATCTCTGTTGGCTACAAGTGATTTTCGTTAGCTTGTAGTTAGATATTAATTCAAGAACTCTTAATTGTTTGATCTATGAATATGACCTACAGTTTTGTTATCTGTGTGAACATTTGGGAGTTAGAAGGCATGAATCAAGGGAGGATATTGGAGCTGATTCAGTTAATGTTTGACCGTTAGAATAATGAACCCAAGGCATCATGCTCGTCATGTAAATTTCGTTTATTTCACGGGGTGTTGAAAAGAAGTGGTTCAATAAGGGCACAATATTTATCGAATGATCAGATGATATTACTAATTAAGCGTAACGAGATGATTTAAATAAGGATAATAATTGCTACATAATGTGATAATTTACATGGTATTTATAGATGACGATGCCATTCGTTATACATCACATAATGAATGGATGCCATCCGTCATCATTCCCTAAAATATACAATAACACAACGAATTACCCATTTGTTGTCTTCATTCGTTAAACAGACTTAGCGAATGGACAAAACTTAATACGTATGAGCTCATTCATTATACATAACTTAACAAGTGGCTCATTTACAATAACAAATGTACCAACGTACATTACCCAAATTACCCTTATACATTATAAACCAAATACATTACAAAACAGAGACCGACATGCCAAAACGTGTACTAACAAACTACCCCTCGTATCGTGCTCTTTGTCTTGATCATTTGATGCTCTTGGTCTTCCAATAAGCATAGCTATGAATCCCGAACGCATGGTAAACACGTACCACATGCTGAAATTGCATAGCAAGATCATAGTCTTTCATCTCGGCCCACCTGATCTGATTGTTGAATAATGCGTCATTATCATACTCAGATAAAGTAACCAACCACATCGGGTCGATTACTCGTATGAACTCCGTCTTCATCCCTAATCCAAGCACGATAACGGCTTCACTAGTATGGTTATCATAGTACCACCAATTAAGTTTCTTGTAAAGACTTTGGGGAAAAGTCTTCACATGAACTCGCTCTAATGTACGCGCCGATTTTACCTTAAGTACAAGCTTCCTCCAACCATTTATTGGATCAATCTCATCAATATACTTTTGCGTTGGAACTTGAGTCTTAAAAAATTTTAATCCGTGACGTACTTCATATAATAATTTCATGTAGAACCAATCCACCATCTGGCTTCCACCATGATTCACGAATGGGTTGTTGGCCATTGTAGGTGCGTCCCATCTTGGCAGAATAAGAACATTGGCAATATGGTGGAAATATTGAATGTCGTGTTCCCACTGATTAATACAAACCTTCAGCCCCAAATCATATAGCCACGAGACTATATCACCCTTCACTGTCTTTGAATCTTTGGACTTAGTTACCTGATGAGCAGTAGCATGAGCTTTCATCTGCTTGTTGTCTTCTTGCTCAGCACATCTTAGGTCATCAATAAGATTTTACAAACGAGCCTTATTGTGTCCGAACATTCCCTTGAATACATTATCAACAGAATCATTCGATCCTGATCCAGCTTCACGTACTTTATCTTTATTTTTTTCTTCCCATACATTCTTCAGCCGCTTTAACATGCTCAGTCATGAAGAATGGAATTCCTTCATCTTCATTATTATTAGTATGTAAATTAGGGTATTCCTCGGCTGTCACATCTTCCACCTCAACCTCATCATAATCAATCGACGTATTCCCATACGGAATAATCGTATCAAAATGAACCTCATAATCATCAATAACCTCTACATCCTCCTCTTTCTCCAACTCATCCAAATCTTCATCATTCAACCCGAGCAACAAATTGATTTGTTCTTTTGACAATGAATAATCCATGAACTTTCCGTCCTCAATCTCATCCGCATTAAACATGCTCATCACAAAGCCCTTCTTGTTATCCACAAATAATATCATATTCACTTTCACATATTAAATTGGTTTCACATTAGTAGTATCTTGATACACTACTAATTGCTTGTTTGAACCTTCAACACCAGAAAAACCACAGACGTACAGTCTTTGGTTGCTGCTCAAAACCACTAGCTCCTGCTTCGGAGTCTGTATCATCATCATTTCCTTTTAGATTCTTTAACGTATCATCTTTACAAATCAGCTAAAGGATGATATCGTATTGTTGTTTAATCTTCTTCCCATGAGCAGTAACCAACACATGCAATTCACGGTTTTGACGTTGGCAATAGGAGATATGCTCACCATATTTCACTGATCCAAATGCATTGGCTCTTGGAATTGTCGATCAAAAGCCATTTGATTCTATTGTAATGTACCAAGTTCAACAACTGAAAGATTTGTTGTTGAAATGGCATATTGTGAAAGGATAGAGGAGTTCGTTGCATAGGAGGCGCTAGACGGTTGACAGACATGAACGAAAATTCCAAAGGGTGCATAGCCATCAGCGTAGGACTTGTAGCAGAAGTAGCAAGCTGAGGAGTCGATGTCGGTGACAGAACAGTCTGAGGGATAGATGCGAATCTCGGATCTAACGACACAGTTGTCGTTAATGTAACTACCGGGGTACTAATAGAAGTAGTAGCCACCGGTGATTGCTGTGGTGCAGTAGACCTTGGTATAAAATCACCAATCTTCACACCGTCACCCCTACGGATACGAGTCTTCACATTCCTATCAGAAACCTTTGCCTTGCCTTTAAGTTTACATAAAGCAGCGTCTTCACGTACTGCTTCACAACCATCACCTTCATACCATCATCTACACCCGCACCATCGTTCCCACATGCTCCATCTTCACGTTCAGAATCTCAGTGTTCGTGGATCAACGATCATCAGATGGATATGCATAATCAGGTCTAATGATATGAACGATCAACCGAAGTTTGGCCACGATAAGTCCTCAAGCCCTTCATCGTTTCTTCAGATATATTTTCCAAAACCATAACATCACCCATTAACTCCAGATGTCATGCCAAATTAGGTTCCAAGTGATCAATAATAAAATGCAAAGACCTCGGGTACATGAGGAACTTGTTCTTTCAATGAGGAGTAGTGTAGTTCTCCTTGAGATGGTAAAAGACAAGTTCGGAGAAGTTGAATGGCTTGTTGAGCACCAAAGCCACAACCGCGGATTGTAACATAATCCGGCATTCATCGAACCCTCTTTTTCTGCCACCGAGACAGTGTATAAGTACATGAAGTAAGAACTTATAATGTTCGCATAAATTGGCCTTGTTGTATTGAGACTCGTCTAATTCACCCTTGTACTTCAAATGCTTGAATAACCCCTTGATCAGCTCTCTATCAAACTCACAACGGTCATATACAGTATCAGGAAACTGTAGTACCTTGCGTATAACATCTACTTCTATAGCAATCTTCTTATTATGGATCGCGGCTTCAATTTGCTTCTCGGCATTAATATACTTACCAGAATCCCAGAATGGACGAATAATGCCAAAGTATATAAGACTGTCGATTGAAATAGCGTAGTGAATCCCCGAATGTCTTAAAAATGCAATCATATCACCAACCATCGCCCGCCCAAAGAAATCGCCAACCAAGAAAGCACAAATGTTATGCTTCTTGTCATATGCAAATTTGGCAACTTGAACCTCCTCAACTGGTTGAGGTTCCTCTTGCGCTTATGCAACAGGTTGCTCCTGATCCGGAGCCTCGGCATTTCTTTCTTCAGCCATTTATGTAAAAACAAACATTAAAATCCATTTTATTCTTTAACAAAATCTTATAAATTTTCACTAAAACTCAGTGAAAATCACATTATGATCAAATTAACCAAGTCCATTCGTTATATTTATTTTAACAAAATATCCCATTCGTTATGTTTAAATTTAACAAATGATCCCATTCTTCATGACAAGGTAAACGATTGAATTCACTCGTTAAGCTAACCTTACAAAGTTAACGAATGAGACTTTATTCATTATTCATGACGAATGATAAGCATCATTCGTTATCAATTATCACGAATGATAAGCCCATTCATTACACACAATGAATGTGAATGGACAAATGTAATGTTTGGCATGAATTTGTCAAAGTCAATATTGAGAAGAACATTATAAGTTCAACATGTAGTTTGAATTATCAATCAAACTCAAACCTTAGTTTTATACATTAAAATTTTTATTATTATGATCGAACACATGTTGATAACAATCCCAACATACTAATTGTATATATTGCATCAATTAAAATGTCAATTAGATAAATTTGGGTTCGTTCGAATATTGGTCAAATTAACATATCTAACATGGTCAGAATTTGAAGAATCTTATATCCATGAACTCGTAATTATCTTACGAAAAAAGTACACTCACTCAAATCTTGATTTGATGATGTTTGGGATTTTTACGAAATTTGGACAGAGTATCGTTTTGTTTTCTCTCTTCTCAATGCACTCATATATGAACGAACAACGGTCCATTCGTTGGATCTGGGTTTTTATACGTTAAAGTTGCACAAAATCCTAGGTGCGCACGAATAGAGTCCCTTCGTTACATTTAGTATACGAATACCCATCCATTCGTAAGTTCATTCATTAATAAAATCAACGAATAAACTCATACGTTAACACATAACGAATAGCAAGTTATTCATTAGTCATTCGTTTTAATGTACCAATGAATCATTTCTCATTCATTATTAGATAGCGGAAGCGAATGTGCATAGATAACGAATGTACCATATTTGTTATCTTACATTCGAGAATGGCCACCATTCGTTGTTTACATTTAACGAATGTGAACCCATTCATTATACCAGTGTAACGAATGGAATATTTAGTTTAAAAATGGAAAAATTTACCATTTTAACCCAATTAAATAACTATCAAAACCAAGTTTTGATAAAAATTACTTTAAAAGATTTACCCATGAGGTAAAATCATTACTTTAACGTGTATACATTAAAACACTTGATATGATTACGTTATATGTTAACGAACAATACGTTATGTTAATGAACAATACGATTACTGTAAGGATCTAGTCGCCTGATATGATCTAGTGATTAGGTTTAGCTTGAAAACGTTTTGAGTGTAGACCGTAGTAGTGAATGGAAACCTGCAAGTACATATACATGAACAAGACCGGCTATATGATGATATACTTTTAGTAATAACTCATAAAAATGTATTCCCTATGTGTACATATTTTCACCTCGGATTTTTAGTACTCCATATGCTTTTTCTTTTGTGTAAAAAATATATTATAACACTATCAGTAATAATAAGGAAAACAAAATTGCTTACACTTTTGGTCACGACATTTTTTTAGTAAAAAAACGTACTTAGAAATTCTTAAAAGTTAAAAGTTGTGACAAGAAACAGAAGATGCAAAATGTATCTTTGGGATAGAAAATGGTGGTGGCTACTAAACCTAAACCTTACGAAAATTGTTACTTTAACTGCTTGCTGTTGCTGAACCACTTAAGCCTTTTATATTGTTGTCGACGGTTCAAGGTGAATAAAAGTTTGTGGATTGTCTATATTTTAAATGTCATTCCCAAATTTCATTAATATAATTAATTGTATCAATGACTATGTTAAGAACATATTACAGTTTTGGTCTCTCATCCAAATGAAATGATGATAATGACCTTTGTCTTATTCATATTTTTGAACTTTTCATTTTTTTCAACTCATATTACATACGCTTAACAACTCCAAAAACATACGTATAAATTTTATAATTACTTGCAAAAAATCATCGTGTTAGTATTTAAATTAAAGTAAATTAATCGAATTCTCTTTAGTTAATAAATTGTGTTAGTATACGTTTGGGCATCTTGTCTTTGTTAGGGCACAGAAAATGTGGATACGTTATCCTGGCATATGTTCTTGGATCAGTTATCCTTAGTCAGATCCTGTCAGGATCAAGGATCCTCAGTACTTATTATTTACTAATGGTTGTTCTCTTTGTATATCAATATATTAATAGGTATAACGGCTGGAAACGTGGTCTAACCTCATATTTCGCCCTCTAAGTGGTCTAGCACGTGGTCAAAGAGGTGTGGCCGCCATAATGGAGTGGTGCCATGAAAATAGGAAATTAGTTATTGTTATTTTTTGTATATAACGAGATTGTGATCAGCTAGGGTTACACACTTATCACCTCACACACTTCAGCAGCTCTCATAATTCTCTCCAGCAACATACACACACACATAGCAACTATTGTATATCTGATCATATAGCACTAAACCTCACAATTACGGAATTTGATACATTATCCTTAGTAGATTTTTGTCCAAAACAATTTGGCGCCCACCGTGGGGCGATTGGTGCTATAATCCATAATATTTCTCATCAATTCTCAACCTTATTACCTATACTAATTTTAATGGCCTCTCAATCAACCTCTGCTTCATCAACCATGCCATCTTTGGTTCCTCTCTTTCGTCAAGAAATTTACCATCGATGCCTCCTCCAATCACGGGAGCACCAAGGGCTACTGCTGCTGGAAACAAGACGCAACTACCAGTTTTCCAGAGCTCAAAAACCACTGCTGCCACTTCGGTAGTTAATACTAACAATGATGTTCCCACTATGTTTTCACAGGTCAAAGCATACATGGAGCAACAAAACAAGACTAACCAGAGGATCCTTCGGGAGATAGAAGACCTCAAGAGGACTAAGAGGCCGGCATAGGATCAGACTCCTCTAATGCCTTGGGTGCTGGATTTACCACTCCAGGATCCTTGGCTCAACATACTCAAGGATCATCTATCCTCCAACCGGGATCCATGGATCCTCAGTTTTCCAGCAAGGATCATCTATCCTTCACCAGGGGTCCATGGGTCAGCAGATTCAAGGATCCTCTATCTTTCAGCAAGGATCTTCAATCCTTAATCCAGGATCAAGGATCCTCCATGTTCTAGGGAGGATCATCGATCCTTCAACCAGGATCCGCCGGATTATACAATCAAGGATCCTTCAACTCCCAACCTCTAGGGTCCTTCCTCCAGAATCAAGGATCCTTCATAACTCAGCATCAGAGGTCTTCTGAGGTCCATGAAGGAGATATTATCTCCATGCAGACTACCGCTTCTAGTGGACCAACTCCCGTAGCAGACGCTTCTTACCTTTGCTACTCTTCTGGAATGCTAACCTTCATACAACAAGGAGGTAATATGCATGATCCTATATCCTTGAATGCTAACAGTGGTTCCATGCATGATACAGATATCAACCAACCTATGGCTAAGGAACTGCAGAAATTCAAGGATACGATATCCAGCGTACCAGGGGTAATCCATCCAATCCCTGAGATACCAGAAGGAAGCCACAAATTGTCCAAATTTTCTCCACCAATCTGTGACACGTAGATCCAGAAATGCTTTCAAACCCCAAACACGAAAGTGTATGATGGGACCACTGATCCTGAAGAGCATATAGCCCAATATAGGGAAAGGATGGATATCAATCCAATTCCTGAGAGGCTCAAGGAGGCTTGTCTGTGCAAGGGTTTTGTGTCACACCCTTAAAATCCACTAACGGAGATTTACCGTCAGAGGGTGTGAACTAACAGGATCGGAATCATTAGTTATAATCAAACACCATAAATAAAGTTTTCAACCCACGAAAACATTTAAGTTTAAATAAGTGCGGAAGCGTAAATCATAAACCAAGTGTGGTGTCACGCAGGACGACTTAAAACCCAATGAATAACAGTTTAAAAACAAGTTTGCAAAAACGATAGAGTTCAATGTAATGCATGTTCCTATACCGCGCGCTCTCCTAGGCTACCTGAGAATAAGATACTAAAAGTGTCAACACGGGGTTGGTGAGTTCACAAGTTTATATAAATAAAGTGTTTGCGTTTGCGTTTACGTTTTGCATTTGCGTTACCAGATAATGTTAAATCAATTATATATCCATAGGTAGCTAGCCTATAAAACAAGTATTACTAAGTGTTCGACACCGAAGCTGACTGTTTATCAATTGCCTTGCCACCATGTCTACCACGACCATGGAAATATGTTAGCCAAGACTACACCCACTCGACCTCCAGTCGAGTTTAGAGTTGGGTGGGGTTTGTCAAACCCAGTAGTACTACTCAACAATGACTCGCTATTATACAAATACTAAACGGTTCGATGTTATGAAGGACTTTAGTTGGTTCGTTTGCCACTTACCCTTTACAAGTGATATATAACTAATAACAAAATCTAAAGCGTTTTGGAGTATGTTATCTCCCCCAAGTAAAAAGCGTTTAAAAGAGTAAAAGGGGAACGTGAAACTCACTGTTTGCGAAGAATTCAAAAACAAGTCAACCGAGAGATGCGCGTCACAGAAAATCCTCACTAGCGTTCTAAAACAAGAATGAGATTTTCTAAGTGTTGGAACTATTATTGAGTCTCTAGACTCGGCACATAATACCTATGCATGAGATACGTTTCGTGTTTCGTTTGTGAATTGTGTGTGCCACAACAAACACATTGGTGATACGTTACATGTGTGAACAACTACTTACGTGTCAAGTATTAATATTGTACATTACTAGCAATTATTCCCAACAAGGGAAATTTAGTCAAAATCATGGCAATTATCTAACAACAAGTACGTTTCATGTATTTCGAATAATTCAGCAGCTAGTTTTATCAAGACAGATTTCTACTTGAAAGATTACTCTATTCAACAGATCAAAACATATCAATTAATTCACCAAATATCGTCACAAAAGCACACATGAGTTAGGTTTCCAGAGCTATTTTTATTGTATTTTTATTCCACATATTTTACTCACAAAGACCAAAACATTACAGTAAACTCACAGCAGTCAAAATCATGCGCAACAGAATGATATTTGTTATTCCCGTTAAATGGTAATTCCAATTAATGCAAGACCAATTGGGTTAGGTTCTTAACTCAACATGTTAACTTCCAGAAGTGAAACCAACCCATTTGGTCTTGTAGTTCATGAGCTATGATAATTATAAAACAGCCTAACAGCAGACCTCACAATTCATACTTGCACTTCAGTTTTGTAAAATAATAAAAGTTAACTTTTACACGTCCAAAAATTACAACCTTGGACTTTATAGAAACTAGACTCAACCTAGTACACTGTAGTGTTAATAATTTCGACCAATTACCACATTAACATTCAGTTACAGTCGTCTAAACATAAACTTAACAATCTGTCCAGTACCAGTTTACATCAAAACTCAACAAAACAATAATCTATGAACCATAATCCATGCATATAACACTCTAGACACAATATTTACCAACCATGCATATCAATCTCACATTACATACATATTTAGGGTTTTTCTTGAAAGTTTAAATCAAAGAACAAGTTATTAACAAACAACAATAACACAACTAGTTATCAATTCACTAGCTAATCATCATCAAGCATATAATCAAACCCTAACTCATCTTAATCATCAATTTCATGACTTAGGTTTTTGGATTAACCCATTCAAAATCAAAATTAAACATATAGAATGCATAGAGTAGTTGTTAATACCTTCCTAGCACCTTAATTCTTCAAGCAAACTTGAAAAATCCTTGTGTGTATGTGTGTGTAGTGTGACGGCAGCCAAAGGAGAAGGGGGGGGATCGGGTTTGAGAGGGAGAGAGGAGGTTAGGGTTTTTTTTATTAATTAATAATAATTATATTACACAATGGCCCCTCAACTTTTAGTTATTACCTTTCTAGCATAAAGTAGCTTTTTGCATCTTGAGTTAATGTTCTACACAATATTATCAAATAACACATAAGCCTAACACATAATTATCAAATAATTATTGTTTTGATGTTTGTTGTTTATTCACCAATGGTTTGAGTCAACTCGTTTGCGTTTCGGTGCAATCCCGAAAGACTACATGTGTAGTGATTGTCAAGCGTCATTTAAAACCCTAGTTTAAATGTAATGAGATGTGCGTTATAGATCAAGTGATCTTAAGTTTAAATTGACGAAGTTGGGATTAACGGAGTTAACCTGAAATTGACGGAGTCGTGATGGGTATCTGAAAAGCAAGAAAAATTTTCAGTTTGTCATATCATCCCCTAATAGAAAGAAATTTCGTCCCGAAATTTAATTCATACCTCTGGTGATTTCTGACGGTTTGACAGATTTCGCGGTTTTCGGTGTTTGGTTAACCCTTCAAAAAGGTGAGGATACTTTTTCATCATTTGGTCCTCGCGTTCCCACGTGAACTCTGGTCCACGTCTCGAGTTCCAACGAATCTTAACGATTGGAATTTTGCTGTGCTTGAGTGTTTTGGTTCCCCAATCCAAAACTTCGACTGGTTCTTCGATGAAGCGTAGCTGTTCATCAACCTGCAACTCGTCCAAAGGAACTGCTTGGGTTTCATCGGAAAGGCATTTCTTCAAATTGGATACATGGAATACATTGTGTACGCTACTGAGTTCCGTTGTTAAATCCAGTCGGTACGCTACCGGACCAACGCGCTCAGTTATCCGGTAAAGGCCAACGTATCGTGGATTGAGTTTGTTTCGCTTTCCGAAGCAAACCACACCTTTCCAATTTGAGACTTTGAGTAAAACTTGGTCGTTCACTTGAAATTCAAGAGGCTTTCGGCGCTTGTCGGCGTAACTCTTTTGGCGATCTCGTACTGCTGTCATGCGGTTTCGGATTTGGACAATCTTTTCAGAGGTTTCAAGTACTAATTCTGGACCAGTGATTTGGCTATCACCCACCTCTGCCCAGCAGAGAGGTGATCGACACTTTCGTCCGTACAACGCTTCAAACGGCGCTGCTTTAATGCTTGCGTGATAACTGTTATTATACGAAAACTCTACCAAAGGTAAGTGAGGTTCCCAACTTTTTCCGAAATCCAACACGAATGCACGCAACATGTCTTCCAAGGTCTGAATGGTGCGCTCACTTTGCCCATCCGTCTGAGGATGGTATGCTGTGCTCATATCAAGGCGGGTGCCTAGTGCACTCTGTAGTGACTTCCAAAAATGCGAAGTGAAACGGGAATCTCGATCAGATATGATTGAGACAGGCACTCCATGTCTAGACACTACTTCTTTCATATAAATGCGATTCAGTCTTTCCATCTTGTCTGATTCCTTGATTGCTAAGAAGTGTGCAGACTTAGTCAACCGGTCAACGATCACCCAGATGGTATCGCATCCCGTCGGTGTTTTGGGTAATCCCGTGATGAAATCCATGGAAATGTGCTCCCATTTCCACGTTGGAAGTTCCGGTTGCTGTAGCAGACCAGATGGTTTCTGATATTCTATTTTGACTCTTGCACAAGTCAAGCATTTACTCACGTATGTGGCAATGTCGGTTTCATGTTTGGCCACCAGTAAAGTGCCTTTAGGTCATGGTACTTTTATCTAAGCCAGGGTGAATGGAATATCGGGACTTGTGTGCTTCGTCCATCACTAGGGTTCTCAACTCTCCGTATCGAGGGAACCAAATCCGGTTTTCGAAATATCGGACCCCGTCTGATTTGGTTTCAAGTTGCTTGTTCATGCCTCGCATGAGTTCTGATGGGAGATTATCGTCTTTCAAGGCTTCGAGTTGCGCATCGCGAATCTGATCGGGTAAGTTGGCGTGAATCGTGAGTTGTAATGCTCGCACTCGTCTAGGTGTATCGGTTTCCTTTCTACTGAGAGCATCGGCCACTACATTGGCCTTGCCAGGATGATACTTGATGGCACAGTCATAATCTATAACCAGCTCGACCCAACGACGCTGTCGCATGTTCAGCTCCTTCTGATCGTAGATATGCTGGAGACTCTTGTGGTCGGTGTAAATGGTAAACTTGGTACCGTACAAGTAATGCCTCCATATCTTAAGAGCAAACACCACAGCTCCGAGTTCCAAGTCATGGGTCGTGTAGTTCTTCTCGTGAATCTGTAGTTGTCGAGAGGCATAGGCTATAACTTTCTCGAGTTGCATCAGCATGCAACCGGGACCTTGTATCGATGCGTCACAATGTACCTCAAAATTTTATGTTCCCTCGGGAAGGGCTAGGATAGGTGTTGGTACATGATGTCAGTAGTTCAGTATCTAGTGTCTGTAATCGTGTTAGTTTGTTTTGGTTTTGGTTTGTAAAGGTTGTCTCACAAGTTCGCCTAATATAGCGAACTTGTGGACAAGCGAAGTTATTGACAACTTCGCCTAGTCTGTTAGGCGAAGTTGTCGATAACTATATATGTTTGGTTTACGGGTTATTTTGTAACAGTTGGTCATTACGTGTAATTGTGATTTGCATATCACGTGTTAAAGGAGTTGCAATACAACGTGTCTTTTGAGTATTGTAACGTGTGTTCGTGTTCGGTATTAACATAGTGTACATCCTACGCTCGTATCATCTTACGTAGGGATTCCGCACCTACGTAGTACAAGATACTTCCGTGTAGATCCGGCTGGGAACCAACAATTGGTATCAGAGCTTTTGCTCGTGATTGTGTGGTTCGGGATTATCACACGAGTGTAGAAATCGTTCCGTTCGACTATTCATGGGACGCGTTTACGTTAAAATACCGAGTTTTTGTGTCTTACCCATCTCCCACCATCAAAAATAACCCATTACACCTTCGCATACCTCGCAATACGTCAAATTAAAACCTGCAAAATCCTTGTGTTCATCAGGCGAAGTTGCCGTCACTGTTTGTAGGGTTTAGGCGAAGATATAAGTTTAAGCGAAGTTATCATTAACTTCGCCTGTCTCACAAGTTCGCTTGAATTAAGCGAAGTTGTCAAGAAGCGAAGTTAAACATCAGGCGAAGTTAAGATTTAAGCGAAGTTAAGATTCAAGCGAAGTTAAGGTTTAGCGAAGTTGTGTATCAGCGAAGTTAAGCTTAAGCGAAGTTAAGCATAACTTCGCCTACTGGGCACTGTTCAAAATAATAAAAAAATTATTTTATACTTTCCTCGTGTTTTGAGTTGTGTTTATTTCAACGATGACTTCAATAAACATCACGGAACTAGTGAAAATGGAAGTTGAAGCCAGTTCAGCAACTAAGGCTCTAAAAATGCTTAAGGGTACCGATTTCGTTGCTTGGAAAGATCGATTTGAACAGTATGTTAAATATCAAGACGCTAAGATGTGGGTGTGCATACAAGATGGATACATTCCACCAACGGCCTTGTTTGAGGGTCGTGATCAAATAAAGAAGTACAGTAAGATGGATGAGGAGGAGAGGAAAATGTATGAGGCAGGGAGTAAAGCTCATGCGGCGATCACCATGGCTCTTCCACAAGAGATTCTTCACACCTTCAGGAAATACAAAACCGCTAAAGAGCTATGGGAAGCTCTAGAAAATCGATATGAAGGTAATGTGGGGATACGTGCATCCAAAATTAAGCTACTAAAAACCCAATTCTCGGTGTTCAAATATTTGAAAAATGAATCACTTGATGATATCATCACAGGATATTATCACCTGATGACCGAACTCAGCAATTACTCCATTGTATACAAAGAAGAGGAGATAGTAGAGAAACTTCTTGATGCTCTTCCACCAAAATGGGAAATGTACACGGTTTTGATGAGAGAAGATAAAGAGTTTGCCGATATTGATTTGGAAACAGCAGTCAATAAATTACGAACTTTTGAACTAAACATGGTTCGGAAAGAGACACCAACTGATCAGGTTCAGGATCCGGGAATGTACGGTGCAAAAGTTAGTTCAAGTTCAAGTTCAAGGTCAGAATCATCTGCTTACTGCTCAAAGGGAGAATCAAGCTCAAACTCAACTCACGATGGTCATGTGACTCTCAACATTAACGGTGATGTAAGTTTTGTAGCTGGAGGAAGTAATTCTTCAAAACCTCAAGCCACAACTGGTAGTTTTTCCTCAAATGTTCCAACCAACAACTACTCACAGATGCCCATGAGTGTTAAATCAGCTGAACAGCAGTTTTCTCTCTATGCATCCTTCATTGCATCTTACGAAAACTACATCAAAGGTAAAATAGTCGACCCTGCAACTTTAAATGAAGACTATGATCAGATTGATGCTGATGATCTAGAAGAGATGGATCTGCAGTGGCAGATGGCTGTGATAGTAAGACGGGTTAAGAGATTCATGAAGAAAACAGGCAGAAAGTTCGTTAGAGAAAGACCAGGGTTTGACAAATCAAAGGTTAGATGCTACAACTGTTAACAAAATGGTCACTTTGCCAAGGAATGTACCAATGAGAGAGTCGAACGTAGTCAGAACAGGCATGCACAACAGAATGGGGGAGATAGTGAGAATAAGGCTATGGTAGCTAGACACAATAGTGGGTATAACTGGAATCTACAGGTTGAGGAAGTCTTCGAACAGGCAAATTTGGTGAACATCGAAGCTGCAGGAAGTGAGAAAGAGACGGGAGAAAATCAAGCTTACGTGGCAGAAGTGAACGATCAGCTCTCTGAGGTAAGTTCTGAACTTCATTGTATGCAATGTGAAAATCTGTCTGAACAATTAAAAACAATAACTGATCAGTTTGTTAGTTTGGACGCTCAATTTAAAACACTAAAAGAAGATCATCATTACACTAAAACAAGAGAAAACAGTTACTCGGTAAAAATAAAAGCTAGTGAAAAAGATATCAGAAGTCTTAAAGCCAGTCTAGCTGAAAAAATACAAGTAATTGATCTTAGTTATGAAGTATTAGAGGAAAAAACCAAACTAATTGCTGAAAGGGATAAACAGATAGCTGATTACCAGGTAAAAGTGGTGGAATTAAACAGAAAAATTGAACAATTTAGAAACTCCTTAGCAATGCTTGATCACATCGTAAGTGTTCAACGTTCCCCAGTTAACAAAGGGGGAATTGGATTTTCTGAAGTTCCACCACCGTATAACCATAATTATACGTATAATCCGTGTAATCAGAAATCTACTGATGTTGAGATTAGTCAGACAGTTCCTGTCAAAGTTTCGATTAAAGAACCTGAGGTTAGTAAAAATGAAACGAGTAAGCCTGTTTTGAATGTTAAGGTTTCTGTCCCTAGTTCTGTCTCATCAAATTCGGACAAGACATCCGAATCTAGTGAGATAAAAGAAGAGGTAGCGTTACTAAAACGTGGGGAGGAATGTAAGCCTACTGAAAAGAACTCTCCCCTAAACCCGTTTGTCCCACCATATGTTAGACAAACGAATTGTAATGCAACCTCAACATCTGAAACAACTGTTGAGACGAAAGTTGAACACAGGAGCTGTTTCAGATGCAATCAAATAGGACACCTGATTGCTGATTGTCCTTTAAATCAGAGATTCAGAGGTATGAGGCCTCTGAAAACTGAGAATAAAACTAACAGTAATTACTATAATGGTAAGAATACTAACTCACCAAAGTTCAGACATTGGACTAATCCAAGATTTCAAAGAAATCGATCTCAGTTTTTCCCAGTTAACAACCAAACCAACAATTATAACTCAGTTAATCCACTAAGGTTTGATTGGCCTCATAGTCAATTCTCAAGAAGGTATCCTTTCAGAACTTACAGAAATTACTCTCAAACTGCCTTTGGGCAGTCAAGGTACGGGATGCCGTTTAACAGATTTAATCGACCCAAGACCAGTAGGTCTTGGGTCCCCAGATTTTAATCTTTTCGTTAACTGTGCATGAAAAATTGAACAGGACTGTAAACAATCGTTGGGTTGTGGATAGTGGATGTTCCCGGCACATGACTGGTAACAAGAATTTGTTACACGAATGGAAACCTGTTCAAGGAGGTAGGGTAAGTTTTGCTGGAGAGAGTGGTGGTAGAATTACTGGTATTGGAACTGTGACAAATGATAAAATGAAGTTAGAAAAGGTGAATTTAGTAGAAGAGTTGAAGCATAATTTGTTGAGTGTGTCTCAGATTTGTGACAAAGAGTACACAGTGCACTTTACTAAAAATGAAGCAATTGTTCTGTATCCTGGTTTCAAGATACCAGAGGCATGGGTGGTGATGAAAGCTCCAAGAGAAAAGAACACATACGTCATGGATATGAGGTCAACTGAGATGACAACAGAAGAGTCATGTCTTCTGTCAAGGGCAACTGAATCCGAGTCAAGAATGGGCTGGTGCTTGGTGTTCCCTTAAAGAATTTAACTTTGAAGACCAATGCTTATCGTGCACGAAGGGAAAGCAACACAAGAAACCTCATCTCACCAAGAAGGTTAATTCAATTGTCAGTACCCTAGACCTACTTCACATGGATCTTTTCGGTCCCGTGAATGTAAAGAGTCTAGGTGGAACGACACACTGCTTGGTAATAACCGATGATTACTCTCGATACTAGTGGGTATACTTTCTGAAGACAAAAGATGAGACGGTTCAGTTGATATGGCAGCTGTAGCAGGAGTCGGTGGTGCTGGTGGTGACGAAGGTGGTGATAACAACCGTCAATTCTTTCCGGGGCACAATATGTACATAACACTGGACCCGGATGCTAGCAGTGTTGATGATTATCACGAGATCATCACTTTTCTCATTCGTTCGCGTATCTTCCATGCTATTACTACAACTCTGCCCATTTCTCTGCCAAACATAGAAGACTTCTGGCAGACGGTTGAATACGATTGTAGAGTCGAGCCCCCAGTCATGCGCGCCACAGTTAACAATCAGGTGGTGCAGTTCTCATCGGAACAGATAAGGGTCGCCTTGCAGTTTGGGAATGAAACGAGAGATGATCCTACAGACTTTGTTGCTCCATTCAGAGATGGTGCATTTTTAAGAATGGGATATTCTGGTCCTTTGGGTGACACTCAGAGACGTAAGGGATTTTTGTTGGATCAATGGCATTTTCTAATGCATGTGATGATCGTATGCATGTCGGGTCGTAAGGCTGGTACGGACGGTATGGGTGCCACGATGCAATCGGCAATGACAGCACTGACTTACAACAAGCCTTACAGCTTCAGTCAGATGGTGTTTTATGAGATAGACCGTCAGAGACGTATGGTGGCTCGCGAAAGATTCTTGATGTATCCAAGATTTTTACAAATGATCTTGAATCATGTGGCTCCTTCGCTACCTCAGCGCCGTCCAATTCGTTATGTAGAGAGTGTCAGCAAGAGGAAATTCGCACAGTGCAGAGCGTCGAGTGCTCGAAGTAAACCAGAGCTTCGTCCACGACATACTCCGCTTTTTGGTTATTTGATCAACCCGGCATATGTTGCTCCTCGTGGTGACGAGTTTCGGGATCCGGCACCACAACAGGCTGTTGTTTCTCAACCTCCACCTGTGGTACAGCAAGCATTGCCTGCTACTCCTATTGTGGCACCGGAGGAACAGGTTGACCTTGAAGCTGCTTTTGGTGGCCAAGGATTTTTCGATATGGAACGAGTTGATCCTGAGGCAGAGATTCAGGTCTCAGTAGTAGAGGTTATTGGTGTTGATGTGTCGATGGTAGCTACGTCGGTAGCTGATTCTGAAAGAACCGATTCTGACTCCTCAGCTGATGATGTTGCTGAAGCAAGACAGATACTGGTCGCCCAAGAAAGGATTCATGGAAAAAGAAAGAAAGATACAGATGACAGTGAATCTGATTTTGAGGAGGAGTTAGATCGGTTGATTCGTCGATCTAAAAGGGTTCAAACTGGTGAAGGATCGGGAGCTGGTGAAAGCTCGAGGGTGGTTCGTTTCTCTCCACCCGCCTTATCTGGTATGACTATGGTTCCTGCATCGTTGTCTGTGACAGGACCGATCATCAAGAGGCAAGAAAGAGAACGGGAAGAAGACTCTAAAATATCAAGATGTGTTCACGGTTTAATCAGACACTACGGGTCGAGGTCAACTCGCGGTGACTCGGGGAAAGTCAAATAAGCTTTGAGAATAGATGGGAGACATCACAATCTCTGATGTGTTGTCCGTTTAAATTTTGAGCTTAATTGAATCTAATCCGTATCACAGAAGTGATGAAAACCATACTAAGTTGTTTACCTGCTTACAACCTGTTTCTTTATGTCCTAATACCGCTGAACATGGATCTATGTGACAATCACTTAACTAGTATGATTCCTGTTCAGATCTTTTCTAAAGCATTCTAGTCCCTGTCAAGACTGAAATTTGATCCCGTGTATTTTATTTCAAAAGTTTCATTGCATATGTCGTTTTATCGTTTAAAACTTGGTTACTTGGTCTTTGATCGTGACATTTAAATCTTTAAAGGAAGTTTTATAAGACAATCGTAGAATGTTCAATTTTATAAGGGATTGATATGTAAATTTCCATATTAAGCGAAGTTGTTTAACAGGCGAAGTTAAGGGATAAGCGAAGTTAACCCTAACTTCGCCTGTATAAGTCAAACATATATAAAGGATGTTCTTGTCAAACTCTTTACTATTTTCAAAAACCCAGCGAAGTTAACCCTAACTACTGAGATTCAGGTCTCAGTAGTAGAGGTTACTGGTGTTGATGTGTCGATGGTAGCTACGTCGGTAGCTGATTCTGAAAGAACCGATTCTGACTCCTCAGCTGATGATGTTGCTGAAGCAAGACAGATACTAGTCGCCCAAGAAAGGATTCATGGAAAAAAAAGAAAGATACAGATGACAGAGAATCTGATTTTGAGGAAGAGTTAGATCGGTTGATTCGTCGATCTAAAAGGATTCGAACTGGTGAAGGATCGGGAGCTGGTGAAAGCTCTATGGTGGTTCGTTTCTCTCCACCCACTTTATCTGGTATGACTATGGTCCCTGCATCCATGACTGTGACAGGACCAATCACCTCGGACGTTCCTGTTATATCTACATCATCTTCTTTTGACATTCCACCTACCACATTTCAGCTTTCGGCTCCAGAAATTGTTTCCTTGCCACCTCCTACACTTACTCCATCGGAGGTTGTTGCAAGATTCGTTGAGTCGACACTGGTTGCCACTGCAGGGTTATCTGTTACAATACCACCTGCGGTTACTTTTCAGCCTGTTTCTGATGTTCCGGCTACTTTGGGAATCCCTTCACCATATGCTCAAGACACCTCTCATATGAATTTTGATTTTGATGCAATCTTATCTGACTCAGATAGGATAGCAGCTCTTGAAAGGGTCGTGGCAGAACAGTCGAGAATAAACTTGATCCAGACTCACGCTATCCAGCGCCTTGTTGCAGAAAATCAGATTCAGTCGTCCCTCCTGATTGAGCACGGTAAACTTTTTGATGCTTTAAAACAGTTCTTAGCATCTCAGGGGGAGACGAGCTGCAAGGGCGATGAGCTGAGGACGAAGAAGAGGAATGATCGAGACGATGATCCCAATGCATCGAAAGGTGCAGGTGGTGAGTTGCCAAGAACTGAACAAGTTCTTGGGACTTCCACATCTCAGGGGGAGTCAACTGGTGCAACTGGTGAATCAGGGGGTGATGATGTGGTGGTAGTGGATGATGTGGAAAGTTTGGATGATGATATTATAGGTGACGACGATGTGTTACCGGTTGAAGAGATTGAGAAGATAGGAGCTGACATTGTAATTGATAGTGAGATTGAAGAGGGAGAGATTGTGGAGGAAAATGTTGAGCATGAGATTCCGGAAGTTGATAAGACAAATTTGGGTCATGATATGGGAAGTGATGAGACTGAATGGGAAGAGCAGCCGAAATGGAAAGAAGAATACGCTCAATGGTTCGTAAAGACAAAGAAACCGGCGGTTCCTACTATCTTCAAGAAGAGTTACAACATCAAAGGGTATGCTGAATCGAAAAAGGGGATTATATGCTGGTTATATGATGAGCAGTTGAGGCTGTTTGTGATCAAACGTTTTGACGGAGTTCAGTATTTCAAGAGGCTGTTGAGATCGTTGAATACCTTGCCGGAGTGTGAGGTGAAGGATTTAGCCAAGTTGGGGTTGATAAACAGGAGTGATGATAATATGGCTAGGATTATTGAAAAGATCGTGTGGAAAGAAAGCATAAAAGAGAAAAAGTTCGAGTTATTAAAGCCGCAGAAAGGGAAGCTTGTTGAAGATAAAGACAGAGGTATGAGAGCTGATGGCAAACCTTGGATGGTAATGAAGTATAAGCCGATCCGGTGTTTAAAAGAAGTGCCGATGAAACAAATGCCCAAGGATGTCTTAATGAATCTGAAATGGTGGTATGTCGATAGTGAAACAGCTGAAGCGGTGATGGAGGATGAAGATGAACAAGAGTTGCTGAGAGTGTATGATCCTATGCACATGGTGAATTTGTCTCAAGCTGACTTGCAGGTGCTTAACAAGAAAAAGATATTCTATATTCCGGCATGGAAAGAAGAAGCCAAGAAATATCAGAGAGTAGTTTCCGTTTGTGTCAGAGAAGGAGTTCATGCTTGAAGACGGGTGACTCGAGTTTTGGGATTACAAGACACGTGATTGAAGTTAGAGATATGAAGCTACTGCCAAGGGGGAGTCTGTTGGTACATGATGTCAGTAGTTTAGTATCTAGTGTCTATAATCGTGTTAGTTTGTTTTGGTTTTGGTTTGTAAAGGTTGTCTCACAAGTTCGCCTAATATAAGCGAACTTGTGGACAAGCGAAGTTATTGACAACTTCGCCTAGTCTGTTAGGCGAAGTTGTCGATAACTATATATGTTTGGTTTACGGGTTATTTTGTAACAGTTGGTCATTACGTGTAATTGTGATTTGCGTATCACGTGTTAAAGGAGTTGCAATACAACGTGTCTTTTGAGTATTGTAACGTGTGTTCGTGTTCGGTATTAACATAGTTTACATCCTACGCTCGTATCGTCTTACGTAGGGATTCCGCACCTTCGTAGTACGAGATACTTCCGTGTAGATCCGGCTGGGAACCTACAATAGGGGCGCTACAGAGTTTGGTTTTCAACAGTTGGAAAGCGGATTCCTGCGCGTCACCCCAATTGTACTTAGTACCTTTGTGAGTCAAAGCGGTGAGGGGTTGAGCAATCTTTGAAAATCCCTCGATGAAACATCGGTAGTGGCCAGCCAGTCCTAGGACTTGTCGCACCTCAGTCGAAGTCTTAGGTGCTTCCCAGTTTTTGATGGCCTCTACTTTGCCGGGATCGACATGGATACCATTCTCGTTGATCACGTGTCCTAAGAAGTGAACCTCGCGAAGCCAAAATTCGCATTTCGAGAGTTTAGCGTACAGTTTTTCCTTCTTTAGCAATTCCAGGATTAACCTCAAGTGTTCTTCGTGGTCGGTCTTGTTCTTGGAGTAGACGAGGATATCATCAATAAAAACAATCACAAACTTATCGAGGTACGCCTTGCATACTCGGTTCATGAGATCCATAAATACAGCTGGTGCGTTGGTTAAGCCAAAAGGCATAACCGAAAACTCGTAGTGACCATACCGAGTTCTGAAAGCCGTCTTTGAAATATCTTCTTCGCGCACTCTTAATTAATGGTAACCAGATCTCAGATCGATCTTCGAGTAGTAACTCGATCCTTGCAGCTGGTCGAACAGATCATCAATTCGGGGTAAGGGATAACGGTTCTTGATCGTCACCTTGTTCAGCTCTCGGTAGTCGATGCACATGCGGAAAGTCCCGTCCTTCTTTCGAACAAATAAGACAGGGGCTCCCCATGGTGATGAGCTAGGTCGGATAAAACCCTTATCCAAAAAATCTTGCAATTGAGTGGACAATTCCTGAAGCTCTGCCGGTGCGAGCCGATACGGGGCTCGTGCTATGGGTGCAGCACCGGGGGTCAATTCGGTTAGGAACTCAACTTGTCGAATAGGAGGGAGTCCAGGCAAATCCTCCGGGAAGACTTCCGGAAAATCTCGCACAATCGGTATGTCTTCGATTCGCTTCTCCTCCGCGGGTTTCTCGACAATATGAGCTAAAATTGCTTGATGACCCTTTCGTAGATATTTCTGCGCCTTCATGAGGGTGATGACGCCGGTGGTCATGCCGCTCTTCTCGCCCTGTATCGAGATGATTTCGCCGGAAGAGGTAGTAATGTGGACTATCTTGTCGTGACATATAATCTCCGCTCGGTTCTCGGATAGCCAGTACATGCCGACAACGACATCGAAACTACCCAGTGTAAAAGGTATGAGGTTGATATCAAAAGTATGACCCGACAGTTTCAACTTACATCCCGCAAGTACATGAGTTGTTTCTATAGACTTACCGTCAGCTAATTCAACAGGAAACTTAGCATCTAACGGAGTTGGAGTTAAGTCTAAAAGTTTACTAAAGGCTTTCAATACAAAACTCCTATCAGCTCCAGTGTCAAACAAAACCGAAGCAAAACAGTCATTCACAGGAAACTTACCGGTAACCACATTCGGATCGTTGCGGGCCTAGCCCGACCCAATGACGAAAGCTCTACCTTACCACTGCTTCCACCACTGTTGTTGCCTCCATTGTTCTCATTCTTCTTTAGTTTGGGGCAATCCTTCCTGAAATGACCCTCTTGACCACACTCGAAACACCATTTAGTCGCCGTAGGTTGTTTAGGAGCACCCTTTGCCGCTAGGTCTCCCTTGCATTCTTTGGCCTGATGACCCATTTTTCCGCATCTCAGACACTTGATACGGTTGCATGGCCCAGCATGGTGATAGTTACACTTTTTGCATTTCGGATATTTCCCAGCATAGCCACACGAAACCTGCCTGCCACCGTTGTTGTTATTGTTGGAACCCAGATTATTGAAGCTCCGAGTGAGTTCGGGCTTACGGTAGTGTTGTTGCTGTGAGGGGTTCGATGATGAGGACCTGGTGTTGTCAAATTTCCTCTTTCCATTACTCGGGTTGTTGTTGTTGTTGTCAGTGCTCAAGTTGTCACGGGTTTTAGAGGTTGAACCTCTAGGCGGTAACGCACCTTGTGTCACTGCCTGGTCCGTCAGTTTGTGAGCTAACCGGATCGCTTGTTGAATTGTAGCCGGTTTGGAAGACGTCACCATACCCTGAATTTGTGGTACCAGCCCATCGATATACATCTCGATTCTCTTACTCGGCGGGTCTACCATCCGTGGACACATCACTGCTAGCTCGTGGGAACGGGTGGTGTAGGCTTCAATCTCGGAACCCACCATTTTCAACGACCAAAACTCATATTCCAACTTCGCGATTTCCTCTCTAGGACAATACTCTTCCCGTATCATATTCTTGAACTCTTCCCAGTTCATAGCGTTTGCCAATTCCAACCCAAGAATTTACACATTGGAGTTCCACCAAGTGAGAGCAGAATCTTCCAGTGTCCCAGCAGCGAACTTAACCCTGCTGGCGGGTGGACAGTTACACATCTCGAAAGCTGACTCTGCCTTCTCAGCCCAACGCAGGAAACCTGTGGCTCCCTCAGTGCCCTTAAACAAATTGGGCTTGCAATCCAGGTAGTTCTTGAAAGTACATGCTCCGGCTGGACCTCCGGCTTGATTCTGAACATGTGCGGCTAGAGCTGCCGCCGCATGGTCATTCAATAGGGTTTGGAGTTCTGCTGCAGTTAGGTTGATGTTACCGCGACCGTGTCTAGTGTTTCTTCCAGCCATTTCCTTGAATCACAGCATAAAATGTTAGACATGAATTCTCGGTTTCATATGCAACACACCATACATGTAATAAAAGGTAGGTAAGAAAGAAAAATAAAAGAAACAAACATCACATCACAGCCATAATATAATCCAAATAATAATTCATGATTAAAACCATTGTATTCGCTACAAAGTATTTAAAACCAATCCTTAAAATCATAGAAAATAATAGTCTGGATGGAGACAACCCCTCCATCTAGGTGTTATCATCCTTAGATGTCGTCGTCTGAGGACACCTCTGAGTGTGCCTCCGGCTCAGCCGGTTCTTCCTCCGGTTCCTCTTCGGGTTCCTCATCAGGTTCTTCCTCAGGTTCTTCCTTAGGTTCTTCCTCAGGTTATGCTGCATTCTGAGCAATTTGCATCTGTAAGATATCGCATCGCTCTAGAGCTATCTCTGTCCGGGATCTCGCCACAAGAAGTTGCTCTTGCAAATCTATCATCTCTGCTTGCATTTTTCTCATAATCTTCATCTGCTGATCATTAATATCCTGCACTTCCTTCAAAGCCGCTGTCAGGTGGGAAATTTCCTCCCTAGCCTCGGTTCCATCTCTTATCAATCCGGAAACGTTCGATCTCGCCGAGCGCATAAAACCCGCGCCACGCTCTAAACAGGAAACAACAGCTGCGAGAACTCGCTCTATTGGTTCGGTTATGGGTGGTAGGGTGTTGGGATATGCAGGGCGGCTCGGGTGAGGTAGTGGGGGAACTTGTTCGTGATAAACCATACGCCTGATCAGACTCGGGTAACAATCCCAGCTAACGTCGTTGTCGTACATGCCTCCAGATAGGCGATACCTCTTCGGTGCGGGGGCTTCTAGTTCCAGGGCTACTCGGGGTGGCGACGAGGTAGGTAGCTTCGGTTCCTTCCCATGGGCATGAGTCACCTTGTCGGATGATGATGATGGTGGCGTCGACATCCCTACAGGTAAGTCGTGTATGTGCGCGCACGAGTGAATGAGGTAAAGAGATAAAGATAACGAAAGACTAAATAAAATATATATGCGGTGCGTAGAAATTATAACTAATGGGTCGTTGCGGTTATAGTCTAGTATGCATGCAATTTCTAGTTCGCTATAACCAATGGCTTTGATACCAATCTGTCACACCCACAAAATCCACTAACGGAGATTTACCGTCAGAGGGTGTGAACTAACAGGATCGGAATCATTAGTTATAATCAAACACCATAAATAAAGTTTTCAAACCATGAAAACATTTAAGTTTAAATAAGTGCGGAAGCGTAAATCATAAACCAAATGTGGCGTCACGCAGGACGACTTAAAACCCAATGAATAACAGTTTAAAAACAAGTTTGCAAAAATGATAGAGTTCAATGTAATGCATGTTCCTATACCGCGCGCCCGCCTCGGCTACCAGAGAATAACATACTAAAAGTGTCAACACGGTGTTGGTGAGTTCACAAGTTTATATAAATAAAGTGTTTGCGTTTGCGTTTGTGTTTGCGTTTTGCGTTTGCGTTACCAGATAATGTTAAATCAATTATATATCCATAGGTAGCTAGCCTATAAAACAAGTATTACTAAGTGTTCGACACCGAAACTGACTGTTTATCAATTGCCTTGCCACCATGTCTACCACGACCATGGAAATGTGTTAGCCAAGATTACACCCACTCGACCTCCTGTCGAGTTTAGAGTTGGGTGGGGTTTGTCAAACCCAGTAGTACTACTCAACAATGACTCGCTATTATACAAATACTAAACGGTTCGATGTTATGAAGGACTTTAGTTGGTTCGTTTGCCACTTAGCCTTTACAAGTGATATATAACTAATAACAAAATCTAAAGCGTTTTGGAGTATGTTATCTCCCCCAAGTAAAAAGCGTTTAAAAGAGTAAAAGGGGAACGTGAAACTCACTGTTTGCGAAGAATTCAAAAACAAGTCAACCGAGAGACGCGCGTCACAGAAAATCCTCACTAGCGTTCTAAAACAAGAATGAGATTTTCTAAGTGTTGGAACTATTATTGAGTCTCTAGACTCGGCACATAATACCTATGCATGAGATACGTTTCGTGTTTCGTTTGTGAATTGTGTGTGCCACAACAAACACATTGGTGATACGTTACATGTGTGAACAACTACTTACGTGTCAAGTATTAATATTGTACATTACTAGCAATTATTCCCCACAAGGGAAATTTAGTCAAAATCATGGCAATTATCTAACAACAAGTACGTTTCATGTATTTCGCATAATTCAGCAGCTAGTTTTATCAAGACAGATTTCTACTTGAAAGATTACTCTATTCAACAGATCAAAACATATCAATTAATTCACCAAATATCGTCACAAAAGCACACATGAGTTAGGTTTCCAGAGCTATTTTTATTGTATTTTTATTCCACATAGTTTACTCACAAAAACCAAAACATTACAGTAAACTCACAGCAGTCAAAATCATGCGCAACATAATGATATTTGTTATTCCCGTTAAATGGTAATTCCAATTAATGCAAGACCAATTGGGTTAGGTTCTTAACTCAACATGTTAACTTCCAGAAGTGAAACCAACCCATTTGGTCTTGTAGTTCATGAGCTATGATAATTACAAAACAGCCTAACAGCAGACCTCACAATTCATACTTGCACTTCAGTTTTTGTAAAATAATAAAAGTTAACTTTTACATGTCCAAAAATTACAAACTTGGACTTTTAGAAACTAGACTCAACCTAGTACACTGTAGTATTAATAATTTCTACCAATTACCAAATTAACATTCATTTACAGTCGTCTAAACATAAACTTAACAATCTGTCCAGTACCAGTTTACATCAAAACTCAACAAAACAATAATCTATGAACCATAATCTATGCATATAACACTCTAGACACAATATTTACCAACCATGCATATCAATCTCACATTAAATACATAGTTAGGGTTTTTCTTGAAAGTTTAAATCAAAGAACAAGTGATTAATAAACAACAATAACACAACTAGTTATCAATTCACTAGCTAATCATCATCAAGCATATAATCAAACCCTAACTCATCTTAATCATCAATTTCGTGACTTAGGGTTTTGGATTAACCCATTCAAAATCAAAATTAAACATATAGAATGCATAGAGTAGTTGTTAATACCTTCCTAGCACCTTAATTCTTCAAGCAAACTTGAAAAATCCTTGTGTGTATGTGTGTGTAGTGTGACGGCAGCCAAGGGAGAAGGGGGGGGCGATCGGGTTTGAGAGGGAGAGAGGAGGTTAGGGTTTTTGTTATTAATTAATAATAATTATATTACACAATGGCCCCTCAACTTTTAGTTATTACCTTTCTAGATAAAGTAGCTTTTTGCATCTTGAGTTAATGTTCTACACAATATTATCAAATAACACATAAGCCTAACACATAATTATCAAATAATTATTGTTTTGATGTTTGTCGTTTATTCACCAATGGTTTGAGTCAACTCGTTTGCATTTCGGTGCAATCCCGAAAGACTACATGTGTAGTGATTGTCAAGCGTCATTTAAAACCCTAGTTTAAATGTAATGAGATGTGCGTTATAGATCAAGTGATCTTAAGTTTGAATTGACGGAGGTGGGATTAACGGAGTTAACCTGAAATTGACGAGTGTCACATTTTGGAGCCACACTATCAGGATCTGCTTTAAAATGGCTGCTAAGTCTCCCTCTCTTTTCTGTTACTTCTTTCTCATATTTAGTTAACTTGTTCAACAGCCAGTTTTCCTGTAGTAGGAAATTTGAGAAGTTAACTATTGACTTGTATAGAGTAGTCCAACCTAATGACGAATCCCTTAGGGATTTTGTCACGAGGTTTAGCAGGGAGGCCCTAGAAATCCCAAATCTTGACATGGCTACGACTGTAGAAGCCTTCATGATGGGACTAAATAGGGGCTCCCCCTTTTATGATGATCTTGTGATGACACCTTGCAGGTCTTTAGATGAAGTAAGGAACAGAGCACTGAGGTTCATATTGCTGGAAGATAACAAAAGGATCCAAGAACTATTGGGGCTCAAACAACGCAAGAATCCCCTTATAAGAATAAAGGATCCTCGTTCAGAAAAAACAACTCAAAGCCTTACTCCAAATTCAACAATCAAAATGTTCGAGCAGTAGAAGAAGGAGATGATGATGAAGATTACCCAAGCATTTCTGAGTATTGCTTCTCTATGGATACTCATGGTTTAATTCCATGAAGGATCTAGGTGAGAAGGCGAGGTGACCTCGAAAGAACGAGAGGACAACTTATTTCAAAGACAAATCCAAATGGTGTGCATTCAATGAAGACTTCGGCCATTTGACGGATGATTGTATCAGCTTAAGGAGGGAGATTGGATACCTTCTAAGCAAGGGCCACTTCAAGGAGATCTTAGGAAGAAAAAAGTCCAGGATCCAGGATCCTGAAGAGGTTCCTCAAAAAGCAACTCCGCCCCCACCAGATGCTCAAGTGATCAACTATATCTTCGGTGGCTCAGATATATGCGACCAGTTATATCCACCACTTTGACGACCGACAAAAGGATCTTCTTCGATGAAGAAGATAAATCAAACATTCAGGATCCACATCATGACGGTTTGATTGTTACTTTGTTTATTGTTAACCATTATGTGCACAGGATCCTAGTCGATGGTGGAAGTTCGATCAATATCATCCAACACGATGTGCTTCAGAAGATGAATATACCAGACTCAGAGATCATCCCAAGGATATCGGTGCTAGTCGGTTTCATTGGCAAAACCAAGAAAACATTATGGGACATCAAACTCCCTATATACATCGAAGGGTTAAATTCTTACCAGAAATTTTGTGTTATTGATAACCTTTCTTGTTGCAATGTTATTTTGGGCAGGCCTTGGCTACATGGGATGAAAGCAGTGGCCTCTAATTACCATCAATGCATCAAACTACCAACTCCTTGGGGAGTGGTAGGGATAGATGGCGACCAAGTCGAAGCCAAGAATTACTATTCTTCATCTATGAAGCCGATGGCTAAATAGATGATAGCATCGCAACCACAGCAGCATCCTAGGGACGTGCTGGAAGCTCGGGAGCGAGACTTAAAGGAAGTATCCTTAGATCCTGAGGATCCAGATGTGAAAGTGTTCCTAGGATCTAGTATCCCTATTGAGATCGAGAAGGATATAGTATCCTTCCAAAAGCGAAGAAAGTCCACGTTTGCCTTCAAGCATCCAAACATGACAGGTATTTCTAAGGAGGTAATTACTCAAAAGTTAGGCCTTGATTTATCTGTTAAACCCGTCCGTCAGAAGCGAAGGAAATTCTCTTCTGAGAGGAACACGATCATATAAGAAGAAGTTGAAAAACTTCTTAAGGCCAGTATGATCAGAGAGGTGAAGTATCCTCGATGGTTAGCTAATGTGGTTGTTGTTTCTAAAAAGAATGGAAAGTGGAGGGTGTGTGTCAATTTTACTGATTTAAACAAGGCATACCCCAAGGATCCTTTCCCATTACAACATATAGACTCCATGGTGGATGCAACGGCAGGACATGAGATGCTTACCTTTATGGATGCTTCCTCATGATTTCAACAAATTCGAATGGAACCATCTGACCAATAGGATACAACATTCATGACTCCTACCGGCATAAACTGTTATATTTCTATGCCGTTCGGACTAAGAAATGCAGGGGAAACATATCAAATATTGTTCAACATGATGTTCAAGGATCATGTAGGCAATACCATGGAAGTCTACATAGATGACATGGTGGCGAAGTCAAAGAGAGCTGAGGATCACCTCAGAGATCTAGAAGAAGAATTCAATATCCTGGGTCAGTACAATATGAAACTGAACCCGTCAAAATGCCATTTTGGTGTTAAGGCTGGGAAATTTCTAGGATACATGGTGACCAAGAGAGGAATAGAAGCGAGTCCCGAATAGATAGAAGCTATCGTCAATTTGAAGTCTCCTGTGAATGCTAAGGATGTCCAAAGACTGACCGGAAGAATAACCGCTCTCAACATATTCATTTCCAGATCTTTGGAAAAGTGCAAATACTTCTATGACATCCTTAGAAAAAATAAGAAGTTCGAGTGGACGGAGAAGCATGAAGTTGCACTCAAAGCCTTAAAGGATTACTTATCCTTAGCACCAGCTTTGATGAAGCCTGTGGATGGAGAACCCTTGTATCTATACCTAGCGGTTTCAGGAAATGCAGTAAGTGTCGTACTCGTGAAAGATCATGAAGGTGAACAGCATCCCTTCTATTATGTAAGTAAAAGTCTATTAGATGCAGAAGCCAGGTATTCTCAGTTAGAAAAACTAATTCTTGCACTTATTATGGCTTCTACTAAATTGAGACATTACTTTGAGACGCATACTATTATTTTGAGAACTAATTATCCTGTTAAGAATGTGCTTAGAAAACCATAGTTATCAGGAAGGATGGCCAAGTGGGCTGTGAAGCTGAGTGCATATGATATTCAATATGAACCCAGAACAGCCATTAAATCGCAAGCCCTAGCAGACTTTGTGGCTGATTTCAGCAGTGACATGCTTAAGGAAGCTGATTTAGAAGTCCAACAACTAGAAGAAACCAAGGATCCTTGGATCCTCTTCACAGATGGAGCATCCAACGTAAGAGGAACAGGATTGGTTATCCTACTGAAATCGCCACAGGGGGACATAATACCCCTGTCCATTGCATGTGCATTGCAAGCCACCAACAATGAGGAAGAATACAAACATTTATCGCAGGTTTACTTTTAGCCAAACCAATGAGGTTCATGTATCTTCAAGTTTATATAGATTCTTTACTTATAACTAACCACCTTAACGTCTCTTATATCGTGAAAGGTGATAATATGATCAAATATTTAGAAATTGTGAATGAATTAGCAAAATCTTTCGAGCTGTTTAGTATCATACAGGTACCAAGAGAAGAAAATACTGGGGCAGATGCCTTAGCAAACTTAGCATCACCATTAAAGATCCCGGATGATGTAAAGATACCTATCATTCATATATTGTCTCCGGCAATTGGAGAACAAGAAGCTGTGGAGGAAACATTGGATTGCACAGAAAAACTTAAGGATCCTTCATCCTAAAATTGGTAATATTTATCTTATCACTTATTTCTTTTAGATTTTTATTGTTGTAAGGATAATATATTCTTAACGTTTATTTTTTCCAAGTTTTAAATAACAATGTAGGATACTAGTAAGATGTTCAACGATCAAGAGGTTGGCCACCTCTCCTTCACGTTTTAAGGTATTTTACTATTTCCCTTGGCCTAGCCCACGATTAAGGTATGACCCCAGATGGTCATATCTTCCAAGGTTTAAAGGGTTTCACCTTTCTTATAAATCAGAGTTTCTACACTCTCGCCCGGAGCGCACGCTATCCAACGTATAGTCCGGGGCAGCGGGACCAGTAAACGCTTAGTGGCTGACAATTCCGTTGCTTTTGGCTATATGGAGGATCCTTCGATTTATGGTAGACGTACCATACCACCGGTTTATAACATTTTCATGTTATCTCAAGACAAAGGTTTCTAACATTTTCATGTTAGCTAAGGTTTTGGCGTTTTCACGTCACTCACGTTTGGACTAAATCCCGGTTTGGGAGAGTCCCCAGTTGATATCCGTATATTTGGGCCAGTCCCCAGTTTTGGCTTGTCCCTAGTTTTTGGGCTTGCCCCAGTTTAACACCAGTTTGGGCTTGTCCCAACTTTTGGGCTTGTCCCCATTTTTTGGGCTTGTCCCCACTTTGGGCTTGTCCCCAGCTACACGGGCTTGTCTCTAGTTACACGGGCTTGTCCCCAGTTGCATGGGCTTGTCCCTAGTTCAACAGGCTTGTCCCTAGTTTATTTTTGGGCTTGTCCCCGGTCTGATGGGTCTAACCCCAATTAATCTTATAAGTTATTTGCAACAGATGTCCTAAGTTCAATTACGTGGATCAAGACTTATGGATTCAAAATCCTTAACTTACTTCTACAAGGATAACAGAAGGGTCACTACTTATGGTAACTTAGGTCTAGCCAAACCATGTGGTATGATTTCTACCTATCAATTTACATTTATTTGGTTAAAATCATTGTAAATTCTATTATTTAAGGATATGAAATTCTTAATCTATTTTTACAAGGATATTCTATCCTAAACATTGTTACTCAAGAATATTTCTTAAAACTTTCAAAAAAAACTAAAACTATATCAAAACTTACTTTAGGGATAATAAACAATATGCATATAGACAAAAGTTTTAAGTTGTTATTAATAATAAGTCACCTTGACTTACCCAAAATCCTTAACCTGGATTTCACCATTCAAAAGATGGACATCCACCCGGTTTAAACAAGTGTTATTATCTGTTCATGATTTTCAGGGAGAATAAGAGGTTTTGGATATATAGCTTGAAGGGAAGTTCTCAAGGAAACTCTATAGATATATGATAATTGTATCTACCTTGTCAAATCTCATATGTTTTTGCAGGAAGTTTGAATTCAAAGGCAAAATGACAGCAGTGATCTTATCACAACCGCCATTTTGGGGGAAATTGTTAGGGCACAGAAATTTGACAATGTGGATACGTTATCCTGGCATATGTTCTTGGATCAGTTATCCTTAGTCAGATCCTTTCAGGATCAAGGATCCTCAGTACTTATTATTTACTAACGGTTGTTCTCTTTGTATATCAATATATTCCTAGGTATAACGGCTGGAGATGTGGTCTAACCTAATATTCACCATCTAAGTGGTCTAGCACGTGGTCAAAGAGGTGTAGCCGCCATAATGGAGTGGTGCCATGTAAATAGGACATTAGTTATTGTTATTTTTTGTATATAACGAGATTGTGATCAGCTAGGGTTACACACTTATCACCTCACACACTTCAGCAGCTCTCATAATTCTCTCCAGTAACATACACACACACACATAGCAACTATTATATTTCTGATCATAATCTCCAACCCTTGTAACATCCATTTTTGATATTAATAAAGTGGTGATCGACAATTGTCATCACCCGGGGTTTTTTTCCTTTGATCTAATCAAGATCAAGGGGTTTTTCCTCGCAACAAATCGGGTTGTTCATCCTTATTTCATTCATATAATCATTATTATTATCATAGAATTAAACCTCATAATTACGGATATGGATACATTATCCTAGTAGATTTTTGTCCAAAATAGTCTTTATTTTGTAATGTATTTGGTCTATAATTTACAGGGTATTTATAGATGACAATGTCATTCGTTATACATCACATAACGAATGGACACCATTCTTCACCATTCCCTAAACTATACATTAACCACAACGAATGACCCATTCATTGTCTTCATTCGTTAAATAGACTTAATGAATGGACAATACTTAATACGTATGAGCTCATTTGTTATACATAACATAAAGAATGGCTCATTTACATTAGCGAATGTACCAATGTACATTACCCAAAATAACCTTATACATTAAAGACCAAATACATTACTAAACAAAGACCGAGAAGCCAAAATGTGTACTAACACAATTTGTTAACAGCGGAGAATTAGATAAATTTACTTTTATTTAAATACTAACATGATGATTCGTTTCAAGTATTCATAAAATTTATGCATATGTTTTTAGAGTTGTTGAGCGTATGTATTATGAGTTGAAGAAGATGAAAATTTCAAAGAGATTAATAAGACAAGGCCATGATGATCATTTCATTTGGATAAGAGACCAAAACTGTAACATGTTCTTAACATAGTCATTAATATAATTAATTATATTAATGAATTTTAGGAATGACATTTAAAATATAGACAATCCACAAACTTTTATTCACCTTGAATCATAGACAACAAGATAAAAGGTTTAAGTGGTTCAGCAACAGCAAGCAGTTAAAGTAACAATTTTCTAAAGGTTTAGGTTTAGTAGCCACCACCATTTTCTATTCCAAAGATCCATTTTGCATCTTCTGTTTCTTTTCACAACTTTTAACTGTAAGTATTTCTCAATATATTTTCTTACTAAACAACATAACGTCGTTGATCGAAAGTGTAAGGAACTTTCTTTTTTCTTATTATTACCGATAATTTTATAAAATAATTTGTACACAAAAGAAAAACCATATGGAGTACTAAAATCCGAGGTGCAATTATGTACACATTGGGAATACATTTGTGTGAGTTATTATCGAAAATATATCATCATATAGCCTTTCTTGTTCATGTATATGTATTTGCACGTTTCAATCCTCCACTAGAGTCTGTTGGCAGAGAAGTAGGGTTCACGCTTTGATTCAACATATGACCACAAAGATGAAACCGGTAAACCTTTTATTTTCGTCTTTGTTCACGGTTCAAGCAAAGTAAGTGATTTTAATCACTGCCTTTGTTAGAAATTAGAAATGTATGTTTGATAAATTATATAAATAAGGAATCAATAGGAAAAAAAATAAGAGTATTTGCAGCTAGGGTGTCAATTATGTCGGGTAGGCAGGTTGAATTGTTCAACCCAAACATGACTTCTATTTTATTCATGTCAGAAACTAACTCGTTCACAATTAAAATTATGTAACCCGAACACGACTCATTTAACTTGGTTAGTGTTTGTTTGAACCACAATGAGAACATTTGTCTCTTTGTTTAACATAGTCTAAGTTGTAGGTCCTTAGATCGGATCAAACAACTAAAGTTCTTGGATCAATCTCACTATTAGCTAGCGGAAATCACTAGTAGAGAACCGAGATCTCAGATCTTTTTTGGTGTAGGTTATTACTTGAAGTGGAAAGGTGAGAGAAGAGTAGGGAGAAGAGTTGGTATGAGGATAAGATTGTTTCTCAAAACATTAGGATATGCATGGGTATGCTTCCCTAAATATAGGGGTCATGCCCCTTATATTATTTACGGACCAATGGGCTCATTGTACATGGCCTCGGGCCCAAACATACAAATAAAGAAACCGACAACCTAACAAAATACCTCGAGAATAGTCAAAACAAATACAAAAGACTAATATACAAAACGGGGCCTTACAATCTTCCTCTAGTCTTTAGTATTTAATCCATTAGCTCTTGTCTTTAGTCGGCCTCGTAGTCGAAGCCTTCGTCATTGTCATATAATTCGATGTCAACAAGGAAGCATACGAACCTGTTGAACTTCTCAACTATCTGATCAGATTTTTCTTGACGAACGTTTTCGACAGTGCCCAAGGGGAATTATATAACTTCAATAAATCTTATTTGTTGAGTGCAGCTAGTTCATGCTCGTCAAATAAGCGGAGGAAATGCACCCTTTCACAATGGATGACAACCTTTTCGGTGTTGTTGTCAAAATTTTAACAAATGGAATCATGGAACATGTCTGGCTTGAACGGTTCTCCATTATACATCAACCTCCAATCTTTATGGGTTTTGTATATCCAGGCCTTTTTTTTCTTTCCGGGTGTCAGATCAACCTCAGTTCCGCAACGATAAGACTTGCGGTTGTTGAGTTTGAGATTAGGGTAGTCTTTATTCCATTCCTTGCTTAGGAATCTCATGAACCACCTCTTAGAAACTTCCCATCTGCACCTGAACCAACAAATCGTCTAAAATAGTTAATGTCCAGCTCAAACAATGTGTGCATACTGGTGCAGTGCATGTAGGACAAGTCCCATTGGCACGTTGGATCTCCCAAGTCTTATTGGACGGGTACCACTTGCAGTACAGGATTGGGGAGTCATCATGATACGGATCGAGACGGTCCCTGAGACTTGCAATCCTTGAAATGTAGTGACGTTTCTTCATTCTTCTTCTTGACTATTGAGAATATTCACCACCATTTGCTAATCACGGTCTCATCACAAATCGGAATATCCAGGTTCGAAGAGTAGTTGATCCCATCATAATCTTCTTTATTCCTACCACAACCCCTTGACAAGAGAGTCGGTACCTGTAATCATCAACATTAAAAACAAAGGAGATCTTAGCTTCCAACGCTGCATCCGCATCTCTAACTTTCCTTGCGGGATCATCAGGCACATCCCTTGGCGAATCTTCCTGTTGTTGAATCTCTTGATTTCCACCACTAGCACCATCACCACCATCATCATCGTCACCATTTACGCCATCAATACGCGGTTCATCGTAACTATCATGAGGTCTATCATCCTCATCAACATCATCTTCACCCTCGTCATCATATTCAGACTCATCACCATCATCGTCCTCACCTTGAATCACATTTTCTCCAACAGCTAGAGCAACCACTTGTGCGACTGAAGTAGCCACAACAAGTGTAGTGGTTACACCACCAACTAGACTAGTACTTGCAGCAGTCGTACCACCAATTGTTCTGCTCACAATAGTTCCAACAACCATGATTGGTTCATCACCAATTTTTTGGATAAAAATTTGTTAAGGATCAAGTATCCAAATCTGTTAAGTGAGGTAAGGTGCTAACTTGATAATGAAAAGTGTGTAATCGGAATATTAGTGAACACAAAGGTTTGATCACGAGGGAAAAAACCCTTAACCAAGATAGTCTTACTTCGGTCAAAACTTATCAAGGTAATCTTTGGTAAAATAACTCCGGTCAAGGATTAATAAGATAAACTTTGGTCGGATTACTTTAGTCAATGATCAACAAGGTAACCTTTGGTCGATGAGTATATGATTATCGTGGTCTCTGGCATAAAAAACCCCTGGACGGTGAAAACTATCACCGTCGACTTTATTGATGATAAAAATCGGGTTACAAATGGTTGTAGAGACTAGATCGATGTTACAATAATCGTTAACGTATATAGAGAGAATAATGATTTCTGCTCTGAGTGTGTGTAATACAATGTGTGTTTCTAATCGATCTTATCTCGGTTTATAAAGGAAAATACCACTAACAACTAACTCCTAAAAATCCGCAACTACTCCACTAACCACTCCCATCACTTTGACCACGTGCATAAAGGAGTCCCGTAGCGAAATACAAGGTAGACCAGGTCTTCGAGCCGTTGTGGTTATTAAACATCAGTCTTCATACGACAATCTTCCATTAATAGCAACATTGACTCAGGATCCTGGATCCAGACTCAGCTATAGAATATTTCAGAAGGATAATGGATCCAGATACGTCTTCAAGAATAACATATCCTCAGTACTCAGCTATTTGTGCCTCAACAAGAAGTCCTATAAATCCACTATCTTCATCCACGACTTTGACCACGTGTTTGACAAGTCCAATAGCGAGATATCCGGTAGAATAAGTCTTGGTGCCGTTATACTTATTAAATAACAACCTACACACAATAAACAATTGTTAATAATACCAAGTACTGAGGGCCACTGATCCTGATAGGATCTGTCTAAGGATAACTGATCCAAGAACATATGTCAGGATAACATATCCACAGTGTTAAATTTCTGTGCCCTAAGAACCAACACACCAACTTGGCTACCACTTGCACCCTTCTTGGCAGATCTAACAATAATCCCATCTAGACTGCTTTGATCTCCAACATGTCTAGCATCAGTAACAAGATTAGCAAGAGCATATCGTTTCTTCTTGATTTTCTCAATCCCTTGCTCTTCAACATGTACTCATCCTCTAAAAGTCTCCATCAACGGATTCCTCATATCCTCAACGTCATCATCAGTCATTCGCATGACCTGCGTTGTAGCAAGACAACGATTTACAAGACCCTCATTGATAAGGTCTTGATCATTGTCGAGGCTTATTTATTCTTCGATATCTTATTCCCAACATTGAACCATTGATTGAAGCTCAGAATTTGCACCAGTTAAGGAACCCACATTCGTGAATAAGTGGAATCACCTTCCAATGAACGAATGCGAGAATCAAGAGTCTCACACTCAATAAAGGCTCAATCAACACTTGATTTTAGCTCCCTTCTATGATTTTAAGCAAAGTTTGAGGAGGAAGAAAGACCAATTTCAAGATGAGAGATCTGTGATTGAAGTCTGACAACGTCATCATGACTTTCCACATTGAGCAACGACTCTTGAGTAACCAGCTGTTGCTGATTGTTCACCCGGTTCTACATATTCTTAATCCAAAGTCTTTGTCTCTCGATCAAGGCTCGATCAACCACCCTGTCATGCGCCACTTGAGCAACCCGAGCAACCAAATCATTCCTCTCCATTACCACCCATTCATTCACAGCTTGTTGATCTTTCACAAACTTGATAAACAGATGTTCTTGTTTAACCCTCTTCTCGTTTGACTCCTCCAAGGCCTGAATCCTATCGAGGATAAGATCCTGGAATACTGGAGATCTTCTTGATTTTCCACTGGACAAGGGAATGGCAAACATGATTGGGCTTTTGGTGGTTGAGGGAGGTGTAAGGGAAAAGCTTGGTTGTATGGCTTTTTTTGGCATGGTAATGGTTTGGGTAGGTAAGGATGTGGTTATGGTTAGGGTAGGCTAATATGTTGGGTTGAGGTTTGGATGGTTTATGAGGTGGTTTGGGTTTGAGTTGATGAGGTGAAGGTGGAGGTCCAGAAAGTTGTACCTTTTATTGGGGAAGTGAATTGGTAAGTTGGTGAGCTAACAGTTGAGGAGGTACTAGGTGATGAAAAGGTTTGCTGTGTAGGCTTGGTCTCGGTTTTGGTGGTGGATATGGGTATGTTTTCAAAGATAGATGGCATAGGTTCATCTAATCTAGAGGGTGAGGTCTCTGGAGGAGTGACGGGTTCATCAACAAGTCTCCTAGAGGTAGTGGATTTGATTTTAGTTTTAGTTTTGGTCTTGAGTTTGGGTTTGGGCATATGAATTTGTTTTTCCTTAAGGGTTCCAAATGTGCGGGATAGGGTGGTTAGTGTGGCTTGGTGAGGGTCAGCTTGTGTAGAGGGTCGTGGTTGTGTCACAATGGAAATAGAAGGAACGATTACCTTAATGGAAGTCGACATCTTGGAAGGTCCAGACTTCTTGGAGTCTTTAGCCTTCTTCAAACGTTTAAGAGGACGCTCTGGCTACTCTTCTTCTTCAGCAACTTGCTGGGATGAATCACCAGCAGAAGGCTTGCTGACAGACTTCCTTTTTTGATCACGAAGCCTCTTGGTTCTATGCTCACCTTCCACGTCTGTTTCAGTCTTCGTGGCCTCACTATCATGCACATCATCCCCAATTAAACCACCGTCATCTCCATTGTCTCCTTCTCTATACTCCTCGGTCTCTTAACTATTAGGTTCGGTCTAAGAAAACAGATCGAACTTAGTATCAGGTTCTTTCCCTCGGTACTTGTATCCATTTCTTCCAACAGGCTCCAACATAGCCTTGAAAACGTTTTCTTCGCTATCTGGACATGGTGAGGCTCAGACGGCGCAACCACGTTTCCAACATCGTCAAACTTTACTAAATAGACCATTCTTAGAATGTTCTTTAACATGTAATCCAAAATTAGTTGAACAAAGTGAGGATACATCCTCCAGGTATTCTTCGAGATCACATTTGATTGCATGCACTAGAATAACAACCTCGAGAAGTTGTAGTGCACTTTGTTAGTTAAGTAGTCCATCACCCCGAACCACTCCTAAATGTTTGTCAAAGCCACCTTTATGTTCAGACACACAATTAAAAACAATGTGGAATAGAAATTTCCAATACACCGGTAGATGCCTCTTCTCACAATTACTCCATGTTATGTCATACCCAATGTCTTTAACAAATTGCTCCAAATATTTCTTCTTAAAGCGTTTAGAAGAATGATATGGAGCATCCTTAATGTTTAGGTCCCTTCTAATAACACCCTTGATGGTCAACTTCTGCTTGGTCACCTCAGTAGTAATGGAGTTCCCCTTCTTAACCGTCTTGGCATTCAACCAAAATTTCTCCTCCCAACCACTATGTATCTTCGGGTTAGCAGAGAAAGCATGCATTAAAGGGCATTCCCAAAGCCCCTTGATCACGGAGGTGAACACCTTGTACTTCTTCTTCTGTGGAAGATCCAATGGACGATACATGTTGTGTTGCTACATGAAAAGATAAGTTAAACATTAGAATTGATCATTGAGTTTAAAATATATGGATATTTATGTACAAACAAAGATATATTAACCAATAATAACGATTTAACATATTAGGATATTCAATAAGATTAAAATTTGAAATAAAATTAAAAGATAAAATAACAGATAAAATAAAATAAAAAATAAAAACCAAATTTAAAACATATTTTAAAAACTACTAAGTGTAAAGGATCCGAATCGAGTTCAAAAAGAATCGAATCGAGTTAATAAGGTTTGTTGAAAATATTCAAAGTGTAAACCAATCTAATTGAACATAAAACGAATTGAATCGAATCGGGTTTAAAATGAATCTAATCTAGCTTAGTTTGAATCTAATCGAATTTGGAGATTCGATTTGATTGAAAATAAGATATACTGGATTGATATTTAGATATTCGATTAGATTTGTGTTATAATAAATTTGAATGCTTTTGAGACGATATAGTTTTAAATTTGTCCAACTGTCGACGAATCGAATCGAGTTTAAAACGAGTCTAATCGAGTTTCAAACCAATCGAATCGAGTCTGGAACTCGATTTGAATGGTTTTAAATTCGATTCGATTGGAATCAAATTTGATTTGAATGGTTTGTTTATCACTTCTATTTGTTTCCTTTTGCGTTGGAGATATCTTTGAGTGCCCATATTTGATTCTAATCGAATTTGAATTCGATTCGAATGGTTTATGAATTCGATTTGATTCAAATCAAATTCGAACCAAATATAGTACATAGTTCAAATATTCTATTTTCTCTTTATCATGGTTCTTTCAACCCCGTTGAACATTTCTGGGCAGTTCTAATACGCATTCAAACACTCTACAAAGGTCAATTAGACATAAATAAATCCGAAAAGGACCTAAAATCTAAAAACTATACAAACAAACACAAAAACTCAATTAAACCAACCCAGATGTTCTATATGACTTCGATGTTAAGATAATAACATCAACAAGAGCAAATAACAGCATATCTTCGATCTAAGAACAATTCTGACGGAACAGTTGGAGAATAAAGACAAAATGTAACATGATTTTATCCATGAAAGATGAATTACCAAAGGTGAGAGCCCATTTCTAATGATTTATCAAGTGTAAATACAAATATTCAGATAGATTAGTTGATGTTCTAGGGTTTGAAGAACAAGGGTGGTGGTTGTGGATAGGGTAGAGAAAGAAAGTCTTTGAGAGTGTTTGAATTGAAAGTGTAAGTAATGAATGAAAGATATTGGTTGGCTTTACTTATAGGGTCAACCTACCTCATGATATGGTCAAAACATCTAGAGTTTTAAACGATTTTACACTCTCAACCCCCAAACTCTGAAAATATTTTCAGATTTAAACCCGAAAAACATATACACACCAAATCCAAACACTCAAACATATACAAGATATATTTTTGCCGGCCCACCACTTAACTACTTTTGCACTTAGAACCTTAACTTAAACCCAAAAATAATAAGAACTAATTTTTTTAAAGTAAAGAAAAAATAAATAAATAAAGTATAAATAAAATAAAACATACTTTGAAAAAATTATGTTAAAAACAAAATAAAACAAACAATAATAAAACAATTTGAAGTAAAGATGAAACTAATATTACACGCAATATATTAACTGTAACTATTAAAAGCTTACATATTTTTGGTGAGAAAGATCACGACATGAAATCACATTATCAGTTAATCGTCCTAGATCGCACTTCTATTTCAATATTATTATGGCAACAACCCAAAGTCGATTGTAGATATATGTTGTCCACTTTAAACTTAACAAGTATTTTGATGTCAATGTGATATGTTAAGGTATGTATTAAGCATAACACTTATGTTGTCCCCATTTTAACTGACAAGTTACTGACTCTATCATACCTCCGGCCTAGTTTGTGATTACCAGATCACCCCGAATTTACTCCGACCCCCTAATGATTGATCAAAATATTTTAAACTTATTTAAACGTTTAGCAAACTTTTTCAAACGATAAAGGTTGAACCGTGGACTTACTTGCCAAGTTCGGACTTATAAGCCTTCATATAAAGTGTTTAGGACTTACTTGTTTGCCCCACATTACGTGGTTCTTATATGCCCTTTTTGTTTGTTAATCATCAACATTTGGTGTTGAATTTTAATACTTTTAAGCACTTTGTAGTTTTTCTTCTTTATCATTTTGATTTTTATTATATGTATTTAAAGCAAGAACAATTTTATGGTGATCAATCACTAACAGGCTCATGTATGACTGACTGATAACATTTTTGTCCTCATCGATAAGACTTGACGTGGAGTCATGTGACCGCTTCATAAACGTAGACCACTTGCAAAGACAAGAATTTAAGGCTATATGATACTGACACTTACTAATTTGTCAAGCCTATCTACACATCAAGCAATGATTTTGTTGCCTTTTGATCTACTATTTTCATGTGCTAGGATTATTAAAGAAAATTTCTTATCATTTTTCAAAGGTCAGATTAATTTATTTTTATAATTTTATATATTATCCGACTCCCTCTGAGCAGGAACTTCCTCAAAACGAGAAAACATTTAAAATCTTTTTCTAATTTTCATAAATAATATAGTTGAAATACAAAATAAAATATTTAAAGTAAAAAATAAAATATGTAAAGTAAAAATAAAATATATTTGGCAAGTCAAGTGACTTAATTTTGGTTTTCTTAGAGACAAACTAAAACATTAAAAGCAAACTAAAAATCTTTTGGGTGAGTTAAACTTAACTCATTTTCTCTCTCTAAAATTGTGATATATTTTAAAATATTTACAATTTTAAACACAAAAAAATAAAAGAAACTTAATCAAACGAAATCATACCCAACGAATCTACAAGATATAAAAATTGGGTATGATCAAAGGCTTTAGTAAAAAGGCCGTGTGGACCCTTTCAATACAGACAAATTTCCGGTCATAAAAATCTCGAATGAAATGCATTTAGATGCTAGTATGTTTTTTCTTAAACTGTTAGATCGGGCTTTTAACAATACAAATCGATGCTTCGTTATCACACTTGATAGGGGAGTTAAAGAAATTCAAACCGTAACCCAGTAGCTGATGTTGGATCCATATCACTTGTGAACAGTAGGAAGATGTGACAATGATTTTGCTTCAGTAATGGAGGTGGATATGGTGACTTGCTTTTTGCATAGCCATGATATTAACCGGTCACGCAGGAACTGACATCCTCCTTGAGTTGATTTTCTGTCAAGATTACATCCCCCATAATCATTGTCGGTGTATGCGGGCAGTACTAAAAAAGAATCTTTGGGATACGAAAGGCCTAAGCAAGGTTTCCCTTTAGATACCGAAATAGAGCTTTATCAAGATGATAAAAGTAGTTTGGACGTTCAGGATCTTCAAAACCTGGCAGTTGGTTGACATAAATATCTTCTTTTACTTTCCCACAAAAGAAATTAGTCTTCACATCCATCTGATATACTTTGATGTTCATGTAAGCATAGGCCAAGAAAAGATGAATTACCTCGAGCCTAGCAACATGAGCACCTCATAGTAATCAAGACCTTTATGCTGAGAGAAACCTTGAGCACCAACCATGCTTTATTTCTTATAACTGCCTCTTTATCATCCTTCTTGTTCCTGAACACCCATCTTGTACCAACCGGTTTCTTGTTTTTTTTGCTTCTTAACCAAACTCCACACGTTGAGCTTCTTAAACCGAAATAGCTCCTCTTGCATAGCCTCAACCCAGGAAATTTCCTTGAGAGCAACCTTGTGGTCCTCGGGTTCAACCTGTGAAATAAACCTCATCGTAATCAAGACCTTCATGCTGAGAGAAACCTTAAAAACCAACCGTTCTTTATTCCTTATAACTACCCCTTTATTATCCTTCTTATTCCCGAACACCCATCTTGTACCAAGCGATTTCTTATTTTCTGGCTTCTTAACCAACCTCCACACATTGAGCTTCTTAAACTGAAACAGCTCCTCTTGCATAGACTTAACCCAGAAATTCTATTTGAGAGCAACCTTGCGGTCCTTATATTCAACCTGTGAAATAAAGGAAGCCAAAAAGACATATGTTAGTGTTACCAAATTTGCTCCTTGTTTGGATGCCGGCGGAGGGAGACCCAGTGATATTCTATGTAGGATGTGACCGATGAATGGGCAACTGAGAAATGTCTTATACTTGAACAACAGGTTCCACATGCAGATCAACTGTTAGACTCTCGATGGGATGGAACATGTGTGGATCATTAATCAGAACATCAGTGGCCAGCTGAACGATGTCATGTTGATCTCAATAGGTCCATCCTAGATATTTTCAATGAAAGCAATAACTGCGGGAATAGGAGTGGAAGCAGTGTTGTCTGAAGCACCAGTAGCATATTGTTTAGCAGCAACCTATATATTTTCATCTGATAAGGGAGGTGTGGAAACATATTCGACCACACTAGGCACTGCCTAAAAATTTCTTGCGAGTTCTGTTTGATTTGGATCGACATTGTCAGCTGACAAGAATGAGTCATCTGAATCAGAAACATCTTCAACGGTTACCATGTCGGTAGTATTTGTTGGTTGAGTAGCAAGATTGACGAAGACTAATGGATGATCCGCGGGCGGTACAATTCTATTGGAAGGACTAGCAGACAGATTGACATCATTTAAGCTGTTGAAAATAGCTTGAATCAACACTGGATCGGGTATAGAAGCTGGAATAAGAGTACTTGTTGATGGGGAAGTAGACATGCCACGAAACTGATTGCACAATCAAACAACCATTTGGGTCTCGTGCATTGATGAGTGGGGTTTAGCTCTTTCCAATAAACATTGTAGGATTCCACTATCACTTTTTCTTTCTTGTTATAAACACGATACGCGGTTTTGTTGGTTGCATATCCAACAAAGTAACACTCATCGGCCTTCTCATCGAATTGGGGATCTGAGTTGGCACTTGTATAAAGCAGGGTGTATGAACATCCAAATATTTTGAAGTAGTTGACTTACGGCTTAGTCTTGTAGCAGACTTCAAAAGGAGTCTTCTTTAAGCGTTTATTGATCAGCACACGGTTATGTATGAAGCATTCTACATTGATTGCTTCACTCCAGAAAAACAATGGAAGCTTTGCGTCTGACAACGTTGTTCTCGCAGCCTCAAAAAATGTTATGTTCTGATGTTCAGCAACCCCATTTTGTTGTGGAGTGTAGAGAACACTAAACTGGCGATCTATCTCTGAACGACAGAAGTCATTAATTGCTCTGATGCAAAACTCACGTTCATTATCGCTTTTGATACACTAAACCTTCTTATCCATCTGATTTTCTATGAGATTTATGAACTTGATTAGAAATGGAGTGGTTTCATCCTTGTACCCTAAAAGGAAAGTCCAACTGAAACCGAAAAGTCATCAGTAACAACAAGACAATGGGTTTTCGATCAATTGCCAAAGGATGAATTTGACCAAAGAAATCCATGTGTAACAGCTGAAGAATGGAATATATGAAGTTGACAGTCTTGGCCCTTGGAGGAAGCTTGGGTTTCTTGCATTTAGAGCACGAAAGACATTTTTCAATTCAAGAGAAATTTTAAACAAGCAGACCCCTCACATGCACCTTGGACCATTTTGTTCAAATTCTTAGAATTTACATGACATGGGTGTTAATTAGACATGGGTTCCCGAGACTTAGCTGTCTTAGGAAGATCAACCAAGAAATCACCAAATTTTATCTTGTTTCTTTCAAAAGTGGAGTGTTATGCTGATTCAGAATCAGAATAACAGTCCATAGGAATCCATGCAGAAGCATGATTTCTGGTTTTAGAGGATCTTTTGGACCGTCTCTTTTTTGTATTCAATACCAAATTCTCAGATCTTTCGATCTTCGGATTCTTTTGTTTATTTCTTTTTATGTGAGTTCTTGGACTTCAGTCTTTGAACTCCTTTTTTATCTTTCCTTTTTGGTTATCCAAAAAGGTTTTCTTGTTTTCTGCTTGTTGTTGGATCTCACATCATCACTGACAATTTGAATAGTCTTTAATTCTAATATGCTAGCAACATGGGACCGGGGCTGATTAAACTGTCTTTTCATCTTTTTCTGTTGTCGACGCCAGTTCTTGAAATGTCTTGCAAGGTGAGAAGGGTTACAACAGACAAAACAACATTTTCTTCTATAAACATCATAGAACTCATTCAAACTACAATATTGTTGGTGTGGTGAGAAAGGTGATCCTTGGAAAGGACATGATTGTAAAAATTATTTAGTCCATAACCACAATTATCAAAAGCATTTGCATAATTAGAATTAATGTAATTTTCTTGATAGTGACCATAATAGTTGTTATCATAAAAGTTGTATGGGTGAGGATTTTTTACTTGATTTGGTTGTTTGAGAGAATAATCCTTTAGTTGGTGGAACATATTTACACGAAGTACTAGCACTTTCATTTTCAAAATCTTTGTCTTTATCTTAACTATCCTAAGACTTACAAGTTGATGATGAACAACTTTATGTGTTCACATCAACAGGACCTTTCAAATTTACACAATTAACAACAAACATTTTATCATAGATAGTTTCACAATCACTATCTAAATGACATCAATATTTTCATTCAAAATAATGTGAGAATTGCCAACATCAACACTTTCACAAGTTGCATCATCATCCGAAGATGAAGACAACGTATTTTGGGTGGAAATAGTATTGTTATTGCTACATACGGAATTGGTAAATGATTTTCAGTTCACAAAAGGAACAAAAGGTGAATCTGACATTCTTTTAACGTCACAACTCATGTCCTTTTCCACCGACCACTTTATTATACATAACCTGCCGAACAAGATGAATTACATTATAATCAACTGGCACAGGCATTGGATTAATTGTTTTTGAAACGGGAGGAACAAATATCTTTGGTTTTGGTACATGACCAACTCCATAGAACATTTAATCCTCAGGGGGGGTATAGAAACAAAAGTGAGGTAGGGATGTGTAATTGTCATTAAAAGGCGGTGGAATTGCCACATATTCATATCCCAAACCAGTTTTGTATACCTCAGGAATTTCACGGGTGGCATGGTTTCCTCTTGGAGTAGAACTTTAAGCAGCTTTCTCTTGATTCACGAATGTCATTCCAGCCATGTTCAACGGGTTTACTATCTCAATGAATCAGTGATACTCCCAATCTGGTTCAGTTGATTCAACAGACTGAATGATAAGGGCCTTGGTGCTTGATCTTGAGTTCTCTTTGTTTGAGCTTACTTGACCTAGTTTTGGAACTCTTTGACCCGAATTCTGGCCCATTGGCCTCTTATCATTTCCTTTTCCCCCTTCACTATCAAAGACTTCGGTGATCTTGATTTCATTGGCAGGCGTTGTTGGATTCGTGCATTTTCTTGCAAAGTGTCCTAGTTCGTTGCAATTGTAGAAACGGAGTTGATCCCTATCAAACTCAATACTTTTGTTGTTGGTGTCTCTGAAGTTCTTCTTCCTATATTTCTTCATAAAGTTTGAGGCCAAGTGAACTATCATGGTCATTTGGTACCTGATTTCCATCTTCTCAAGGTCATTTTCGTTGATATCAAGAATATCACCTTGCTGAAATGACGAAGGTAATAGGTTTCCTTGCATCAATTCTTCATGACTAGCCATAAAGGCGTGGAAGAGTGCAATGTGGCAGTCATCAACTAGAATAGACTGGATTTTAGCTAGTTTTGCTGTTTATTGACTTGTGTATCCTTTGAGCCTTGAGAGCTTGTTCAACGGCTTTGTTAACAGCATCTTGGAAAACAACTTGAGTTAGATGGAGATGGCTGACTCGTTGAAGTCTTGAAGGCTTTGTTGCTATCATTATGAGAAGTATGCAACTTTACACCATCAATGGGATGAATGGTTGGGTGCGATTGGCTGAGTAAGGCAGAGCTAATTCCAGAACCTGTAGAAATCCCAGCTTGATTCAGAGAGCTAATATGATTGTTCAACCTAAGGTTTTCAGCCATTTCAAAAGACTTAATGGTGGAGATCAAGTCTTGAAGATAAATGACGTTTAGATTAGTTATTCTTTGATGGTAATTACACTACTATTCCATGTATACAGTAGTGAATTCAGCAGCTTGTAGTTAATCTCTAACAAGTCATTGTTGATTCCGACACTTCTCATCTTGGTAATAAACTTCTCAACTATCCCAATGAGATTTCCAATGGACTCCTTGAACATGGTTAAACATGTTGATTATTCCGTCAACATTTCCTTTTTGTTATTCCTCATCTCCATATTACGGTCAAAATTCTCAACCAAGGTATCCCAAAGGCCTTTGGCAGTTGTGTGTTCTCTCAAAGTTTGAGCAACATCAGCAGACAGACACACACTTAACACATCATAAGCTTTTTCATCTTCAAGAAGCAGTTTCTTATCATCATCCACATATCCTTCAGGAGGGGTACCAACGGTTCCCTCAGGTGTCATAGTTGTAGGCTTGTGATGACCATTATCAATGGATCTAAGAATAGCAAAGTCGGTCATTCTTATGTAGTTATTGAATCTCCATTTGAAATTATCAAAGTTGCTTTCAAAATACATCAACTTTGGAGGTTTTGTGGCGGTTCCAGCCTCATTTTCCAACATTAAACAACTTTTCTACATCTCAAGATCGTTTGCCATTTTCTTAATCAAGTTGGGAATGAAACAGTTTCTGTCCAGAAGCTCTAAGTACCAACGAATCGAGTTTTAATTGAATCGAATCAAATAGAATTGAATCAATCGAATTGAAATGAATCGAATCAAATTAAAATGAATCGAATTAAATTGAAATGAATCGAATAAAAATGAATCAAATCGAATGGAAACTCGAATGATTTTGAATCTCGATTCGATTGGTATCTAATCTTTATTTGATTGGTTTTGAATCTCGATGCGATTGGTTTGAATCTCAACTCGATTGCTTTTTCCAGAAAGTACACTTTTCACTTTTTGCATGGATTTATACACAAGTACAATTTTTGCCATTTTTGGAGACTCGATTCTATCACACCAAGATCTTGATACACACTTTAACAACTATGAAACACAAACTCCAAGCTTAAACAAAAACACTTTTTATACCTTGACACCATTAGTAATATATTGACACACTTTTGAACCAACTTCAAGCTTGCACAACAACTAGTTAGCCCGAAACCCACTTCAAAAACTTGAAAACAAGTCTCAAACACTCAAACAAGACCAAAATCCATGGTTGTGACCCAAGAACTACAACTAATAGAGCCGAAAGCTCTGATACCAATTGTAGGTCCTAAGAACGGATCAAACAACAAAGTTCTTGGATCAATCTCCTTGTAAGCTAGCTAAAATGACTTACAGGATAACCAAGATCTCGGATCTTGTTGATGTTAGTTATTACCCGAAATAGAAATAAAGAGAGAGTGTAAGGAAAATTGATGAAAGGATAAGATGGTGTGTTTTCCAGAAGTTATGTTGCACGGGTATGATTGCACTATTTATATAGTGCAAGCCATACCATGCATGTTTCTATTATGAAGGCCCAATGGGCTCAATATTACAAGGTCTCGGGTCCCAGCATACAACAGAAACCGACAAGCTAACAAGATACATCGTAAATAAAATAAACAAATACAAAAGACTATAGAACAAAACGGGGCATAACAATATGTTTGCCTATTTAAGGCTTTTTGATTATTCAATGAAAGTGTCCCAATCATTCTACTATTTCTCTTATTAATTAAATTGATCCAACAAATACAACATTGCCATGCATCTGTTTTGATTTAACATTTTACATTACATTTTTTTGGGGTGTGGGGGAAGAAGAAAAAGAGGATTGAAATTTATTACAGTCTCTAAAACTGATGCTTGTTTTACTTTACGGTAAACACTTATTTCGCATTTGCTACAATTGTTGTTAGTATGCGAAGTAAAGAAGACTCAATAAAATAAAAGAAATGAACCAGGAATAATAGAAGAATACTTTTTTGAGAAAAATGATTTGAGATTTGTACACTTAAAACCCCATTAAGCCTATGACAAAATGCATAACAAGTTGAGAACCACAACTTAAAACATAATTAATATAATACAACACAAAGCTAGAAGACCTGTATGTTTGACTTTATATAAAGTCAGCATAAAAGATGTTATTTTTGGCGATTAGAGCACCCAAAACATACAACCCTTGGATTCCTATAGGAAGACATCTTTTTGTGTATATATATTTTTGGGTTCAACTAGTAATGGTTTGAGATTAAAAATGGCTTAAAAGTCAGTAGAACTCCAATTCCTTCAATCACATTCAGTAAAAAAAATATCATCTGGTCGCCTGAAATTAATAAATTAATAAAATATAAACAAAACTACTTTACATCTAACTTGTTTAATAAACAAGTTGTCTTTGGGTCAATTTGTTAAACCTGTTTGATTAAATTGGTCATGTTTATGTTGACACGTGTAACACATTTACAATTGTTTATACCATGTGTACTAGTCGCCAGCAGTTAACTTGTTTTGATAAGTGGGTTAAACGTGTCGTGTTCATGTTACACTATTTCAACTATATCCTATTAGGGTTGATGTATATGACACAAAAAATAGCATTTTCATGTGAAGAGAATAATAAACCGAGTAAAAAGTACATACCAAGAAGAAATGTAGCATTTTGTCTCTTTTGGGACCATGACAAACTACAAACATAGAAAAGTTAGATATAATTTGATTTGATTTGGGTCTAATTTGATAATACGGTATGTAAATATGAGAGTATTAAATAGATGAGTACTCACAGTGCTCCACCACAAGCTGGACCAATGGCTTTGCAAAACGACTGCAAAGTCATGGCTATACCATTGGCTGCACCTCTTTGATGTGAATCCTGTTATTTATGTATACAATATTAATAACTTATGAGCCTGCATATGTTTTAAAAATAAAGAAAATAGCTTTGGAAGAACTAATATTACCACAGCTTTATTTTGCAGCAAGAGCGTGCCAGTTATGATGGACACCTTGTAAAAGTGTGAAAGTAAAGTTAAATGGCAACATGATGCATAAAACAATTGATCCATGAAAAACTTACTGATAAAACGTTCTTCACGATCGACGAAACATTTAATGTAAAAGTGAGCATGAAGCCTGATAATAACGCTATGTATGGATACGATGTGAGTAAAGGTATAGACAAAACTATTAGAATTATAAACATTATTAGGATATATTTTATTTGTAACATACTTATTAGTCTTGGGTTAAAATTGTATTTTAGAAGTTAGGTTAATTTGTTGCAGCCGTCAATTATTTTGTAACTGCCATAACGGTTATAGCAACGGTTAACCTTCTTGTTTTGTATAAATACTTGATCGATTCTCTGGTATCAACACCAAGATCGATCCTACGTTATTAATCAGAAAGTTTATATATTATAAATTCTTGTTGTTCATATAAATCGCATATACTGTGCTCTTTGATTTCCAAGAATCTGGTATCAGAGCCACGGTTATCTCCCTATCGAATCAACCCAATATGCACCAAATAAACTCTTTCTCATCATGATGCCTTGCCAACACTGCATTATCGAACAACGTAAGATCAAACACAGAAGGGGCAGAAGGAAGCAACAACGCTGTTATTTCTGCAAAGAACTTGGGCACTTCATCGCCTATTGTCCGATTAAAGAAGATCATAAGGCCAGGGAATTAATAAGTCAATCCTTAGATGTGGGAACCAGAAATCATTCCAACACTAAAAATTATCAGGAAGATTTGTTGGTTGCAGGTTCAGACAAAGGTTTATGGGCAAATATGTGGTACATGAGTTATACTATCAACCATCATAGATCGGGTAATTTATCAATGTCCAGTTTTATCAAAAGTTCTTATGGAATAGAAACATGTATTGAAGGGACATGGAAAATATTTATTAGGGGATTAGGAACGGCAAATGTTTAAGCAAAAAAAGAAACTTTATTTATCCCTAACGTTTTTTATGTTCCTAATGTTGACAAATATATCCTAAGTTATGATAAATTAATCCTTCAAGGGTATGTAGTAAAAGTTGACGGGTTCATTGGTCGTATATTTCAAATATTTAAAGGTCCAAACATTATAAATAGTCCGGATGATATAGAGGATAACCAAGGAAAAAGGCTTGTCTTGAATATAGAAAAGAAAGATAAGATTCAGGATTATGTTGATAAATGCAATAAGGATTATGAAAATTTCTTGAAGTTAGGGAAGGGAAAGTTTGTGAAGAAATATAATGGGAGTTCGTTAGAAAACTATATGGAGAACATAAGTCTTGATTGTGAAAAATTTAATTGAAATGAAGCAATCATACATGCCTTAGAATTTAGAACGTTTGATGATTGTGTTGCCCTCATAAATCTAATCGATGATTCGAAGTTTTTCGTTGAATATAAGGAACTTTTAAGAAACAAGTTCGAAATGATGATACATTGGTTCCTCAATGATCATCTTTCCTTAAATCGGCTAGTGCCACCATACAACAACCAAAACAAAAAGGTGGAGTTATTAGATCTATATATTGTTGTAAAAAGAGAAGGAGGACATGAGAGAGTGGATGAAAAAGGATTGTGGATAATGGTTGCAAAAGATATTGGCTTTCGAGTGGTATGAAGGACATGTTATGAAACTAATCTATGCAAAATATTTGGATGTATATGAGTTTGAATGCAGGTCATATACAAACAAAGAAGTAACAGGAAGGAGTCATAAAGAAAATGAAGATGTAAAAAAGCCACAAGCCTGGACAGAAAATTTGGAAAACAAAGACTATAACGGGTCAAATGAATCAGATGCAAATGTTGAGATAGATAGGAGACTAAAGGAATCACATGAATATGCTTTATTCATGGGAAATGATTGGATTGGAGCAAACAATATATTCAAGAAACGAAAGGAAGAACACAAGAAACGTAGAATAAACTTCAATGCTGCAAAGATAGCACTGGATGAAGCATTTCAAAGTCTACCAAAGAATAAGACCTTCCTTAAACCTAATTATGCTTAGGGGAGTGTATTTGAATTATAAACATTAATATATATTTTATTTTAACATACTTATTAATCTAGGGTTAAAATTGTATTTTAGAAGTTAGGTTAATTTATTGCAGCCATCAATTATTTTGTAACTGCCATAACGGTTATAGCAGCAGTTAACCTTCGTGTTGTGTATAAATACTTGATCGATTCTCTGGTATCAACACCAAGATCGATCCTACATTATTAATCATAAAGTTTATATATTATAAATTCTTGTTGTTCATATAAATCGCATATACTGTGCTCTTTGATTTCCAAGAAAAACCTACACGTACAAGAGATAGTTGTGTTAACTTAGTTAATTTGGTGTCTTTTGATTCTGAAAGCTAAACAAACTCTTCTTTTAAAAACTATGTATATGTATTTTACCTTTTCACAAAACTAAAATTGAATCACAAAGTACAATTATTATCATATGTTAAGAAGAATTTGTGAACAAGCGGTTTTAACTTTTAAAATCAAAGGAAAGACATCTAAGGAAAATTGCATACTCCTGAGATACGAGCTACATCGATGGGTCCACATATCTCTTGTGCAACGGGATACATTGAAGTTTGGAAAATAAGAAGGCCCACCCCTAAAAATAAGACTTATGTGATTAATATAAACCGTAAAATCATAAATTAAGGAATAAAACTTTATATTTAGATCTAATGCAACTTCAAAACTTAACCTGAGATAGACAGAACTGTGCCAACATCTTCAGTAGTATAGTTGAGCCCCCCTAAACTCTTAGGGCTCACATCCCATAAAGAGAAAACCTGTTAAACAAGAAAAACCGACACCATTTATAAATGTTTGATCATTAAGAACATGAGTTGCAATTAACAGACAGATTTTAGATCACCTCTGTGTAAGCCATGTCATGAAGCGAAAAATTGCCATAGATGATGACATAAGACATTAATGGCCAGTTTTTTAGGAGGCTTATAAAAGACGAATCATTGTTTTCAATTGTATTTTCCTCGGCATCAAAATCACATAAAGTAGACTCCAATGTTAGGGGTAATAAGAGAAGAACAAGAGAGATTTTGTGACAATTTTCTGGTTTATATTGAATTTCAAAAAAACTAGTTACAAAGAGGAAATGAAAGTACTGTGAATGAAAAAGTGATGATAAAAAACAAACTAGCCTATCACTTAAATAGATAAAAAAAAACTGTAAACAACCCACGTAGCATAGCATGAACTCCATGTTCTCTATTTACTCTTTCAAGTAACTTCCAACTACTTATCCCACTTTTTCGTACAACTTGTTTCCTAAGTCAACATTAATTTAACATTTCCCCCCCTAACGTTGACCTGGATCTTCATCCTCATCCATACCCAACAAAGCTCTCATTTCAAAAAACTTGACCCGACCCAATGCTTTGGTCAGTATATCAGCCTTCTGCAGATTCCCGCTCACATGTTCCACATGTACCTGCCCTCGTTCTACACATTCACGTATGTAATGGTACTTTGTGTCTATATGTTTACTACGCCCATGCAAAACAGGGTTTTTCATAAGAGAGATGGCCGACTCGTTAACAACTAACAGTTAACAACTTCAGGTTGATTACCCTTTAAATCGCCGACCAAATTTCTTAACCAAATGGCTTGACACGCTGCAGAAGTGGCAGCCATAAATTCTGCCTCACAAGAAGATAAGGCTACAGTTCGCTATTTCCCAAGTTATTAGATTACCTGAGTAATAGAACACCATACCACTTGTGCTTCTTCGATCATCCAAATCGGTTCCATTGCTACTGTCACAATTGTCACACCCTCAAAATCCACGAACGGAGTTTTACCGTCAGAGGGTGTGAACTGGCAGGATCGGAATCATTAGTTATAATCAAACCAAAGAAAAACGTTTAAATGAAAGTAAGTGCGCAAGCGTAAAACCTTAATTCAAAAGTTGCGTCACGCAGGACGACTTAAAACCAAATGTAACTGTTAAAATTAAGTTTGCAGAATAAAGATGTTTTCAATTAATGCATGCTCCTAAACCGCGCGCCCGCCTCGGCTACCTGAGAATAACATACTAAAAGTGTCAACACAAGGTTGGTGAGTTCACAAGTTAAATAAGATAAATCGTTTAGCGTTTTGCGTAACCTCGTTACGGCGTTTCAGTGTTGCGTAACCCCGTTACGACGTTTAAGTGTTGCGTAACCCCGTTACGACGTTTAAGTGTTTTGCATTACCAGATAGTGTTATGTCAAATTATATATCGATAGGTAGCTAATCTATACAACAAGTATCGCTAAGTGGTTCGCGACCGAAGCTGACTGTTTATCAAGTGCCCGTCACCAGGTCAATCCAGACCATGGTAAGTGTTAGCCAAAATTACACCCACTCAACCTCCAGTTGAGCTTAACGTCGGGTGGGGTTTGTCAAACCCAGTAGTACTACTCAACAATGACTCGCTATTCCAAATATTAACCGGTCCGATGTGTGGGACTTCAAATGTTACGTTTGCCGCTTAGCCCTTTACAAGTGATATATAATTTATAACAAAATCTTAAATATGCGTTTATCTCAGAAAATATGTTTATCGGAGTATGTTATCTCCCCCAAGTGAAAAACGTTTGAAAACAGTTCAAAGAGCGGGGTAAGTGAAACTCACTGTTTGCGAAGAATATCCCGATCTAGATCACCAAGTGATGTGCGTCGTAGAAACTCTCTAGCGTTCTAAATAACAAAGAGATTTTCTAAGTATCGGTACGTTTAACGAGTCTCTAGACTCGGCACATAATACCTATGCACGTAACAAATTTCGTGTTTCGTTTGTGAATCGTGTGTGACTTAAACAAGTACAATTGTGATACGATACATGAGTGAGCAATTACTTTCTTGTCACGTACTAATAATGTATACCACTAGCAATTTCTCCCCGTAAGGGCAATTTGGTCACATATAACAATTAACTAGCAATTATTCCCGTAAGGGCATTTTGGTCAACAAACAAAGACTAACTAACCATTATTCCCCATAAGGGCAATTTGGTCAATTCATGGCAATCAACTAGCAACTATTTCCCCGCAAGGGTATTTTGGTCAAAATACAACAATTTTATAAAAACTATCATATTTCATGCATTCCTACACAACTCAGCAGCTAGTTTCGTTATGACAGAATTTCTACTTGAAAGATTGCACTAGTTCACCGATTATAACGTCTCAATTAATTCACCAAAAATTACCACAGAAGCATACATATCTTAGGTTTCCATAACATATTTTATCTTATTTTTATTCCACATATTTTTCTTATAATGACCAAAACATTACAGCTAACTCATATCAGTCAGATTCATGTGCAACAGAATGTTATTTGCAATTCCCATTAAACGAAAAATCCAATAAATGCAAGACCACTTGGGTTTGGTTCCTAACTCAATGAGTCAACTTCCAGAAGTGGAACCAACCCAATTGGTCTCGTAGTTCATGAGATATAACATTTACAACATAACCTAACAGCAGGTCTAACAGCTCAGCTTTGCATCACGTTTTTGTAAAATCATAAAAGTATACTTCCACTTATCCAAAAATTACGAATTTATACTTTATAGAAACTAGACTCAACCTAGTTTACTGCAGTACCCACAATCTCAATCAATTTTCACGTTTACACTTCGTTACAGTCAGTTAAACATCTTATATACATTCTGTCCAGAATCTGTTCACATCAAAACTCAACATAATAACAATCTATGAACTATCATGCATCCATATAACCCTCTAGACACTATAACTACTATCCATGCATATCAATTACACCATACATACAAGATTAGGGTTTGTGTTTTAACTCAAATCAAAGACAACAATCAATCAAGCAACAACATCAATCTAGTTATCAATCCATTATCCAACTAACAACAATCATATTAATCACATACATACACATGATCGGCCGATTAGGGTTTACACACAACCCATTAAACATCAAAATTAAACAACAAAGAGGTAAGAGGTGATCAAGTATACCTTCCTAGCACCTAGTTCTTGGATTAATCTCTTGATTTGATGTGTATATGGGTGTGTTTGTGGACGGCAGCCGTGGAGAACAAGGAGAGAGAGCTCCGATCGGGGTTGTAGGTTTAGAATAATAATAGGTTAGGGTTTAGTTAAGGATATATTTATAATAATACAAGTTACACTCTAGCCCCTAATCTTTCAAGTGTTACATCTCTAGCCTAAACTAGTTGGTTCTTGTTTCTTGTTTAACATTCCACATAACAATCAAGTAACACACATATACCTAACAAATAATAATCACATAATTAGTGTTTTGACGTTTGTCGTTTATTTATCAATCGTTCGCGTCAACTCGTTTGCGTTTCGGTGCAAATCCCGAAAGACTACACATGTAGTAAGTGTTAAGCGTCATTTAAACCCTAGTTTAAATGTAATGAAGTGTGCGTTATAGATTCAACGATCTTAAAGTTTGAATTGACGGAGTTGAGTTAACGGGGTTAACCTGAAATTGACGATTATCACATCATTCCCATGTTAAAGAATTTTCGTCCCGAAAATTTGAGTCAAGTCGTGATGAGAGCCTGAAAAAGTAAGAAAAATTTTCAGTTTGTCATAACAATAACCCACAAGTTTTCCATCTCCACCTCTTATATACTTCAGCCCGTAATTAACAGTACCTTTCACGTACCTCAGAATCTGTTTGACTGCTGCAAGATGGCTTTCCTTTGGCTTCTCCATGTACCTACTGACCGCTCCAATCGGGAACCCGAGATCCGGCCTGGTGTGGATCAGATAACGAAGACTACCAATGAGGCTCCTTATTCAGTTGGGTACACATCTTTCCCGTCTTCATCTTTTGCCAAACTTATCTTGTACTCCATTGGCATTTTTGCCGGATTACAACCCCACATACCAGCCATCTGTAGGATCCGTTTGGCCTAACCCGACTGCTTTATCAAAATGCCATCCTCTTTCTGATCTACTTCAATACCTAGGTAGTAAGACAATCTACCCAAGTCACTCATATCAAACACCGTTTTCATTTTCTTCTTGAAATCATTGATCTTCTTCTCATCTGTTCCGGTCACAATTAGATCGTCGACGTAAACACCTACAATGAGAGTACACCTGTCAAAACCCATTTCTTTCAATACTTCATCCAACCGAACATTCCAAGCTCTCGGCGCTTGTCAAAGCCCAAACAACGCCTTTTTCAACTTATACACCATATTCTCCTTATTCCGGATCACAAACCCATCTGGCTGTCTCACATAAACTTCCTCATTTAGAACACCGTTTAGAAAGGCCGATTTGACATCTAGGTGATGAACAAAACAACCTTCCTTTGCTGCCATAGCCAGGAGTAAACGAATTGTTTCCATTCGCGCCACCGGTGCGTATACCTCATCAAAGTCGATTCCTTTCTTTTGCACGTACCCCTTTGCAACTAACCAAGCCTTGTGCTTGAGCACCTTACACTTTGCATCCTTTTTCGGCTTGAATACCCAATTTAGCCCAATTTTCTTGTGCCCGATGGCAATTCGACTAAGGACCAAGTTTCGTTTTTGTTGATTGAATTCAACTCAGTCTTCATGGCATCCAACCAATCTTGTTTTTCAGTGGCTTCTTTATAAGTGGTTGGTTCACCATCAACCAACAACAATTGAACAAGATTATCTTCTATAGGCTTGGTTTCTTCATATAAATCATTCAACGATCGAAACCCCCGAAGCGGTGTATGATCATAGGATGATCGTTCCACCGGGATGGTGTTGCTAGGGTTCGATGTTGAAAGAGACGGACTAATCTGTTCATCTAGAGAATCAATGAGAGGTGAGGGTGCAACATCATTACCTTCATCGTTATCATCGATTTTTTAAAATAACCTAAGTCATCAGTTGTTGCCTGGGCTTGTATGTTGACTTGAGCTACATTTGGCCCAATCTGCTCACTTTGGGCTTCAGTCCAAACCCATTGTCTCTTTTCATCAAATTTTACATCCCGTGACACACAAATTTTTCGTTTGTTAGGGTTGTACAAGCGATAAGCTTTACTCCCTTCCTCAACACCTAGATACACCATGGGAATACACCTGTCATCCAACTTTGAAGTTTGGTCAGAAGGTTTCTTTATGAACGCCACGCAACCAAACACTTTCAGATGATGAAGTGTTGGTTTTCTTCCCTTCCAACCTTCATATAGGGTCATACTTTTCACTGAATTTGTAGACATCCGATTAAGTAGATAAACAACATGTCACACCGCTTCCCCATAACACTTTCGGTATGCCATCAATCGCCCGATCGCTTCCTCGAACAACATCGAATCTATATCCGAACACTGTTCTATGGATGCAACCGATTGAAAATACTTCTCCAAAACCGAATCAAACAACTTTCTAACCAACACGTCTTCTTCAAGAGTCTCCCCAAGGCTACTGTACCTTGAGATCATCCCACTCAACTTCCCGGCGAACGCATCCATACTCTCTTCGTCCTTCATCTTTAACGAATCAAACTCCCTCTTGAGAGTATGTAACCGTGCTCGCTGCACTCTTTCGGCACCCAAGTACCGGGTTTTTAACGAGTCCCGGATTTCCTTTGCTGTCTTTTTCTTTGCCACCTGCAACAAGACATCCTCCGGGATCGCTTGAAAAACGAAGGCACGAGCGGTTTTATTCTTCTTTTCGTCATCTACTGTATCGACCGATGGCTCAATGGATTCCCACAGTCCTTGGGCATCCATCACAGCCTCCATCTTGATCGCCCATGTGGTGTAATTGCTCGCCGTTAACGTTGGGATTTGAAGGGATACAGAACTGGTTTCTTTGGGGGGTGTTGAGGTTGTAGCGACGGCTGACATGTTGTTGAATCTGAGATATTTTGGCACACGCGAACCTTGAACGCTCTGATACCAAATTTAGGGGTAATCAGAGAAGAACAAGAGAGATTTTGGGACAATTTTCTGGTTTATATTGAATTTCAAAAACAACTAGTTACAAAGAGGAAATGAAAGTATTGTGAATGAAAAAGTGATGATAGAAAACAAACTAGCTATCACTTAAATAGATAAAAAAAAACAAATTGTAAACAACCCACGTAGCATAGCATGAACTCCATGTTCTCCATTTACTCTTTCAAGTAACTTCCAACTACTTCTCCCACTTTCTCGTACAACTTGTTTCCTAAGTCAACATTAATTTAACATCCAAGTCATTCTATAAAAGTGTAATGTTTCCTGCAGTTTAAATTAAATTATAAAAAGTTCATGTTAAGAATTAAGGAAATGGTAATTAGGAAATTGTACGGGAAGCCAAAATGCACCGATGGTCACAAAAAGTGCAAAAATGGAGATACAAAGGCAAGGCAACAACTATGGAAATCTGCATCACAAGTCATAAGTAAATTGAATAAATAACTATAATATTTGGAAATAGTGTCATACTGTCAAGGAATCAAGAAGCAAGCAAAACGGTAACTTTACCTCCCAAATAAAGAATCCGGAGATTCTAGACTTGGAAAATTCTCTGCAAGGCTAAATATATAACAACACGAAAAGAATAAAAACATTAAAAGGCAATACTGATTATTATATTTACCCAAAAAACATATTATGTATAACATATACAAAAACTGTGCAAGGAAACCACCCAATGCTGGGCCAATGATTAATCCTATGCCCCATGATGTACTAACCTAAAGCAAGTGACACATGTTGGTATAAATCAAGATTGAAATACAATCGTGAATTGAATTAACATTATTGAATGCGTTCTTGTTGTGTTTACAACTATAACATGTCGATACACATATACTCACCAATCATTCTGAAATCAAGAGTAACTGCCTAAACCTATGCTAATGGATAATTGCGTAGTCTTGTTACATAACAAAAATTAATATTACTAATAATACTTATACGTACGTTCAAAATGATGTTTCATATATAGCATCAAATATGCGTTTCTGCTGAAGATATGTCAACGGATATCCAAGAGAGATTTGATAAAGAGAGTGCACCAAGAGCATATGAGTTGAAGCAAGCCAACAGCACAACTCAACAAAACCGTGTTTCGATTTCAGCCTATTACACCAAGGTCCGCTCAGTATGGGATGAAGTAGATTCTATGCTTCCCATACCACTATGCACTTGCAGTGCTTGTACCTACGGTCTTGGGCAGAAATTAAGTGACTTGAAGGACAAAGAGAGGTTGTATGAGTTCCTAATGGAGCTTGATAATGACTATTCGATAATAAGCGCTTAGATTCTCGCCACGAAACCCATACCTTCATTAGGAACTGCCTACCACCTTGTTGCAGAAGACGAGCAACAAAGTTTCATCACAACCATAAAGAAGACAATTGTCAATCTAACAGCCTTACAAGCATATGTTTCTGGGAAGCGTGATAAGAGCCATAAAAAAATAAGGTTGTACAGAAAGACTCTAAACAGACAGTTAGCGATCAGATTAAGCATTGCACATTTTGTGGTAGAGATGGGCACTACCAGAGACAGATGTTTCAAACGTATCAGTTTTCCAGAATGATGGCCTGGCAAAAGAGAGCAACGTGAATAAAATAAACCGAAGGCGGCGATGGTTGAAGCCGAACCAAGCCAGGTGCTAGGCCTAAACACCGATCACTATGAACAATTCACATATAAAATGCTTTTCTGGGAACAAAGAAATGGCGGGTAATGACTCGCTTTCTAAGGCTAATTAATGTAACAGCTGTAGTTGATAAAGGTGGGAAATGGATAATTGATTAAGGTGCCAGTGATCTCATAAAACTTATAATGAGCAAGTTTTATATAACAAGACGAAATCCAACATTAAACCACCGTCACAATTCTTACCAAGGATTCGATAGCAGTTGAAGGAATAGGTGATTGTACCTTTCCAAATCAAACTAGGATTAGATGGCTCCTACATGTCTAAATTTCAAACGCTAACTTGTTATCTGTTAGCAAATTATCCTAAGATCTCCTGTGTTAATAACTATTTTCCTGATTTTGTACGTTCATCCAGGATTTACGTGTGAGGACATTTGATTGGAACGGGTAGACACAAAGTTGGTTTATATGAGACGAAGACGAAGAGCAATAAGAGGAAAGCAAGAGTCTAATAGACACATGGCATAAAAGATGTGCGCACGCTTCAGATGATAAACTCTCACATGTTTTTCTAAAGAATTTTTCTTTTAAAACCAAAAACTCTTTTTGTTATGTGTGTTAAAGCCAAACATACAAGATTTAATAGCGGAAGCCGTAATCATCGTTAACATCATTAGTGAATTCGTGTTGTTCATGTTGTATGTGTGTGTAAACAAACAAAGCATGCAATCGAATTCTTGTATGAACGAATGGATATTTTATTGAATATCTTGGTGAATGATACATTAGTACAATAGACATATTTATACACAAGCAAAATGGCGGTTAACCGTTTATAAGGGTTATACAGCCAGCCGCCATATTCTATCTATCTATCTAATAATAACAATTATAACATAATAACAATATAACATAAGTATAATACTAAGTTTAATTTATCATCTAATACTATCCCCTAAATTAAACTATCTTCGTTAGTCTTTGGCAGATTCCTTTTATGCTTCATATAGGGCTTCTTTGCTTCTTTAAAATTAAGTCTTGTCTCCTTTTGGCTTAATCCATAAATGTTGCATAGTCCTCAAAAACTTTGTTTCTTGCAGTAGTGTGATTTCCATCCAACCTTTTGCTTGAAATAATGGATGCATGATCCTTTTCCATAAGTTTGTAGATCTTGATTAAGTACCCTCGTATTCGACATTGTTGTTCTTCCCATGTGTTTATTTTAATGATGACCACCTTATAACCTTCGTCTTTATATATGGTCTCACATTGAATAAAAACATTCATTGTATCCCATATAGAAGCGATAACTTCATCCTTAAATTTGATAAGACGTATTATGAATTGTATGCCCCGGTTTTCGATAACAAAAATGTCTTTGTGGTTCCACTGTTTCTTGGTCGATTCTTGATCTTCTTGATTTCCGGAAATTTTCGTAACCAGGATCACTAAATTTCCTTTTTGTCACAAAGTGTCTTCCTTTTGTCACTTTAGCCTTTAATCTTTTGTCGCTAAAGTTTGTCACAAAATCTGATTTTGTTTTTCTTTTCTGTCGATGCAATGTTTCTTTTTCAATTGGTTGTAGTCTATCCTTTATATGAATTTCCATATCTTCTTTGAAGAACAAAGCATCGCGATTCTTATCGTTTGATTCCTTTATCGTTGTCAGTGACCGGTTGCGTTGGTCCCTTGATTTCTTTAGGCATGCAATACTCCGTGCATGATAATCTTTTTGTTCTTCGTCATCGCTGCATGTTCTTTTCTGGTGTCGTTGATAACCCACCAATTTCTCTTTCGATTCCGTATTCATATCGTCGTTTTGATCATCATAATCATCCTTGCTTTTGTCACATTCTATTATCTTTAACTCATCAATCCGTCCAGGTTCAGATGTTTCACCGTCGGAATGTTCCATTATCATTAATTCCTTTTCCAATTCTAAGATTGCAATTTCTTGTCTCAATTTTGCAATCGCGCGTGATCGCGGGGTTATACGATCGGGATCATTGTTGATTTCTCGCCCGTATTCGTATCCGCGTTTTACCGTCTTCATTCTTTTCTTCCCAAGATCATGTAAATTTGATCTTTTCTGTTCAATTTCCGACCGTGGCTCTGATACCACTTTAATAGCGGAAGCCGTAATCATCGTTAACATCATTAGTGAATTCGTGTTGTTCATGTTGTATGTGTGTGTAAACAAACAAAGCATGCAATCGAATTCTTATATGAACGAATGGATATTTTATTGAATATCTTGGTGAATGATACATTAGTACAATAGACATATTTATACACAAGCAAAATGGCGGTTAACCGTTTATAACGGTTATACAGCCAACCGCCATATTCTATCTATCTATCTAATAATAACATAATAACAATATAACATAAGTATAATACTAAGTTTAATTTATCATCTAAAAAGATTATGATTTCTTGTTAGTATTACTAAAAATTTTGTTATTGTTTTGAGTTATTGCAATCCAATGTTTTAGGAAAATACTAACACCTTCCTATTCATGCGGGGGTACTAATTTCTAACAATGGTGGATGAGTTTAGTAAGGGGTTTTGGTTTTTCTAACATCCAACCCCTATCACAAATATTGTTTGCTTTGCAACGGTGGACAACATCCAGGAAATCACGCATTTGTTTTTTTGGTTGCTACGTTAGAAACTTCCCGATAGGTCAATCATTCTGGTACTGCTCCACCTTAGCACACTTAACCATGGTCTATAAAGTTTCATGTGCTTCATAGCCAGCTAACCCAAAATGCATCGATGATTTAAGAGACATGACATTCGTTATGAATCAAGAATCTCTTTTTTCTACGACTGATGTCACGGACCTCATCACAAAGAAGGTTAATCAAATTAAATGAATGTACCGTTCAAACGACAGCCATTCAACATTCGCCAGTTGAAATGGCAAAACTCTAATTTAAATTATTAAATTTTTACCTGTTTTTTATTACTAATAAATTAAAATTTTTAAAATATGTTTACCTATAGTGGGTGTTCTCTAGTACTCAAGGAATGGAGATGAGAGGACGGCCTAGTGATACGTTAGTAATCCAAATTAGTCAATAACAAAACAAGAAATTAATATGATTTTTATTCTCAATAATAAAGAACAAGTTTATAAAAAAGTATATGTATATTTTAGTATTTATTAAAATATTTTTAAAATTAATATTTGCCATTTGAAATGGCTAGAGTGAATAGTGTGTGGTCAAAAGATTGTATAAAAAAATGTGCCAGTCATCAAATCAGCCAAGGTAGTGTTCACTCTTGCCAGTTCAAACGGCGAATGTCGTAAACTATTAGCACTTGTCATTTCAAATGACGCATGTCTGCAAAGGTTTGAAAACACCATAGGAGTAGGCTATGTCGGTCCGTCGGTCAAACCAGCGAAAGAGAAAGTAGTGGAATCCATCATTTGAAATGGCGGGACACCATATGAGAGTTTCCTATTTAAACTTTTTTTCTCAAATTGAACAAATAAATGACCACAATGGGCAAGGGTGTTCGACGAGCTAATTAGGCCTAGTATCTTTATGATTTAACATCCCTTTACCTTACAAGATCAAACTCACATTGGGCCGAACAATACTGATTGTTCGCTAGTTTATGAGGATGAGTTGTCTTCTTTCAATAAAAGGAAACATGTTGTGGGACTTGAAATTCCAAATCAACAAACTGGTCACTACAAAATATTAACCGAAAATGTTGAAGTAGAAGAGCAAGTGGAGACAGAAACTAATTACTTTGAAACAAATGAGCTAATTAGATAAAAGAGAACCAAGGTTCGACCCAAACTTGTGGATGATTATGTGATAAAGCTCCCTCGTCAATAGACCATGCTATCCCCGCACTACAAAAAATTGACCTAAGGCAACCTTTATATCACAAAAAAAAGGGTTGCACTTGAAAGAAACAGTTGCATTATCTAACAAAAAGGTTGCACTAGGTCTAATGCAACTTTTTTTGTGAAATAAAGGTTGCCATAGACCAATTTTTTTGTAGTGCCGCTTACAATCCATAGTCCTCAACTATATATTCTATGGCTAAGTGTATGTTTCTAATGATAGTTTTCTGAAACTCACAAAACTTTTGTAGGATGGCCATCTCTTCAAATTATGAACCCGAGTTATTTAGCCAAGCTATGAAGTGTGAAAAAGTGGAAGGAGGCAACGAAGAAGAAATCGAAGCCCTCGAAGAAATGGAACGTCGTACTTTGAAGAATTACCAAACGGGAAATGTGCTATTGACTCAAATTTGGTTTCAAAGACAAAATACAAACCCAATGGCGAGATTGAACGTTACAATGCTCGACTCGTTGTAAAGGGTTGCACGAGAATAGAAGGTATCGACTTTCATGGTACCTTTGCACTGATAACTAAGCCCGTCACTTTTAAAACCTTGATTGTAGTAGCAATGAAAAGGAGTGGTTTATTCAACAACTTGACGTTAGTAATACCTTTTCTACATGGAAACTTAGAAGAAGAGGTTCACATGAAGATTACCCAAGATTTTTTCACAACAAATGAATCGAGAGTATGTAAACTAAAGAAGTTGACATGTAGTCTAATGCTAGCCCCCAAGAATTAGTACCAAAGATTCATTGTTTCTCTTGTCAACATTGGTTTCAAACAATCCAATGTAGATCATTCGCTATTCAAATACATGAAATGTGACACCTTTGTTGCAGCTCTCATATATGTTGATGACCGTGTGATCATCACCTGGAATGATCACAAAAAAAAATATAATACACTAAAGTATTTTTGGGAATTGAAGTTGCTCGAACAAAAGATGGCTTAGTAATAAGTCAAAAGAAAATATACTCTTTAACATTTTAGTAGATTGCGGTATGCTTGGCTGTAGATGTAACAATCCAAAATGTGTGATTGAGAATGTGAACCATGGGAAAGTGAGTTTGTCTCACATTGGTGAAATGGAAAATGACTTGTTCCACATTGATAGAATGATTAACTTGTGAGCTCTTTATTGGGAGGACGGCTCACAAGAAGATATTCTTTTATAGCAAGACACATTCAATGGCATTAACGAGAGTGAGGAGCACCGACGCGCATGGGCACGGGCACGAGCGATGTGCGCAATGTGGCGCTTTGATGGCACAATTTGCATTTCGCATCACCAAGAGCCACTTGAGAACAACCTTAGTATTTTTGCGGAGTGGGACCAGGTCATGACAAGTGTCAAGCCAATTGGTAAGTCAATTATGTCGCGCTACGCGATGGATAAATACAAAGCTCTTTGCGATACACGAAGGCAGTCTTCGCGCTATGCGACGGTTACTCAATTGACCCATCGCGCTACATGACGTGCTGGCTATGCATCTGTGACATGTTGCATGCCACGTTTCAAGCCGCGTGGCATAGCTAAGGCTGACTCGGCAAGGTTATAAAGCCATCACTATGCAATGGCCTCCTTTTTAGGTTGTCGCGATACGCGACTAATCCCTCGGTCAGCTATAAAAAGGAGGTAATCAGGGCATTGTTTCGTCGCTCATTCCTTACACTCTATCTCTTTTTCTCTTATATAGTGTGGGTATAATACCACTAGTAGCTGTAATGATACCATGCCCGATTGATCGAGACTTTGATACATGAATCCAAATCTCTACCTAAACAAGGTTAGACTTTGTTACATCGTGTAAAGTTTTCAATCTCGTGATTAAGCATTTCAGTTTATATTGATAAGTACTACAATATATTAAATTAGGTGCTTAACACCAGGAAACTCGTAATTTGTAAACTTATAAGCTGAGATATTCAATTTTTTGTACAACTCACAATTTTGTGAGATGACAATTTTCCAAACCTATGATTGAGATTTTTAAACCCCTATAACTCATGATAGAGTATAACAGTCCAAATGTTTTCAAAATTTTGCAAATGGTTTTCATCATTACAGTGATTAAAATATTGTAGAATCAATGGGTGGTTACTACTGGTATTGTGTGGTTTTGTATACAATTTTTACTTATTCGTTACTTATTGGACAAAGAGTTAGCCAATAAGTAATATGACCATAGTCACATACTGTCGAGTGACAAGTACCCTTTTGGTTATTTGTAAGTAAGAAAATGTAATAACATCTGTTGTATTGTAAAAATGTTTCACTTTCAAGTGAATGTACTCACTGGCATTTCCCGTGCATCAAATACTTTTTAAACGTGTTTCAGATGACTTGTTGTGAAAGAAACATGAACGGTGCCACACGGCACCTCACCTTAAATAAGTGGTTTGTCACCAGAGTAAAGAAATATGTTTTGTAAATTGGGGTTTATCCCTATAAAACATATGCTTGTATAAAAATGGGTATTTGATGTATATGAATTTATACATCTTTTCAGCACTAAATTATCCCTATATAAGCGTAATATCGGCAAATATATTAGAATAAATAACCACTAATGTTTATGATTTCTATCTACAGGTAAATACAGCCCTAATGAATAAAAGGAGCTGATATACGAAGAAAAATGGAGATAAATGATGAAAAAGACTCAACACGCCACATGGTGAATCAAGACATGGCCATGCCTAGAGCATATGAAGTAAAGACAAAAATCAAGAAGCCAAAACATGGTCATGTTAACCTAGTGACACCCATTTTATCAAGAACAAGAGAAAAAGACAAAATAGAATATTCTGAAGTAAAACACGGCCATGCCTTCCCAAAACACCGCCATGCCTTCATTACAAGAGAAAATAACAAAATTGGATGAAATTTGGACTGTTGTGGACTCAACACGGTTGTGCCTTTCTTAACATAGTCGTGTTAACCCATGTTGTACGAACTGATGATGAAGTATTTAATGGAGCAGGACAAAAAAAAGTCACCACGCCCTTGTTATGCTCAACACGGTCGTTCTAAGGACACCAGGACAGCCTACAAATTGAATGTTCATCTCCTTCGTTCAATACACCTTTCTGCCTCATTAACTCCACTTCAACCACCTCTTTTCACCGCCATTAATAAGGAAATTAATCTCATCCATCCAACCCTTGAATATTAAGAAGATTAAGCTCTTGGAAGAAGTCATTAACATCAAAGATTAGTCACCCAAGTTGGTTAGGTTGTTTCAATTTGATCATGTTTGTATCTATTACTTTGATTATTAACATTATGTTTATTATTGGCTAAACTTTCATAGTATCATCTTGGTTATTAATGAATCTTTAGTAAAGTTCAATAATCATAGTTAACATGTGATCGGTTTTAATTTGTAATGGTTATGTAACAACCACCACTTGATGAAAAATGTTAAAATACTCTTAAAAGATACCCCAAGTGCCAAGCTTGACGATAAGCAGAGAAACTGTTAGTCTTGCGAAGCCTTGGTGAACCCTAAAATAGACACCAAGTACTGAACTTGACGATAATCCGGGAACTGCCACTCTTGTAAGGGCTTGGTTGTTAAATTAAGAATCTTTAAATGAGCCGCCAAGTTACAAGGTTGAGGTTAAGTCGAGAAATCACCATTCTTGTAAGGGCTTGGTCGGGAAAAAAACATGAATCATAATATTGACATGGACCAAGTGGAATATTTGTAGTAGTTAGTCATTTTAAATGGGACTTATCAACAATGTTTGTGGAGAGGGATTGTTGATATTCACCCACTTAATTCGGTTAATTACTCGTTGAATGAGTGTGCAACATAACCTATTTTAACACCTCTTGGATGGTTATTACATGAGTTCTATAATTGTCCAAGAGTTGTGTGGATTAAGATTTGGTAATTCAAGGTTAATCCATTACAACTTAACTAATATTAATTGATATTTTAAGTATAATACAAAGTTTATTTTCACTAAAGTATCAATGACAATTCACTTAGTAATTTAAGGGATTGTCTCATCTTTAAAGTGAGTTATCTTATTAATATTTATCATAAACCACGCACTTACATAAAATGATGTTTTAGTGGAGGTCATGAAGTTATGCTTATCTCTTTCTTTAATTATCAAGGAATAACATGACTTAGGAATAAGGTGTTATTCCCACATTTAATCACTATAGCACGCTAGTATCACATGTTTACTAATTCATTTTTAAAGTGAAGTTAAGAAGAGTTTAAACCAAGATAATACACTTTAATATTTGATCTTTTGTCTAAAAATATTAAAGCCCAAAAATATTGTCTTTTAATTTATGTTTTTAATTTCTGCCTAAACTTGCATATCAAAACCAATACTATTATGATATTCACTTCCGGTTGGAATACAACGATTTAGTAGTAAAAATCAAACAAGTGTGTCCATGGATCGATACTTGGTTCTAGCCTATACTTTATTACATACACAATAGGTATACTTGCCTATTTATGTGTGGTTTAGTTAAGATAATAATCATTTAATAAATTTAAAACTAGACATTGTGTGAACAAAGCTTTGAAAAACTTAACACTTTTTCTACTATATCCGCATTGCATCAGTATTATCCCCAGTTTATGAAAAAAGAATCACAATCTTTTTACACTCTGGTAATTTTTCTAAACTACGGTCCTAATGAATTTTTCCGCTGCCAAATAATTTAATCAACATCGATACCACAGCTCACATTCGTGGCCCTGCCCGGGAAGATGATTAAGAAACTCATGTTGATGCGCACAAGTTTCGAAGGTTGATAGGTAGACTTCTCTACCGTTTTTTTAACGAAGGAGAATCTCTGTGCGAACCTACCCTTTCCGGAGCTACGTTCAAGGTCGACTCCTCGACCGCTATGAGACCATACCCTGCTGATGTGCGGAAACCAGATGGAATCCATAAACCCTCGCCCAACGGCGGGTTCAAACGGAACTAAAACCCTAATTCGTTCATTCACCTAGATGCCCATGGAAATGGCTCAAGTGGGAATCAAATATGTGTCTCCAATCTCAATCAACCGCGAGACCCAGTTGCTTTTCCGGAGGGTTTGGCGAGGGTGTGCAAACCATCTTACCATTAGAACCACACAAGACTTGATATCTCTTATTCTGTGAACATCTTGAGTCAACTCGTTATTGACTCGAGACAGACACACGTGGATGTTGCCACTCATGTTCCGAGATACCTTAAAACGTTATCAATGAATCCTTCTTTCTATGGAAGAAGGAACGAACTTTACTATCTATTGTAACTTAGGTTGGCTTGGTTGTCCTCTTATTAGGCGGTCAAGAACCGGCTACTTACTCGTGTTGGGTGGTGTGCCGGTTTCATGGTAACTAAAGAAACAATCAGTCATTTCTCGCTCATCATCGGAAGCTGAATATTATGCCATGGCGATCAGCGTGAGTGAAATCTTATTAACGAGATGGCTCATAACAGAATTTGGGTCTCCTGATTTGCGGCACCTCTTTCTTGTGATATTCTTGCACCCATCATATTGACAACCTTTGTTTGCATGAAGGGACAACATGTTATTTTGTTAGAGAAAGGGTGAAGCCAATAGTAGTGTGTCTCATTCACATTGACACATAATTACATATTGCTAATTTATTGACTACACCCCTTGGTGCGTTACAATTTTATAACCTTCTTGACAAGCTAGGCATTTGTAACTACCTACATGAGTACTAGAGGGAGTATTGGATATTATTTTTGGATCACGTTTACTTCCTTAGCTCATTGTAAACATCATAGTTTTTTACCATTCTATCGTTATATATCCTTTTAATCCTAAAATATCAAAATTATCAATATTACGAAATATCAAAATAAAAAGGAGTCGTTGCTTACTGCCGATAATCCTAAAGCTTGATGTTCTTCCGGGAAAATTTCACATGCATACGCCTGTTTGCCAACATGTAAGGGAACAAATCAGATACTAAAATCTAAACATATATACTACAAAATGTAAGATAAGGAATGCACCTTTATCGTTCCGAGTAACCCACTTAAAATGCCAAGAAGAAACCTTGTAACAATAGCCATCCAATAGTTGACACTAATACCGAAAAGTGTGTTGAAAATAACCCTGAAAGAATATGAATATTTAGGAGGACAAAAGGTTGAGATGCACAAAGTGGTTTCAAACAGCTACAAGTGAAAGTAGTTACTCACACCGATGATGTGCTTTCAAGAATAATTGGTTTTCGACCATATCGATCAGCCACTACTCCCAGAAGATGGATGTCAGTGCCCTTCCAACCATATATGCCGACCCTTCATAAATTGTAACTATTATATACTATACATATTACGGGTAAAGTTAAAATACAAACGACAACAAAAATGAGAAGGGTGAGAAGAAATCTAGTTCATTGGTCTTACTAGATTAGTATTCGTGTTACACACGATGGAAAATATTTAAAAACATAATATATATATATATATATATATAACATCACATAAATATAAATTTAATGAAATGCAAATGTTATACGTATAAATACATGATAATTTTACATGAATTATAAGACATCATAACTTATATAAATCAAATACAAAGACTAACAAAGATAAATGAAAATTTAAAAGATTTTATAACTTACACCATCGTACAATATTAAGCAAACAAAGGAAATTAGTCTCCAAATCAATAAAATAATTCTACAATGTCGATTCAACAAAGCTTCTATCTCAATTTTGATTCAAAAAATAAACTCTATCTAAGACATTTGTTACGCACCAATAACTGTAATGTTTATTACTCTAAGATAATACCCGTGTTTACACATTAATTAAAAACATTTATTACACATCAATGTTAAAAGATGAACAATATCTAACACATTTCTTTTTATAAGTATATTATAAAATTACGTTACAAAACAAATTATTATGACAATCAAAATCCTAAATTTGGTCTTTCATAATACTATATTAATTGATATTTAAAATAAAGTCTTAATCAATATTCAATAGATGACTATTAAAGAAACTTTATAATAGATGATGTATATAAATATGGTTGATGACTATTAAAAAAACTTTATAATTAATTTTATTTAAACGAATATAATTTAAAAGTTACAAATAATTTTATTTCTAGTTAGAAATAAGTTATTGATATAGTTTTGATAACATAATTAAAAGTGCAACATTTACTAAATAGATAATTAATTAATACAAGTCAATTTTTTAAGTAATTTTATTTAATATAACGATAACTTTGGTAATACGGTTATTATTGATATAAAATGAACAAATGAAAGTTTAATATATTTAAGCGAACGATTATTATTGATATAATCGTTATTATTGATATCTAGATTAGAGCCCGTGTTACACACAGTTGAAAATATAAAACAATAACATAAGAACTTATAAAAAATATGCTTAATTTGTTCAAACCTAGGTCAGAGTTTCAAATCCATAATAATCCAGCTACTATTTGAACTAACAATATACCAAAACATATTTATAATCTAATAATACAAAATAACAATATGGTACCGAACTACTAATTAAAAGTAAACTATAACCCACAACCTTCATCTCCTTAAAAACAATATGAAATTTGAAATGAATGATCAACTTTATATTGTGAGTCTCTAGGATTTGCTTGGCTGTTGCAAATTCGAATTATTTCTAACAAAGGTCAAGCTATATATATATATATATATATATATATATATATATATGGTTGGTATCATTTAAGAACTCTAAAAAAGTTAAGAACTCTTAGGAACCCTTTACAACCAAACATTTTTTTAATTTTTTTTATATATTAACATTATTTAAGAGTAGTTTTATCATATTTTATATAAATTTTTTTGATTACATATATTCATCACAAGTTTACATGTATGTAAAATTTATGTACTAACAAATTTACATAGGTGTCAAACAAAACAAAGATTTATATACAAACTAATTTTTAAAATTGTAATTATAGATATAGATATAAAAATGATAAAACTAATCACAAAGAACATTAATATACAAATTTTTTATATAAAACGTTAGTTTTCAAGGGTTCCTTCAAGTTCTTAAATAATTTTACAGTTCTGTAATGATATTCATCATATATATATATATATATATATATATAGTTACTAAATTACCATCTTGAAAAAAAATCCACTTTTGAATTAAATAACCTAGTGAGTGACCCGTGTAACACATGAGCGGGAATTATAGAAAACGTAAAATATACATATATGTTTTAAATTAAAACGAATTGTAAATGTTATATTTATAAGAACGGATTATTTTAGATGAATTACAAGGTATTACATGATGAATATTAATTAAACGGTAATTGCATTATTTGAAATTAAAAGTAAAACTCCAATGTACAATTAATATGTTATAAACAAAATGGATTCATATGTTATAAACAATTACAAAAGTTTAAATAAACATACATATTATAATTATAACATAAAAAATGATTCATAAGATTTTGTTTCCAATGTGTTTCTGTTTTGAAATGAAAGTACGAAATAATTCGTAGTAGTTGTAGAGATTATAATTTTGGATTTAAAATTGAAATTGATTGGAAAATAATTTTGAATTTCGGTTTGTTAATATTAACAAAATTGTAACTTAGAATTGACTGGTCAAGATTACTAAACTAAGAAACTTGTGATTATTTTATATTAATTTGAATACATATTTTGATGAATAATATTGGTTAACATTTAATGATATTAAATGTGGGTGACGTGTATTATAGAAAGTTTATAAAAATGTTATTATATATTTTGAAAAACTATAATCTATATTTATAGAAGGTATAGAGATTTGGTCAACATATTAAAGTTTGTGAAAAAAATCTATATTAATCCGGAAAGTCAAATTGTAGAAATTGTAACAATCGGATTTGTATATTCAGTTAGATATATATATATATATATATATATATATATATATTAACGTGTAAATTTAGAAATTGTTGGAAATACTTACTAGTAGCTTTAGAAATTGTTAACTGGTTTTTGTTTTGTTACCTTTTAATGTAATTAAGTCTATTTATATTATAGTTTTAATCTTCCATAAATGGTATATTTTATTATAATATAAGATGTAAATATATATATTCCATGTTAATTTTAGTCTAATCATTATTATGGAAGATTAATTATCATTATTTCGTGATTTACTTATTTACTTATTTATCGATTATGTAAAATATATTATAAATAGAAATGATAAATAAATTTGTAAATTAAAACATATTATAATATAAATAGAAATCATATCGTTTTTTTAATTGATTAAAATACGGTAATAAAAGTAATTTTTCTTTAGTTTTAGTCAACTTATTATTATGTATATTTTAAATAAATATTTTCAAATTAACTTGTACAAAAAATAACTATATGGATAATAATTTTCAAATTATTTTAGTCAACATATACCAAAATATATATATGGATACTTATTTTTCAAATTAACTTTAATATTCAAATGACTTACCTTAATTCGTCTAATTATTTACTTATTTAGAGTTCCTATTACATTATATGACATCATATGATATTCAATTATAACATCATATGAAAAAAAAATTATGTTTGTAAAAATTAAGTTATTTTTATATTAACTTGTACAAAAAATATAACAAATTAACTTATTTACTTGATAGTCAAAAAACATTAAAATTAAGTTTAATATTAAGTTGAATATTTTCGAATAGCAAATAAACTTATTCACTTTGACTATCAATTAATTATTTTGAAATAATTCAAATTAAATTAAAAATCTGTTTGTTTATAAATTAAGGAAAGTCAAAGTATATAAAATGTGTTAATGGGATAATTAAAATATATAAATTACAATATTCATGTTAATTAGGTTATTTAAACAAATAAGGAAAGTCAAACTAAATAAATTGTATTAATGGGATAATTCATGTCTAATAGATTAACACACACCGGAAAAAAAATACAGATCAACTAATCTCGGATCTACGATATACAATAATATTTTCTTTTATGTAAAAAAATTTAAAATGAATATTCAGAATGAAATATACATCAATATTAAAATTAAAATAAATACATATTATAAACTCATGATCAATATGGTTTTTAATATACGTTTTTTTAAGTAATTTTTGTTATATTATTATTATCTAAATTTATGGTAAAAATTTTCAAATTAACTTATACCAAATATAGATATAAGAATAATAGTTTTTAAATTATTTTAGTCAACATATACCAAAAATATATGGATACTTATTTTTCGAATTAAATTTAATATTTTCAAATGACTTACCTTATTTCGTCTAATTATTTACATATTTACTTATTTTCAAACGACTTATCTAAATTTACTTATTTACTTTAATAATAACGTTTTAAGTTTAATACTTGAAGTAAAGGTATAACATTTGTACCAAAATATTTGTAATTTGTAATTTGTAATTTGTACCACAAAGTATGATTATATACCAAAAAAATTTATTGTTATTATAAAAATAATTAATTAATATTCACGTTAACTATAAAGTAATCAACTTGTAATTGGTAATTTGTACCACGAAGTATGGTTGTATACCAAAAAAAATTATTGTTATTATAAAACTAATTAATTAATATTCACTTTGACTATAAAGTAAATAATTTGTAATTTGTACCAAGAAGTATGGTTATATACCAAAAATATATTGATTACCTTAATTCAAACAAATTTAAGATTATTATTTAATATATATGGATTATCTTAATTACCAAGAAGTAATTAATTTAATGTATTTAAATTTAATATTCAAACGAATTACCTTAATTTGTCTAATGATTTACATATTTCCTTATTTACTTTAATATTAACGTTTAAACTTTAATATTTAAACTAATAACATAACATTTTAATTAATTTATTGTTATTATAAAAATAATTAATTAATATTCACGTTGACTATAAAATAATTAATTTGAAATAATTCAAATTAACTTTAAAATCGGCTTGTTTATAATTTAAGGAAAGTCAAAGAATACAAAATGTTTTAATGGGATAACTAAATCACAATATCCTACTATACTATTAAAACAAATAAGATTGCCTCCACATGGCCCTTCTCTATTGGCCAATTCCCTTTATTTCCAAATATATCTTACACTTCTCTAATTTTCTTAACAATTAAATAAATTAAAAAGAAAATAAACTACTAATAATTAATATAACCATTTAACTTTAAGTTTCAAAATAAATTACACTTCTCTAATTTCCTATATTTTGATTTTAGGGTTATTATATATGTGAGAAAACTTTCTTTTGATTTTAGCTTTAGGTTTTAAGGTTGAAATGTATTCACTTATTCCTCGTCTGCCTTAATTTATGTGGTTCTTCAATAATGTGGTTCTTCATCTTTACAAGTTAATATTATTAATTTCTGTTATCGCTATTATATTATTATATGATCTGATGAATATTCTTATGTGACATGTAACTCAAAAAAAATCAATATAATCTACACTACCACTAATCTGTCACATCCATAATTTGTTTTAAGTAAGAACATGTATTATTTTTTCAATGCACTCTAAGTGTTCGATCAAATGCTCAAACTAATTTTTATTTTATATATGATAACTTTTGTTTAATTGGCCGGTGAGCCTATAGCATTACATGTCCTTGATGCTTTGAGAATTCATCTTTTAGATTTTTTTTTCTTCTTGAAAGGCGAACTTCATTAAAAACACAACAACCGGAGAACTCCCAAGGCGGAAATCCCCCTAAGTCAAACTTTACAAAACATCAAAAGAAAAATATTTCCAACCCTTCCAATCCACTCCCCCCGATTTCCCCCTACTACAAAACCAAAGATAACTCAACGATTTGACATCCGCCACTAACTCTACGACATTCCTATTCTTGTGAGTAAAAATCCTCTCGTTCCTAGCTTTTCAAATCCTCCAACAAGTCACCACAACAATCCCATATAAAATCTCTTTCCTACTTTTCGACCAACCCGAGCACTTAACCACTTCGAGCAAGTCTTTAATGGAAAAGAGAAAATTCGGAGGTAACCGAAGCCAGTTTGCAATGCCCTGCCACACACCAGTCGCCAGACCACAAACGGTAAACACGTGCTCCACTGTCTCAACCTGTTCACTGCAAAAATCACAATTACTCTCACCGAGGATAATATTCCTTCTTCGCAACGCCTCTTTAGTAGGGATTCTATCTAATAGAACCCTCCACATAAAAACATTACACTTTAAAGGCACCCACTTACACCAATTAAATTCAATGTTATCCCTCTGCTCCCCCACTCGATACTTGCTAATCCATATTTTGGCCTCATGGACTGAAAAGTCAACTGGGTCGGTATCAAACCAAACCATTTATCCCTTGTATTAATGGTGTGTTGGCCCACTAATAAAGAGTGGCAATCAATGAGTTCGTTTAATTCGTGGGCCGAAGATGGATACGTCCTCCAGTTCCATACACCCAGACCATGATCCCCAATTTTTCCAGCAACATGACACCACTTATTTACTTCAAGACGAAACAGACTTGGAAAAAGGTGCTTCAGAGGAACATTAACCACCCAAGGGTCTAACCAAAATCTAATAGACGAACCATTGCCTACCAAACCCCGAATCATATTACTCCCACTAGAGTCACCCACTTTAATCTTTGCGCAACTCTTAACCAATCTAGACCACGTACCCGAAATACAAGTTTTACAAGGATACGTCCCCCACTGTCGCGTAGACCCATGAATAGCATCAATGACCCGTCTCCACAAATAATCTTCTTCCACTCTATAACGCCAAAGCCACTTTAATAAAAACGCATCGTTGCTCTCTCCCAAACGGCAAATACCCAACCCCCCATATTTCTTAGAAGTAGTAACCTTGTCCCACGCCACCCAATGAACTTTTCTAGTATCCTCGTCACCGCCCCACAGAAATCTTTTGACCAAAGATTCCAGTTTCAAGATGACCGCATTCGGCGCCTTATACAAAGCGAAGTAGTAAGACGGTAAACTTTCCAAGACCGATTTAATCAACACCAACCGACCACCTATCGAAAGCACCTTAGACTTCCACTTAGATAGCCTGTTCTTAAATACTTTGATCACGGGGTCCCAATTATTTATCCTACCCATGTTCGCCCCCACAACGATACCAAGATAGTTAAACGGAGTAGCCCCAGAGGAACATCCCAGGGTGCGCGCCATATCACTAACCTCATCCATCCCTTTCCCCACACCAAACAGAATAGACTTATTAATATTAATTCGAAGGCCCAAACATAAGTGAAACACTCTAAGCAAACGCCGTAGCGTGTCAAAATTACTACTCGACCATTCGCCCATAATCATCGCGTCGTCCGCATAGAGTAAATGAGAGAGAACTAACCCATTATTCGGAAGTCGAATACCAGAAAACGATCCCACCTCACACGCCTTTCTCATCATCCCTTCAAGAGCCTCCATAACAATAATAAATAAAAATGGGGAGATAGGATCGCCTTGTCTCATACCCTTCTCACAAGCAAATTCATACGTCGGAGAACCGTTCATTAGCACAGAGGACCTGGCTGACGCCAAAACACCCTTAATCCATTTACACCAGACCTCAGGAAATCTCATCTGTCTCATGATAGAAATCAAGAACTCCCAATTGATGTTATCGTAAGCTTTGACAAAATCAATCTTGAACATAAACAATTCCTTCCCAACTCTAGTAGCCCATGAAATAAGATAACTAATAATAAGAGGGCCATCAAGAATATACCTCCCCGCTATAAAAGCCGATTGCGTCTCTGATATAAGCCCATCCATCACCTTTCTTATCCGATTAGCTAGAGCTTTAAAAATCACTTTGCTGACTACACCAATCAAGTTAATCGGACGATACTCTCCTAAATCCACCGGATCCTTTGTTTTTGGCACCAATGTGATGAACGAAGAACCCGCTCCTCTACTAATAACTCCCGTCTCAGAAAACTCTTTAAAAATCTGCACAAAATCACCTGCAAACATGGACCAATATTTTTTAATAAAACGAAAGTCGGGCCCCGGCGCTTTATCACTCCCACAGTCCCAAACCGCATCCTTAATTTCTTTTTCTAGGAACGGAGCAATCAACCCATCCGCCTCCACAGGATCAAGAGTGTTAATGTCAACAACCATGAGGGAAGGCCGATATTGAATTTCTTCCACAAACTTCGACTTAAAAAACCGGTACACCTCTTTTTTAATCGCTTGTGGCCTCGTCACCCATTCACCATTAATAACCAAACCCGGGATAGAATTAGACACCCGACGCGAGTTAATAACTCCATGAAAAAAAGAAGAATTGGCATCCCCTTCCTTCGCCCACTGTACTCTAGCTTTTTGTTTCAGGTCCCGAGTTTTAAAAGATTCCAATTCTCTCAATCTCTTGTTAGCCTCTACTAGAACCCACACTTCCACCTCTGATGATTCCCGGATCTCTAAAGCCTCTTCTAGCTCCTTTATATCAGCCCTCAAGCCTAGTTCCTCCTCTTTCTCAACAGCAGACATTCTAATATTCCAAGACTTGATATTATTCCTCAACAGCCTTAACTTGCGCATGAATTTCACATCGGCCTGCCCTTCCAATTCGACACTGTTCCACGAGTCATCCACAACCTTATCCAACCCCTCTCTATTCAGCCACGAATTGTAAAAACGAAACGGTTTGGCACCGAAATTTGTTGATTCTATCTTCAATAACAACGGAAAATGATCCGATTCAACCTTATCCAAAACTCTATATTCCGCATTACTCCACTTGTTCATAAATGACTACGATACAAAGATAAGGTCAATACGACTAAGTTTGGTGACCGAAAGAAAAGTGAACCGTCAACCACGAAGCGAATACTCCGTTAACCCAGTCTCGTCTACAGAGTCGTTGAACTCTTTAGTCGCACCTTCATGAAACTTAGAGTTTCGACGTTCCAACCGATCTCTAACACTATTGAAATCCCCCGCCACAATCCACATCTCGTCGTCATCCGAAATCAACGCTTTGATGTCATTCCAAACCACACGTTTGTCCACTAACTTTTGCAGGCAGTACATGTTCACAAACAACACCTTTTGACCATCATTTTTCAAGTACCCCGAAACTACTAGCATAAACCTTCGCTTAATCACAGACGTCTTCATGAAAATCTTAGGATCCCAAACCGAAAATAAGCCCCCGGACCGACCAACAGCATCAACGATGTCAAAATCATATTCTCTAGGACCCCAAAACCTACTCACATTCACACCATCAAACGACTGAAACTGCGTCTCCTGTATCATAATAAAACCAACCTCATTCGTCACTTTTAAATTTTTTAACCAGTTACCTTTACAAGTCGAACCCAGCCCTCTAATATTCCAGGATAAACAATTCATGAGGAAACACGTTGAAAGCCTTCTTCGCTTACCATACTCAAAACAGACTGTTGATACCTATCTATGTTTACCGCCCCCAAGGTATGACCCAACGCCAATGTAGCATTTGTCTCTTCAAGCGCATCCATCCCACCTCCCACCACTTGATCTTCGCTAGTCACAAACTCCCTACCCACTTCAACAGAACCAACCACGGAATCCCCGCTACTTGTACCACCATCCTCTTTATCGGCTAAGTGAGCACCTTGAACCGTAAAAATAAAACGATCAATATCATAAGGATCGTCACCTTCCCTAGACCGTTTCTTAGGCCGTTCAAGACCCGTTGGAGAAGGCGACTTATCCAACCGATTCTTCTTCCTAAAGCTACCTCTTTTCTTTTTCTTAGTACCCGAGCACTCCAAAACATCTGGCATACAAAAATCTAGCCCATCCGCATCTAGAGGATCATGACCTTTAGTCACCGTCTCCTCTTGAACAACCGGCTGAGACTTGTTCAAATTCGTGTTTAAATTCAACCCATCATCCACAACAGAATTCTCCACATCTCTATGCCACTCCACTGTCCTCTTCCCTTGCACCACATCGTCTAATGGGCCCTCCCCCTCCGAACCAATGCAGTCTGGAAGCCACTCGCCAACCTCTTCCTCAACTAGGATAGATAATAACTCATTTCTCCAACTCAAACTACAAACTTGGTTAATTCTTTTCATCATGTTACATAAAACGCCTACCATGGCATACGAGTAATCTTCAAGGTCTTCATTAATTTGAGCCGATTGTACCACCCTCCCAAACATAGACCCAACCTTGTCAACAACACTGGAATCAAATAAGCAAAGGGGCAACCCAAATACCTTAAGCCAAGCGATTCTATCATATGGTAATCTTTGTCCTTCCCATAACACCAAGGAAATAAACACTGAATCCCAAACCTCCTATGTACTCAAAAACTCCAACATACCCTCCTTGTCATCAAACACTAATACCACCGATAAACCTCCCACATAACGAATACGAACATTCGGTAGTCTCACTGATACTAACCACTCCTTTAGAGACGTCAAAGCCGGTAAATCTTTAGTTGTGCCTACCAATCCCAACCCATTCCAGTAAGCATTCCCAGAGAAGTCATCATCCAAAACCACATTAAACAACCTATCTTCCTTTTCCTTTCCAACCAACGTATCACGAAACGAACGACCTTCAGAAGACACAGGGACTGAAGTATTATCCACCGAAGCTTGCGCATCCTTCCTCTCACCAGCATCCTTAGTTTTATTGTTACGTTTTTTATTAATCAGATGATTATATGTTTTCAGTTTCAATTTTAAGTAGCTCATTATATTATGTCTTCGTAGTTCAGTCTGTTAGTTGGGTTATGTTCATAATATGCATATGTTCACCTTATAGTTCATAATAATTAGAACTTATATGTTATATGTTATTACATTAACATAAACAAATAATATAACACCAACATTAAAATTAAGAAAGATAATAACTTTTCAACGTTTTTTAAACTTTATACACTTAATCAATTAACTTTATATATTTTGAAACATCTAATTATACTTTTTATCTTATTGTTTTATTTTTTAAATATATATTTAAGAAAGACGGTAAGTTTTCAACGTTTTTAATGTTGTGGCTTAAATCTCGGCCATATGTTTTACAAATCACATACATTCTGTAAATATAATTATAACTGTTTTTGAATTGGATTAATTCCAAATTACATATAATGATGATAAACTTAAATACTTTTAAAATCACTTCTATATTTAAGAAGGTTAACAAAAATAATTTTGTTCTATTTTTTAGAGGTGTCATCTGCCTATTTATAATCACTCGAGGAAGGCGCCGAAAGACGTCAATACCCGTGGTGTCTCATAGGTATTCCGGTAAATCATTTCTGTACATGGGCCATGTTTGACTCAGTTTCTTGTGTTTTTTTTGCTTGGTGATGTGTGTTATCATAAACGTAATGTGCTTTTTTTTTCCAGGTCTTCTATAATAAACTATGTTTTATATTTAGGCAGAGAATCACACAAGTGACAAACGGGACAGCTGGCATTAAAAATAAATTTCAAACTTCTAACCAGGTTTGAGTTTTGGTTTTTAACCAGGTTTGAGAAGCGTTTTTGTTGTCGAATTTAATCCAGTTAATTGCTCGTGTTATTTGCATGTTTATGATTTTACTCTAAATAAGGATGAGGTATGGCTTTACTCCGAGTCACTTATTTTAGAATTTCAACATAATTAAGAGTCTAATGCTTTTATCTTTAATTGAATCTTTTTATTTCTTCATAATGTGATTATAGCCCTCATCTTTTATTCTGATTGAGATTTTGAACGTTAAATTAGGCAGGTTTTTTAAATTGGGAATTTAGATTCTTCCATTGAGATAATGATCTAATAATTTTAGACAAGCATAAACGGATTCAGATTTTGATAATGTTATTGTAGGGTTTGGATCGTACAACACTGCCATGGTTAATAAGATGCACTACAACATGCGGCAGTTGACTCAAAGTCTCAAGTTGTATTTTTCATTATATAAAGCAACAAAATTATTTGATTTTGTATCATTTATCTTAAGATTACAACGAAGCCAACCTTTTTGTAAAGAAAAAATAAAAAAACTGAAGTTAAGTAAATTTACAAGTGACGATTAAAGCATGCTATGTTAAAATATGTATAGTTATTCAGTTTCGAATGCTTCGAAATACTGATTAAAGAAACTGTTTTGTGTTTCACTTGTAGCCATTTCAGCCTTTCAGGACCTGCAACATGGCACATATTTAATACAAATTCTAATGAATGTGAGGAGCTGGAGTCATATAATAGGATGTCGTCTTTTAGGGAAACGATAGCTCTATAATGATAACTGCAATCGAAATTAGACTTGTATGAATATAACCATGTTTGTTTTAAATGTAGTTAGAATAACTTCAGTTATTGCTTAATTTTAGTGGCGTTAATAAAATTAGTTCATGTCATTTTGTTTTCAATGTAGTCGGAATTACTTCATTTATAATGCTTGATTATAGAGGTGTAAACCGGCCAAGCATGAATTAAAATGAGTTTCAGTGTAGAACGGGTTCTGGTTAATAAAGGATTTGAGCAAAATGAATTTGGGTCAGAACGGATCATTTTAAAATGGTTTCATAATTGGTTTGTTTTATACAGCTTTGCTTGAAGTCAAATTTCTATGCAGTATTAACGAAAAAAGGAAATAGATCATAGCCAACTTTCATGCAAAGTCACAAATCTTTGTTTAAAATGTTGAATGTTGATGTTTACGCCATGAAGGGGTTTTGAATTCAATATTTAAATTCACCATTTTTTTAAAATAAGTAAAAGTTTAAGAATAATATGGTTGTTATTTGTTATTCTATTTTGTTATTATACATTGTCATTGAAAGCCCATGAAAATCCTTAGGTACTTAAGAATGAGTTTAGGTCGAAACTGGTTTTTAAAAAGGAGTATCAAAATGGTTTGTCAAACCAAGCGGGTCAAAAGCTATTATTATTAGAAAATATTTCGGTTCAATAGTCGTGCCACTGATGCACTTTGAAAATTTTCTAGATGTACTTATTATCATTGATTTTTTAGTTTTTTATTTTATGTTTCCATTTTCGTGCCTAACCGTTGATTTATTTACGTGTACAAGAGGGTCTTGAAATGATAATCACAAAGATGACAAAAGGTGTTATTGGTTTCTTTGTGTGTCTTATGTGTCTTCCTTTGTTGATCAGAGACTCTTTTGACTTTTTTGTGACAACAGTGTAATTTCTTGTGTTTAACTATATCTGATTATTCAATGTATGCTAAAAATTTCTTGGACTTAATTTGTTGTATAGAAATAATATAAGCATGTTTTATGAAATCTGAAGAGATTGTTTGTGGCTGCATATCTCTTAATAAGCTTAGGTGCAACCCTGCAGGGTTCGAAATGATTATTTGGTCAACCGAAAAACTGACGTTAATGATAGACCAACCGACGTTGATGTATATATATATATATATATATATTGTGTTGTATAGTTTATTGATGATGTAGGAAGGATTGTGTGAGATTTATGGTGAATCATGGGTTTTGAATATGGGAATGTGTGAACTTCTATTGATGTCAACAATAATTTGAAAATAAAAAAAATAAATGCCCAACTTTCTTAAAACGTTGTTGTAGTTATTACAAATCTTTTTTTTTACAATATATAGGTTTAGTTTCGAACCATGAGTTGAGTTTAGGGATGGCAATCAATTTTTTTTGTTGTTTTTAGTTTATTACCGGAACATAATAAGTGATTCCACATGGTTAATTTTACGTCAACTTTCTAAACATTTTTGCAATTTTAGCACATTACTAAACAACTTTCTTGCTATGCACAGGTGTTTCACATGTTATTGCATTACCATAATAAGTTTTATTCTATTATAACTCTTATGTAATAAATCAAAACTCATTCGTAATCTTATACATCTACTAATCAATCTATTACAAAGTAGTATATTAATTGCCTTAATACTAATATAAGTCTTCCTATGACTTCGTTATTCCCACCAGTTCATTTTAAATATAGTATATATATTTTAAGTAGTGTGTATAGACGTAGTATATCCAAAAAGTAATTGACGGTTTTAATTGAATTTAATTGACGATTTTTATATTTCCACTCGTGTAGTACACGGGTTAATAAACTAGTTTATGTTAATTAAGCTATTTAAAACAATAAGGAAAGTCAAACAAAATAAATCGTATTAATGAGATAATTTATATAATATTTGAACTAACAATAAAACATTTTAATTAATTTATTGTTATTATAAAAATAGTTAATTAATATTCACGTTGACTATAAAAAATTAATTTGAATAATTCAAATTAACTTTAAAATCGGTTTGTTTATAAATTAAGGAAAATCAAAGAATATAAAATTATTTAATGAGATAATTAAATTACAATATTTATGTTAATGATTTACATAAACAATAAGAAAAGTCAAACAAAATAAATGGTATTAATGAGATAATTCATATAATATTTGAACTAACAATAAAAAATTTTAATTAATTTATTATTATTATAAAAATAATTAATTAATATTGACGTTGACTATAAAATAATTAATTTGAAATAATTCAAATTAACTTTAAAATCGGTTTGTTTAAACATCTATAAAATGAAGTTAATGAAGTTATTTAAAACAATAAGGAAAGTCAAATAAAATAAATGGTATTAATGAGATAATTAATAGCAAATAGATTAAAACACACCGGAAAAAAATATAGATCAAACTTATCTCGGATTTCCGATATACAATGGTATTTTATTTTTTATAAACACAATAAGATGAATATACATGAATATTAACAAATTAAAAAAATAAAATATACATCAACATTAAAATTAAAATCTATACATACTATAAACTCATAGTCATTCCGTGAAATTAAATTATATGAGTCGGCAATTACCTGAAATAATAAAAAAAATATTAATATTGATATTATGGATTATTTTAATTATAACTAATAACAGGAAAATTTTAAAGGTGTTAACGAAAAAACGAAATTTAAAGATGTTACCAGAAAAAAAAATTGTATAAGCTGTGACACTCACCGGAAAATGTTACCTGAAATAATAAAAAAGAATATTAATATTGATATACGGATCATGTTACCGGAAATACTTACCGGAAAAACGTAACAATGGATATAAGATTTTGATTAACAAACTAAAATGAAATCCTCAGCAAATTAAACGGGTAAATAACCTGAAATAATGTAAAACAACCATTGTTATAGGTATAAAACATAGCCGGAAAAAATGTAACGGAAAATCTTGCCGGAAATACTTACCGAAAAAACGTAAAACGTTCACATATCACCTTCATGGCCGTTTATGATTTACAACCTAAACTGATTTTAATAAAATCAGTTAACAATAAGAATAAACATAAAAAGGTTAGCAGAAACAACAACCGAAAAAAAATAAGGTTGCCGGAAAAAATAGATAAACCATAGGAAGTTTATTATAAAATACAAACTTACCGGAAAATTGATACAAATATTGAATGATATTCGCCGGAATATATTAATAGGTGAAAGAGAGAAAATGTTGAATATGGTAAAGAATTAAGAAATGTTATGGTTTAAATATAGGTTAGTGGATAAGTTGGCATGCTTAAGAAAGGTAATGGTAACAAGGTAATGATGTGGCATCCTATGTGGATACCCTAGAATGATGACATGTGAAAATTGCTCCTTGCTTTAATAGTATGTATAGATATTTGAATGGCTGAGATTAATTTAATAAATAAAAATTGATGGAAAGGGTATGAATGTAATAACTCACCTTTGTTGACTTTCTCTCTTCACGTGCAAGGCACATGCAATCCACCTCATCATTTTAAAATGTCCATAACTTTTTTATATGACAATATTTTTTTAAAAAAAAGTCACCATAATAATAAGCGTTTTTTATCTTTAATATGAGTATCATATTGTTATTTAAAATAAAAAAAATTAATGGGTTTTTTAATTATGGTTTTTTTGTTATTCATTATGTCATTGTCTAATATATTGTTTCCATTGTGTTTTACATTTCAAGTCATTGTGTTATATATATTCACCATTGTGTCTTACGTCTTAGACCATTTTGTTATACGTATTCACCATTGTGTCTTACGTTTAGGTCATTGTGTTATACATCTTTACCATTGTGTTTTACGTTTCAAGTTATTGTGTAACATGTATTAATCATTGTGTTTTATGTATTAGATAATTTGTTGTAATTTTATCATTATTTTTTCATATTATTATTATAAAATGGTGTTATTAGTATTTAAAAAAACATAATGATGAGTTGAAAGACACAATGACGAAAAAACACAATGATAAGAGAAAAGACACAATGGTGTATATGACACAAAAAATATTACAAGGTCTCAATATTACAAGGTCTCGGGTCCCAGCATACAACAGAAACCGACAAGCTAACAAGATACATCGTAAATAAAATAAACAAATACAAAAGACTATAGAACAAAATGGGGCATAACAATATGTTTGCCTATTTAAGGCTTTTTGATTATTCAATGAAAGTGTCCCAATCATTCTACTACTTCTCTTATTAATTAAATTGATCCAACAAATACAACATTGCCATGCATCTGTTTTGATTTAACATTTTACATTACATTTTTTTGGGGTGTGGGGGAAGAAGAAAAAGAGGATTGAAATTTATTACGGTCTCTAAAACTGATGCTTGTTTTACTTTACGGTAAACACTTTACATATGTATTTCGCATTTGCTACAATTGTTGTTAGTATGCGAAGTAAAGAAGACTCAATAAAATAAAAGAAATGAACCAGGAATAATAGAAGAATACTTTTTTGAGAAAAATGATTTGAGATTTGTACACTTAAAAGATTAAGCCTATGACAAAATGCATAACAAGTTGAGAACCACAACTTAAACATAATTAATATAATACAACACAAAGCTAGAAGACCTGTATGTTTGACTTTATATAAAGTCAGCATAAAAGATGTTATTTTTGGCGATTAGAGCACCCAAAACATACAACCCTTGGATTCCTATAGGAAGACATCTTTTTGTGTATATATATTTTTGGGTTCAACTAGTAATGGTTTGAGATTAAAAATGGCTTAAAAGTCAGTAGAACTCCAATTCCTTCAATCACATTCAGTAAAAAAAATATCATCTGGTCGCCTGAAATTAATAAATTAATAAAATATAAACAAAATTACTTTACATCTAACTTGTTTAATAAACAAGGTGTCTTTGGGTCAATTTGTTAAACCTGTTTGATTAAATTGGTCATGTTTATGTTGACACGTGTAACACATTTACAATTGTTTATACCATGTGTACTAGTCGCCAGCAGTTAACTTGTTTTGATAAGTGGGTTAAACGTGTCGTGTTCATGTTACACTATTTCAACTATATCCTATTAGGGTTGATGTATATGACACAAAAAATAGCATTTTCATGTGAAGAGAATAATAAACCGAGTAAAAAGTACATACCAAGAAGAAATGTAGCATTTTGTCTCTTTTGGGACCATGACAAACTACAAACATAGAAAAGTTAGATATAATTTGATTTGATTTGGGTCTAATTTGATAATACGGTATGTAAATATGAGAGTATTAAATAGATGAGTACTCACAGTGCTCCACCACAAGCTGGACCAATGGCTTTGCAAAACGACTGCAAAGTCATGGCTATACCATTGGCTGCACCTCTTTGATGTGAATCCTGTTATTTATGTATACAATATTAATAACTTATGAGCCTGCAAATGTTTTAAAAATAAAGAAAATAGCTTTGGAAGAACTAATATTACCACAGCTTTATTTTGCAGCAAGAGCGTGCCAGTTATGATGGACACCTTGTAAAAGTGTGAAAGTAAAGTTAAATGGCAACATGATGCATAAAACAATTGATCCATGAAAAACTTACTGATAAAACGTTCTTCACGATCGACGAAACATTTAATGTAAAAGTGAGCATGAAGCCTGATAATAACGCTATGTATGGATACGATGTGAGTAAAGGTATAGACAAAACTATTAGAATTATAAACATTATTAGGATATATTTTATTTGTAACATACTTATTAGTCTTGGGTTAAAATTGTATTTTAGAAGTTAGGTTAATTTGTTGCAGCCGTCAATTATTTTGTAACTGCCATAACGGTTATAGCAACGGTTAACCTTCTTGTTTTGTATAAATACTTGATCGATTCTCTGGTATCAACACCAAGATCGATCCTACGTTAATAATCAGAAAGTTTATATATTATAAATTCTTGTTGTTCATATAAATCGCATATACTGTGCTCTTTGATTTCCAAGAATCTGGTATCAGAGCCACGGTTATCTCCCTATCGAATCAACCCAATATGCACCAAATAAACTCTTTCTCATCATGATGCCTTGCCAACACTGCATTATCGAACAACGTAAGATCAAACACAGAAGGGGCAGAAGGAAGCAACAACGCTGTTATTTCTGCAAAGAACTTGGGCACTTCATCGCCTATTGTCCGATTAAAGAAGATCATAAGGCCAGGGAATTAATAAGTCAATCCTTAGATGTGGGAACCAGAAATCATTCCAACACTAAAAATTATCAGGAAGATTTGTTGGTTGCAGGTTCAGACAAAGGTTTATGGGCAAATATGTGGTACATGAGTTATACTATCAACCATCATAGATCGGGTAATTTATCAATGTCCAGTTTTATCAAAAGTTCTTATGGAATAGAAACATGTATTGAAGGGACATGGAAAATATTTATTAGGGGATTAGGAACGGCAAATGTTTAAGCAAAAAAAGAAACTTTATTTATCCCTAACGTTTTTTATGTTCCTAATGTTGACAAATATATCCTAAGTTATGATAAATTAATCCTTCAAGGGTATGTAGTAAAAGTTGACGGGTTCATTGGTCGTATATTTCAAATATTTAAAGGTCCAAACATTATAAATAGTCCGGATGATATAGAGGATAACCAAGGAAAAAGGCTTGTCTTGAATATAGAAAAGAAAGATAAGATTCAGGATTATGTTGATAAATGCAATAAGGATTATGAAAATTTCTTGAAGTTAGGGAAGGGAAAGTTTGTGAAGAAATATAATGGGAGTTCGTTAGAAAACTATATGGAGAACATAAGTCTTGATTGTGAAAAATTTAATTGAAATGAAGCAATCATACATGCCTTAGAATTTAGAACGTTTGATGATAGTGTTGCCCTCATAAATCTAATCGATGATTCGTAGTTTTTCGTTGAATATAAGGAACTTTTAAGAAACAAGTTCGAAATGATGATACATTGGTTCCTCAATGATCATCTTTCCTTAAATCGGCTAGTGCCACCATACAACAACCAAAACAAAAAGGTGGAGTTATTAGATCTATATATTGTTGTAAAAAGAGAAGGAGGACATGAGAGAGTGGATGAAAAAGGATTGTGGATAATGGTTGCAAAAGATATTGGCTTTCGAGTGGTATGATGGACATGTTATGAAACTAATCTATGCAAAATATTTGGATGTATATGAGTTTGAATGCAGGTCATATACAAACAAAGAAGTAACAGGAAGGAGTCATAAAGAAAATGAAGATGTAAAAAAGCCACAAGCCTGGACAGAAAATTTGGAAAACAAAGACTATAACGGGTCAAATGAATCAGATGCAAATGTTGAGATAGATAGGAGACTAAAGGAATCACATGAATATGCTTTATTCATGGGAAATGATTGGATTGGAGCAAACAATATATTCAAGAAACGAAAGGAAGAACACAAGAAACGTAGAACAAACTTCAATGCTGCAAAGATAGCACTGGATGAAGCATTTCAAAGTCTACCAAAGAATAAGACCTTCCTTAAACCTAATTATGTTTAGGGGAGTGTATTTGAATTATAAACATTATTAAGATATATTTTATTTTAACATACTTATTAATCTAGGGTTAAAATTGTATTTTAGAAGTTAGGTTAATTTATTGCAGCCATCAATTATTTTGTAACTGCCATAACGGTTATAGCAGCAGTTAACCTTCGTGTTGTGTATAAATACTTGATCGATTCTCTGGTATCAACACCAAGATCGATCCTACATTATTAATCATAAAGTTTATATATTATAAATTCTTGTTGTTCATATAAATCGCATATACTGTGCTCTTTGATTTCCAAGAAAAACCTACACGTACCAGAGATAGTTGTGTTAACTTAGTTAATTTGGTGTCTTTTGATTCTGAAAGCTAAACAAACTCTTCTTTTAAAAACTATGTATATGTATTTTACCTTTTCACAAAACTAAAATTGAATCACAAAGTACAATTATTATCATATGTTAAGAAGAATTTGTGAACAAGCGGTTTTAACTTTTAAAATCAAAGGAAAGACATCTAAGGAAAACTGCATACTCCTGAGATACGAGCTACATCGATGGGTCCACATATCTCTTGTGCAACGGGATACATTGAAGTTTGGAAAATAAGAAGGCCCACCCCTAAAAATAAGACTTATGTGATTAATATAAACCGTAAAATCATAAATTAAGGTTTAAAACTTTATATTTAGATCTAATGCAACTTCAAAACTTAACCTGAGATAGACAGAACTGTGCCAACATCTTCAGTAGTATAGTTGAGCCCCCCCTAAACTCTTAGGGCTCACATCCCATAAAGAGAAAACCTGTTAAACAAGAAAAACCGACACCATTTATAAATGTTTGATCATTAAGAACAGAGTTGCAATTAACATACAGATTTTAGATCACCTCTGTGTAAGCCAAGTCATGAAGCGAAAAATTGCCATATATAATGACATAAGACATTAATGGCTAGTTTTTTAGGAGGCTTATAAAAGACGAATCATTGTTTTCAATTGTATTTTCCTCGGCATCAAAATCACATAAAGTAGACTCCAATGTTAGGGGTAATAAGAGAAGAACAAGAGAGATTTTGTGACAATTTTCTGGTTTATATTGAATTTCAAAAAAACTAGTTACAAAGAGGAAATGAAAGTACTGTGAATGAAAAAGTGATGATAAAAAACAAACTAGCCTATCACTTAAATAGATAAAAAAAAACTGTAAACAACCCACGTAGCATAGCATGAACTCCATGTTCTCCATTTACTCTTTCAAGTAACTTCCAACTACTTATCCCACTTTTTCGTACAACTTGTTTCCTAAGTCAACATTAATTTAACATTTTCCCCCCTAATGTTGACCTGGATCTTCATCCTCATCCATACCCAACAAAGCTCTCATTTCACAAAACTTGACCCGACCCAATGCTTTGGTCAGTATATCAGCCTTCTGCAGATTCCCGCTCACATGTTCCACATGTACCTGCCCTCGTTCTACACATTCACGTATGTAATGGTACTTTGTGTCTATATGTTTACTACGCCCATGCAAAACAGGGTTTTTCATAAGAGAGATGGCCGACTCGTTAACAACTAACAGTTGACAACTTCAGGTTGATTACCCTTTAAATCTCCGACCAAATTTCTTAACCAAATGGCTTGACACGCTGCAGAAGTGGCAGCCATAAATTCTGCCTCACAAGAAGATAAGGCTACAGTTCGCTATTTCTGAGATGACCAAGTTATTAGATTACCTGAGTAATAGAACACCATACCACTTGTGCTTCTTCGATCATCCAAATCGGTTCCATTGCTACTGTCACAATAGCCCACAAGTTTTCCATCTCCACCTCTTATATACTTCAGCCCGTAATTAACAGTACCTTTCACGTACCTCAGAATCTGTTTGACTGCTGCAAGATGGCTTTCCTTTGGCTTCTCCATGTACCTACTGACCGCTCCAATCGGGAACCCGAGATCCGGCCTGGTGTGGATCAGATAACGAAGACTACCAATGAGGCTCCTGTATTCAGTTGGGTACACATCTTTCCCGTCTTCATCTTTCGCCAAACTTATCTTGTACTCCATTGGCATTTTTGCCGGATTACAACCCCACATACCAGCCATCTGTAGGATCCGTTTGGCCTAACCAGACTGCTTTATCGAAATGCCATCCTCTTTCTGATCTACTTCAATACCTAGGTAGTAAGACAATCTACCCAAGCCACTCATATCAAACACCGTTTTCATTTTTTTCTTGAAATCATTGATCTTCTTCTCATCTGTTCCGGTCACAATTAGATCGTCGACGTAAACACCTACAATGAGAGTACACCTGTCAAAACCCATTTCTTTCAATACTTCATCCAACCGAACATTCCAAGCTCTCGGCGCTTGTCAAAGCCCAAACAACGCCTTTTTCAACTTATACACCATATTCTCCTTATTCCGGATCACAAACCCATCTGGCTGTCTCACATAAACTTCCTCATTTAGAACACCGTTTAGAAAGGTCGATTTGACATCTAGGTGATGAACAAAACAACCTTCCTTTGCTGCCATAGCCAGGAGTAAACGAATTGTTTCCATTCGCGCCACCGGTGCGTATACCTCATCAAAGTCGATTCCTTTCTTTTGCACGTACCCCTTTGCAACTAACCAAGCCTTGTGCTTGAGCACCTTACACTTTGCATCCTTTTTCAGCTTGAATACCCAATTTAGCCCAATTTTCTTGTGCCCGATGGCAATTCGACTAAGGACCAAGTTTCGTTTTGTTGATTGAATTCAACTCAGTCTTCATGGCATCCAACCAATCTTGTTTTTTAGTGGCTTCTTTATACGTGGTTGGTTCACCATCAACCAACAACAATTGAACAAGATTATCTTCTATAGGCTTGGTTTCTTCATATAAATCATTCAACGATCGAAACCCCCGAAGCGGTGTATGATCATAGGATGATCGTTCCACCGGGATGGTGTTGCTAGGGTTCGATGTTGAAAGAGACGGACTAATCTGTTCATCTAGAGAATCAATGAGATGTGAGGGTGCAACATCATTACCTTCATTGTTATCATCGATTTTTTAAAATAACCTAAGTCATCAGTTGTTGCCTGGGCTTGTATGTTGACTTGAGCTACATTTGGCCCAATCTGCTCACTTTGGGCTTCAGTCCAAACCCATTGTCTCTTTTCATCAAATTTTACATCCCGTGACACACAAATTTTTCGTTTGTTAGGGTTGTACAAGCGATAAGCTTTACTCCCTTCCTCAACACCTAGATACACCATGGGAATACACCTGTCATCCAACTTTGAAGTTTGGTCAGAAGGTTTCTTTACGAACGCCACACAACTAAACACTTTCAGATGATGAAGTGTTGGTTTTCTTCCCTTCCAACCTTCATATGGGGTCATACTTTTCACTGAATTTGTAGACATCCGATTAAGTAGATAAACGACATGTCACACCGCTTCCCCATAACACTTTCGGTATGCCTTCAATCGCCCGATCGCTTCCTCGAACAACATCGAATCTATATCCGAACACTGTTCTATGGATGCAACCGATTGAAAATACTTCTCCAAAACCGAATCAAACAACTTTCTAACCAACACGTCTTCTTCAAGAGTCTCCCCAAGGCTACTGTACCTTGAGATCATCCCACTCAACTTCCCGGCGAACGCATCCATACTCTCTTCGTCCTTCATCTTTAACGAATCAAACTCCCTCTTGAGAGTATGTAACCGTGCTCGCTGCACTCTTTCGGCACCCAAGTACCGGGTTTTTAACGAGTCCCGGATTTCCTTTGCTGTCTTTTTCTTTGCCACCTGCAACAAGACATCCTCCGGGATCGCTTGAAAAACGAAGGCACGAGCGGTTTTATTCTTCTTTTCGTCATCTACTGTATCGACCGATGGCTCAATGGATTCCCACAGTCCTTGGGCATCCATCACAGCCTCCATCTTGATCGCCCATGTGGTGTAATTGCTCGCCGTTAACGTTGGGATTTGAAGGGATACAGAACTGGTTTCTTTGGGGGGTGTTGAGGTTGTAGCGACGGCTGACATGTTGTTGAATCTGAGATATTTTGGCACACACGAACCTTGAACGCTCTGATACCAAATTTAGGGGTAATCAGAGAAGAACAAGAGAGATTTTGGGACAATTTTCTGGTTTATATTGAATTTCAAAAACAACTAGTTACAAAGAGGAAATGAAAGTACTGTGAATGAAAAAGTGATGATAGAAAACAAACTAGCCTATCACTTAAATAGATAAAAAAAAACAAATTGTAAACAACCCACGTAGCATAGCATGAACTCCATGTTCTCCATTTACTCTTTCAAGTAACTTCCAACTACTTCTCCCACTTTCTCGTACAACTTGTTTCCTAAGTCAACATTAATTTAACATCCAAGTCATTCTATAAAAGTGTAATGTTTCCTGCAGTTTAAATTAAATTATAAAAAGTTCATGTTAAGAATTAAGGAAATGGTAATTAGGAAATTGTACGGGAAGCCAAAATGCACCGATGGTCACAAAAAGTGCAAAAATGGAGATACAAAGGCAAGGCAACAAATATGGAAATCTGCATCACAAGTCATAAGTAAATTGAATAAATAACTATAATATTTGGAAATAGTGTCTTACTGTCAAGGAATCAAGAAGCAAGCAAAACGGTAACTTTACCTCCCAAATAAAGAATCCGGAGATTCTAGACTTGGAAAATTCTCTGCAAGGCTAAATATATAACAACACGAAAAGAATAAAAACATTAAAAGGCAATACTGATTATTATATTTACCCAAAAAACATATTATGTATGACATATACAAAAACTGTCCAAGGAAACCACCCAATGCTGGGCCAATGATTAATCCTATGCCCCATGATGTACTAACCTAAAGCAAGTGACACATGTTGGTATAAATCAAGATTGAAATACAATCGTGAATTGAATTAACATTATTGAATGCGTTCTTGTTGTGTTTACAACTATAACATGTCGATACACATATACTCACCAATCATTCTGAAATCAAGAGTAACTGCCTAAACCTATGCTAATGGATAATTGCGTAGTCTTGTTACATAACAAAAATTAATATTACTAATAATACTTATACGTACGTTCAAAATGATGTTTCATATATAGCATCAAATATGCGTTTCTGCTGAAGATATGTCAACGGATATCCAAGAGAGATTTGATAAAGAGAGTGCACCAAGAGCATATGAGTTGAAGCAAGCCAACAGCACAACTCAACAAAACCGTGTTTCGATTTCAGCCTATTACACCAAGGTCCGCTCAGTATGGGATGAAGTAGATTCTATGCTTCCCATACCACTATGCACTTGCAGTGCTTGTACCTACGGTCTTGGGCAGAAATTAAGTGACTTGAAGGACAAAGAGAGGTTGTATGAGTTCCTAATGGAGCTTGATAATGACTATTCGATAATAAGCGCTTAGATTCTCGCCACGAAACCCATACCTTCATTAGGAACTGCCTACCACCTTGTTGCAGAAGACGAGCAACAAAGTTTCATCACAACCATAAAGAAGACAATTGTCAATCTAACAGCCTTACAAGCATATGTTTCTGGGAAGCGTGATAAGAGCCATAAAAAAATAAGGTTGTACAGAAAGACTCTAAACAGACAGTTAGCGATCAGATTAAGCATTGCACATTTTGTGGTAGAGATGGGCACTACCAGAGACAGATGTTTCAAACGTATCAGTTTTCCAGAATGATGGCCTGGCAAAAGAGAGCAACGTGAATAAAATAAACCGAAGGCGGCGATGGTTGAAGCCGAACCAAGCCAGGTGCTAGGCCTAAACACCGATCACTATGAACAATTCACATATAAAATGCTTTTCTGGGAACAAAGAAATGGCGGGTAATGACTCGCTTTCTAAGGCTAATTAATGTAACAGCTGTAGTTGATAAAGGTGGGAAATGGATAATTGATTAAGGTGCCACTGATCTCATAAAACTTATAATGAGCAAGTTTTATATAACAAGACGAAATCCAACATTAAACCACCGTCACAATTCTTACCAAGGATTCGATAGCAGTTGAAGGAATAGGTGATTGTACCTTTCCAAATCAAACTAGGATTAGATGGCTCCTACATGTCTAAATTTCAAACGCTAACTTGTTATCTGTTAGCAAATTATCCTAAGATCTCCTGTGTTAATAACTATTTTCCTGATTTTGTACGTTCATCCAGGATTTACGTGTGAGGACATTTGATTGGAACGGGTAGACACAAAGTTGGTTTATATGAGACGAAGACGAAGAGCAATAAGAGGAAAGCAAGAGTCTAATAGACACATGGCATAAAAGATGTGCGCACGCTTCAGATGATAAACTCTCACATGTTTTTCTAAAGAATTTTTCTTTTAAAACCAAAAACTCTTTTTGTTATGTGTGTTAAAGCCAAACATACAAGATTTAATAGCGGAAGCCGTAATCATCGTTAACATCATTAGTGAATTCGTGTTGTTCATGTTGTATGTGTGTGTAAACAAACAAAGCATGCAATCGAATTCTTGTATGAACGAATGGATATTTTATTGAATATCTTGGTGAATGATACATTAGTACAATAGACATATTTATACACAAGCAAAATGGCGGTTAACCGTTTATAAGGGTTATACAGCCAGCCGCCATATTCTATCTATCTATCTAATAATAACAATTATAACATAATAACAATATAACATAAGTATAATACTAAGTTTAATTTATCATCTAATACTATCCCCTAAATTAAACTATCTTCGTTAGTCTTTGGCAGATTCCTTTTATGCTTCATATAGGGCTTCTTTGCTTCTTTAAAATTAAGTCTTGTCTCCTTTTGGCTTAATCCATAAATGTTGCATAGTCCTCAAAAACTTTGTTTCTTGCAGTAGTGTGATTTCCATCCAACCTTTTGCTTGAAATAATGGATGCATGATCCTTTTCCATAAGTTTGTAGATCTTGATTAAGTACCCTCGTATTCGACATTGTTGTTCTTCCCATGTGTTTATTTTAATGATGACCACCTTATAACCTTCGTCTTTATATATGGTCTCACATTGAATAAAAACATTCATTGTATCCCATATAGAAGCGATAACTTCATCCTTAAATTTGATAAGACGTATTATGAATTGTATGCCCCGGTTTTCGATAACAAAAATGTCTTTGTGGTTCCACTGTTTCTTGGTCGATTCTTGATCTTCTTGATTTCCGGAAATTTTCGTAACCAGGATCACTAAATTTCCTTTTTGTCACAAAGTGTCTTCCTTTTGTCACTTTAGCCTTTAATCTTTTGTCGCTAAAGTTTGTCACAAAATCTGATTTTGTTTTTCTTTTCTGTCGATGCAATGTTTCTTTTTCAATTGGTTGTAGTCTATCCTTTATATGAATTTCCATATCTTCTTTGAAGAACAAAGCATCGCGATTCTTATCGTTTGATTCCTTTATCGTTGTCAGTGACCGGTTGCGTTGGTCCCTTGATTTCTTTAGGCATGCAATACTCCGTGCATGATAATCTTTTTGTTCTTCGTCATCGCTGCATGTTCTTTTCTGGTGTCGTTGATAACCCACCAATTTCTCTTTCGATTCCGTATTCATATCGTCGTTTTGATCATCATAATCATCCTTGCTTTTGTCACATTCTATTATCTTTAACTCATCAATCCGTCCAGGTTCAGATGTTTCACCGTCGGAATGTTCCATTATCATTAATTCCTTTTCCAATTCTAAGATTGCAATTTCTTGTCTCAATTTTGCAATCGCGCGTGATCGCGGGGTTATACGATCGGGATCATTGTTGATTTCTCGCCCGTATTCGTATCCGCGTTTTACCGTCTTCATTCTTTTCTTCCCAAGATCATGTAAATTTGATCTTTTCTGTTCAATTTCCGACCGTGGCTCTGATACCACTTTAATAGCGGAAGCCGTAATCATCGTTAACATCATTAGTGAATTCGTGTTGTTCATGTTGTATGTGTGTGTAAACAAACAAAGCATGCAATCGAATTCTTATATGAACGAATGGATATTTTATTGAATATCTTGGTGAATGATACATTAGTACAATAGACATATTTATACACAAGCAAAATGGCGGTTAACCGTTTATAACGGTTATACAGCCAACCGCCATATTCTATCTATCTATCTAATAATAACATAATAACAATATAACATAAGTATAATACTAAGTTTAATTTATCATCTAAAAAGATTATGATTTCTTGTTAGTATTACTAAAAATTTTGTTATTGTTTTGAGTTATTGCAATCCAATGTTTTAGGAAAATACTAACACCTTCCTATTCATGCGGGGGTACTAATTTCTAACAATGGTGGATGAGTTTAGTAAGGGGTTTTGGTTTTTCTAACATCCAACCCCTATCACAAATATTGTTTGCTTTGCAACGGTGGACAACATCCAGGAAATCACGCATTTGTTTTTTTGGTTGCTACGGTAGAAACTTCCCGATAGGTCAATCATTCTGGTACTGCTCCACCTTAGCACACTTAACCATGGTCTATAAAGTTTCATGTGCTTCATAGCCAGCTAACCCAAAATGCATCGATGATTTAAGAGACATGACATTCGTTATGAATCAAGAATCTCTTTTTTCTACGACTGATGTCACGGACCTCATCACAAAGAAGGTTAATCAAATTAAATGAATGTACCGTTCAAACGACAGCCATTCAACATTCGCCAGTTGAAATGGCAAAACTCTAATTTAAATTATTAAATTTTTACCTGTTTTTTATTACTAATAAATTAAAATTTTTAAAATATGTTTACCTATAGTGGGTGTTCTCTAGTACTCAAGGAATGGAGATGAGAGGACGGCCTAGTGATACGTTAGTAATCCAAATTAGTCAATAACAAAACAAGAAATTAATATGATTTTTATTCTCAATAATAAAGAACAAGTTTATAAAAAAGTATATGTATATTTTAGTATTTATTAAAATATTTTTAAAATTAATATTTGCCATTTGAAATGGCTAGAGTGAATAGTGTGTGGTCAAAAGATTGTATAAAAAAATGTGCCAGTCATCAAATCAGCCAAGGTAGTGTTCACTCTTGCCAGTTCAAACGGCGAATGTCGTAAACTATTAGCACTTGTCATTTCAAATGACGCATGTCTGCAAAGGTTTGAAAACACCATAGGAGTAGGCTATGTCGGTCCGTCGGTCAAACCAGCGAAAGAGAAAGTAGTGGAATCCATCATTTGAAATGGCGGGACACCATATGAGAGTTTCCTATTTAAACTTTTTTTCTCAAATTGAACAAATAAATGACCACAATGGGCAAGGGTGTTCGACGAGCTAATTAGGCCTAGTATCTTTATGATCTAACATCCCTTACAAGATCAAACTCACATTGGGCCGAACAATACTGATTGTTCGCTAGTTTATGAGGATGAGTTGTCTTCTTTCAATAAAAGGAAACATGTTGTGGGACTTGAAATTCCAAATCAACAAACTGGTCACTACAAAATATTAACCGAAAATGTTGAAGTAGAAGAGCAAGTGGAGACAGAAACTAATTACTTTGAAACAAATGAGCTAATTAGATAAAAGAGAACCAAGGTTCGACCCAAACTTGTGGATGATTATGTGATAAAGCTCCCTCGTCAATAGACCATGCTATCCCCGCACTACAAAAAATTGACCTAAGGCAACCTTTATATCACAAAAAAAAGGGTTGCACTTGAAAGAAACAGTTGCATTATCTAACAAAAAGGTTGCACTAGGTCTAATGCAACTTTTTTTGTGAAATAAAGGTTGCCATAGACCAATTTTTTTGTAGTGCCGCTTACAATCCATAGTCCTCAACTATATATTCTATGGCTAAGTGTATGTTTCTAATGATAGTTTTCTGAAACTCACAAAACTTTTGTAGGATGGCCATCTCTTCAAATTATGAACCCGAGTTATTTAGCCAAGCTATGAAGTGTGAAAAAGTGGAAGGAGGCAACGAAGAAGAAATCGAAGCCCTCGAAGAAATGGAACGTCGTACTTTGAAGAATTACCAAACGGGAAATGTGCTATTGACTCAAATTTGGTTTCAAAGACAAAATACAAACCCAATGGCGAGATTGAACGTTACAATGCTCGACTCGTTGTAAAGGGTTGCACGAGAATAGAAGGTATCGACTTTCATGGTACCTTTGCACTGATAACTAAGCCCGTCACTTTTAAAACCTTGATTGTAGTAGCAATGAAAAGGAGTGGTTTATTCAACAACTTGACGTTAGTAATACCTTTTCTACATGGAAACTTAGAAGAAGAGGTTCACATGAAGATTACCCAAGATTTTTTCACAACAAATGAATCGAGAGTATGTAAACTAAAGAAGTTGACATGTAGTCTAATGCTAGCCCCCAAGAATTAGTACCAAAGATTCATTGTTTCTCTTGTCAACATTGGTTTCAAACAATCCAATGTAGATCATTCGCTATTCAAATACATGAAATGTGACACCTTTGTTGCAGCTCTCATATATGTTGATGACCGTGTGATCATCACCTGGAATGATCACAAAAAAAAATATAATACACTAAAGTATTTTTGGGAATTGAAGTTGCTCGAACAAAAGATGGCTTAGTAATAAGTCAAAAGAAAATATACTCTTTAACATTTTAGTAGATTGCGGTATGCTTGGCTGTAGATGTAACAATCCAAAATGTGTGATTGAGAATGTGAACCATGGGAAAGTGAGTTTGTCTCACATTGGTGAAATGGAAAATGACTTGTTCCACATTGATAGAATGATTAACTTGTGAGCTCTTTATTGGGAGGACGGCTCACAAGAAGATATTCTTTTATAGCAAGACACATTCAATGGCATTAACGAGAGTGAGGAGCACCGACGCGCATGGGCACGGGCACGAGCGATGTGCGCAATGTGGCGCTTTGATGGCACAATTTGCATTTCGCATCACCAAGAGCCACTTGAGAACAACCTTAGTATTTTTGCGGAGTGGGACCAGGTCATGACAAGTGTCAAGCCAATTGGTAAGTCAATTATGTCGCGCTACGCGATGGATAAATACAAAGCTCTTTGCGATACACGAAGGCAGTCTTCGCGCTATGCGACGGTTACTCAATTGACCCATCGCGCTACATGACGTGCTGGCTATGCATCTGTGACATGTTGCATGCCACGTTTCAAGCCGCGTGGCATAGCTAAGGCTGACTCGGCAAGGTTATAAAGCCATCGCTATGCAATGGCCTCCTTTTTAGGTTGTCGCGATACGCGACTAATCCCTCGGTCAGCTATAAAAAGGAGGTAATCAGGGCATTGTTTCGTCGCTCATTCCTTACACTCTATCTCTTTTTCTCTTATATAGTGTGGGTATAATACCACTAGTAGCTGTAATGATACCATGCCCGATTGATCGAGACTTTGATACATGAATCCAAATCTCTACCTAAACAAGGTTAGACTTTGTTACATCGTGTAAAGTTTTCAATCTCGTGATTAAGCATTTCAGTTTATATTGATAAGTACTACAATATATTAAATTAGGTGCTTAACACCAGGAAACTCGTAATTTGTAAACTTATAAGCTGAGATATTCAATTTTTTGTACAACTCACAATTTTGTGAGATGACAATTTTCCAAACCTATGATTGAGATTTTTAAACCCCTATAACTCATGATAGAGTATAACAGTCCAAATGTTTTCAAAATTTTGCAAATGGTTTTCATCATTACAGTGATTAAAATATTGTAGAATCAATGGGTGGTTACTACTGGTATTGTGTGGTTTTGTATACAATTTTTACTTATTCGTTACTTATTGGACAAAGAGTTAGCCAATAAGTAATATGACCATAGTCACATACTGTCGAGTGACAAGTACCCTTTTGGTTATTTGTAAGTAAGAAAATGTAATAACATCTGTTGTATTGTAAAAATGTTTCACTTTCAAGTGAATGTACTCACTGGCATTTCCCGTGCATCAAATACTTTTTAAACGTGTTTCAGATGACTTGTTGTGAAAGAAACATGAACGGTGCCACACGGCACCTCACCTTAAATAAGTGGTTTGTCACCAGAGTAAAGAAATATGTTTTGTAAATTGGGGTTTATCCCTATAAAACATATGCTTGTATAAAAATGGCTATTTGATGTATATGAATTTATACATCTTTTCAGCACTAAATTATCCCTATATAAGCGTAATATCGGCAAATATATTAGAATAAATAACCACTAATGTTTATGATTTCTATCTACAGGTAAATACAGCCCTAATGAATAAAAGGAGCTGATATACGAAGAAAAATGGAGATAAATGATGAAAAAGACTCAACACGCCACATGGTGAATCAAGACATGGCCATGCCTAGAGCATATGAAGTAAAGACAAAAATCAAGAAGCCAAAACATGGTCATGTTAACCTAGTGACACCCATTTTATCAAGAACAAGAGAAAAAGACAAAATAGAATATTCTGAAGTAAAACACGGCCATGCCTTCCCAAAACACCGCCATGCCTTCATTACAAGAGAAAATAACAAAATTGGATGAAATTTGGACTGTTGTGGACTCAACACGGTTGTGCCTTTCTTAACATAGTCGTGTTAACCCATGTTGTACGAACTGATGATGAATTATTTAGTGGAGCAGGACAAAAAAAAGTCACCACGCCCTTGTTATGCTCAACACGGTCGTTCTAAGGACACCAGGACAGCCTACAAATTGAATGTTCATCTCCTTCGTTCAATACACCTTTCTGCCTCATTAACTCCACTTCAACCACCTCTTTTCACCGCCATTAATAAGGAAATTAATCTCATCCATCCAACCCTTGAATATTAAGAAGATTAAGCTCTTAGAAGAAGTCATTAACATCAAAGATTAGTCACCCAAGTTGGTTAGGTTGTTTCAATTTGATCATGTTTGTATCTATTACTTTGATTATTAACATTATGTTTATTATTGGCTAAACTTTCATAGTATCATCTTGGTTATTAATGAATCTTTAGTAAAGTTCAATAATCATAGTTAACATGTGATCGGTTTTAATTTGTAATGGTTATGTAACAACCACCACTTGATGAAAAATGTTAAAATACTCTTAAAAGATACCCCAAGTGCCAAACTTGACGATAAGCAGAGAAACTGTTAGTCTTGCGAAGCCTTGGTGAACCCTAAAATAGACACCAAGTACTGAACTTGACGATAATCCGGGAACTGCCACTCTTGTAAGGGCTTGGTTGTTAAATTAAGAATCTTTAAATGAGCCGCCAAGTTACAAGGTTGAGGTTAAGTCGAGAAATCACCATTCTTGTAAGGGCTTGGTCGGGAAAAAAACATGAATCATAATATTGACATGGACCAAGTGGAATATTTGTAGTAGTTAGTCATTTTAAATGGGACTTATCAACAATGTTTGTGGAGAGGGATTGTTGATATTCACCCACTTAATTCGGTTAATTACTCGTTGAATGAGTGTGCAACATAACCTATTTTAACACCTCTTGGATGGTTATTACATGAGTTCTATAATTGTCCAAGAGTTGTGTGGATTAAGATTTGGTAATTCAAGGTTAATCCATTACAACTTAACTAATATTAATTGATATTTTAAGTATAATACAAAGTTTATTTTCACTAAAGTATCAATGACAATTCACTTAGTAATTTAAGGGATTGTCTCATCTTTAAAGTGAGTTATCTTATTAATATTTATCATAAACCACGCACTTACATAAAATGATGTTTTAGTGGAGGTCATGAAGTTATGCTTATCTCTTTCTTTAATTATCAAGGAATAACATGACTTAGGAATAAGGTGTTATTCCCACATTTAATCACTATAGCACGCTAGTATCACATGTTTACTAATTCATTTTTAAAGTGAAGTTAAGAAGAGTTTAAACCAAGATAATACACTTTAATATTTGATCTTTTGTCTAAAAATATAAAGCCCAAAAATATTGTCTTTTAATTTATGTTTTTAATTTCTGCCTAAACTTGCATATCAAAACCAATACTATTATGATATTCACTTCCGGTTGGAATACAACGATTTAGTAGTAAAAATCAAACAAGTGTGTCCATGGATCGATACTTGGTTCTAGCCTATACTTTATTACATACACAATAGGTATACTTGCCTATTTATGTGTGGTTTAGTTAAGATAATAATCATTTAATAAATTTAAAACTAGACATTGTGTGAACAAAGCTTTGAAAAACTTAACACTTTTTCTACTATATCCGCATTGCATCAGTATTATCCCCAGTTTATGAAAAAAGAATCACAATCTTTTTACACTCTGGTAATTTTTCTAAACTACGGTCCTAATGAATTTTTCCGCTGCCAAATAATTTAATCAACATCGATACCACAGCTCACATTCGTGGCCCTGCCCGGGAAGATGATTAAGAAACTCATGTTGATGCGCACAAGTTTCGAAGGTTGATAGGTAGACTTCTCTACCGTTTTTTTAACGAAGGAGAATCTCTGTGCGAACCTACCCTTTCCGGAGCTACGTTCAAGGTCGACTCCTCGACCGCTATGAGACCATACCCTGCTGATGTGCGGAAACCAGATGGAATCCATAAACCCTCGCCCAACGGCGGGTTCAAACGGAACTAAAACCCTAATTCGTTCATTCACCTAGATGCCCATGGAAATGGCTCAAGTGGGAATCAAATATGTGTCTCCAATCTCAATCAACCGCGAGACCCAGTTGCTTTTCCGGAGGGTTTGGCGAGGGTGTGCAAACCATCTTACCATTAGAACCACACAAGACTTGATATCTCTTATTCTGTGAACATCTTGAGTCAACTCGTTATTGACTCGAGACAGACACACGTGGATGTTGCCACTCATGTTCCGAGATACCTTAAAACGTTATCAATGAATCCTTCTTTCTATGGAAGAAGGAACGAACTTTACTATCTATTGTAACTTAGGTTGGCTTGGTTGTCCTCTTATTAGGCGGTCAAGAACCGGCTACTTACTCGTGTTGGGTGGTGTGCCGGTTTCATGGTAACTAAAGAAACAATCAGTCATTTCTCGCTCATCATCGGAAGCTGAATATTATGCCATGGCGATCAGCGTGAGTGAAATCTTATTAACGAGATGGCTCATAACAGAATTTGGGTCTCCTGATTTGCGGCACCTCTTTCTTGTGATATTCTTGCACCCATCATATTGACAACCTTTGTTTGCATGAAGGGACAACATGTTATTTTGTTAGAGAAAGGGTGAAGCCAATAGTAGTGTGGCTCATTCACATTGACACATAATTACATATTGCTAATTTATTGACTACACCCCTTGGTGCGTTACAATTTTATAACCTTCTTGACAAGCTAGGCATTTGTAACTACCTACATGAGTACTAGAGGGAGTATTGGATATTATTTTTGGATCACGTTTACTTCCTTAGCTCATTGTAAACATCATAGTTTTTTACCATTCTATCGTTATATATCCTTTTAATCCTAAAATATCAAAATTATCAATATTACGAAATATCAAAATAAAAAGGAGTCGTTGCTTACTGCCGATAATCCTAAAGCTTGATGTTCTTCCGGGAAAATTTCACATGCATACGCCTGTTTGCCAACATGTAAGGGAACAAATCAGATACTAAAATCTAAACATATATACTACAAAATGTAAGATAAGGAATGCACCTTTATCGTTCCGAGTAACCCACTTAAAATGCCAAGAAGAAACCTTGTAACAATAGCCATCCAATAGTTGACACTAATACCGAAAAGTGTGTTGAAAATAACCCTGAAAGAATATGAATATTTAGGAGGACAAAAGGTTGAGATGCACAAAGTGGTTTCAAACAGCTACAAGTGAAAGTAGTTACTCACACCGATGATGTGCTTTCAAGAATAATTGGTTTTCGACCATATCGATCAGCCACTACTCCCAGAAGATGGATGTCAGTGCCCTTCCAACCATATATGCCGACCCTTCATAAATTGTAACTATTATATACTATACATATTACGGGTAAAGTTAAAATACAAACGACAACAAAAATGAGAAGGGTGAGAAGAAATCTAGTTCATTGGTCTTACTAGATTAGTATTCGTGTTACACACGATGGAAAATATTTAAAAACATAATATATATATATATATATATATATAACATCACATAAATATAAATTTAATGAAATGCAAATGTTATACGTATAAATACATGATAATTTTACATGAATTATAAGACATCATAACTTATATAAATCAAATACAAAGACTAACAAAGATAAATGAAAAGTTAAAAGATTTTATAACTTACACCATCGTACAATATTAAGCAAACAAAGGAAATTAGTCTCCAAATCAATAAAATAATTCTACAATGTCGATTCAACAAAGCTTCTATCTCAATTTTGATTCAAAAAATAAACTCTATCTAAGACATTTGTTACGCACCAATAACTGTAATGTTTATTACTCTAAGATAATACCCGTGTTTACACATTAATTAAAAACATTTATTACACATCAATGTTAAAAGATGAACAATATCTAACACATTTCTTTTTATAAGTATATTATAAAATTACGTTACAAAACAAATTATTATGACAATCAAAATCCTAAATTTGGTCTTTCATAATACTATATTAATTGATATTTAAAATAAAGTCTTAATCAATATTCAATAGATGACTATTAAAGAAACTTTATAATAGATGATGTATATAAATATGGTTGATGACTATTAAAAAAACTTTATAATTAATTTTATTTAAACGAATATAATTTAAAAGTTACAAATAATTTTATTTCTAGTTAGAAATAAGTTATTGATATAGTTTTGATAACATAATTAAAAGTGCAACATTTACTAAATAGATAATTAATTAATACAAGTCAATTTTTTAAGTAATTTTATTTAATATAACGATAACTTTGGTAATACGGTTATTATTGATATAAAATGAACAAATGAAAGTTTAATATATTTAAGCGAACGATTATTATTGATATAATCGTTATTATTGATATCTAGATTAGAGCCCGTGTTACACACAGTTGAAAATATAAAACAATAACATAAGAACTTATAAAAAATATGCTTAATTTGTTCAAACCTAGGTCAGAGTTTCAAATCCATAATAATCCAGCTACTATTTGAACTAACAATATACCAAAACATATTTATAATCTAATAATACAAAATAACAATATGGTACCGAACTACTAATTAAAAGTAAACTATAACCCACAACCTTCATCTCCTTAAAAACAATATGAAATTTGAAATGAATGATCAACTTTATATTGTGAGTCTCTAGGATTTGCTTGGCTGTTGCAAATTCGAATTATTTCTAACAAAGGTCAAGCTATATATATATATATATATATATATATATATATATATATATATATAGGGTTGGTATCATTTAAGAACTCTAAAAAAGTTAAGAACTCTTAGGAACCCTTTACAACCAAACATTTTTTTAATTTTTTTTATATATTAACATTATTTAAGAGTAGTTTTATCATATTTTATATAAATTTTTTTGATTACATATATTCATCACAAGTTTACATGTATGTAAAATTTATGTACTAACAAATTTACATAGGTGTCAAACAAAACAAAGATTTATATACAAACTAATTTTTAAAATTGTAATTATAGATATAGATATAAAAATGATAAAACTAATCACAAAGAACATTAATATACAAATTTTTTATATAAAACGTTAGTTTTCAAGGGTTCCTTCAAGTTCTTAAATAATTTTACAGTTCTGTAATGATATTCATCATATATATATATATATATATATATATATATATATATATAGTTACTAAATTACCATCTTGAAAAAAAATCCACTTTTGAATTAAATAACCTAGTGAGTGACCCGTGTAACACATGAGCGGGAATTATAGAAAACGTAAAATATACATATATGTTTTAAATTAAAACGAATTGTAAATGTTATATTTATAAGAACGGATTATTTTAGATGAATTACAAGGTATTACATGATGAATATTAATTAAACGGTAATTGCATTATTTGAAATTAAAAGTAAAACTCCAATGTACAATTAATATGTTATAAACAAAATGGATTCATATGTTATAAACAATTACAAAAGTTTAAATAAACATACATATTATAATTATAACATAAAAAATGATTCATAAGATTTTGTTTCCAATGTGTTTCTGTTTTGAAATGAAAGTACGAAATAATTCGTAGTAGTTGTAGAGATTATAATTTTGGATTTAAAATTGAAATTGATTGGAAAATAATTTTGAATTTCGGTTTGTTAATATTAACAAAATTGTAACTTAGAATTGACTGGTCAAGATTACTAAACTAAGAAACTTGTGATTATTTTATATTAATTTGAATACATATTTTGATGAATAATATTGGTTAACATTTAATGATATTAAATGTGGGTGACGTGTATTATAGAAAGTTTATAAAAATGTTATTATATATTTTGAAAAACTATAATCTATATTTATAGAAGGTATAGAGATTTGGTCAACATATTAAAGTTTGTGAAAAAAATCTATATTAATCCGGAAAGTCAAATTGTAGAAATTGTAACAATCGGATTTGTATATTCAGTTAGATATATATATATATATATATATATATATATATTAACGTGTAAATTTAGAAATTGTTGGAAATACTTACTAGTAGCTTTAGAAATTGTTAACTGGTTTTTGTTTTGTTACCTTTTAATGTAATTAAGTCTATTTATATTATAGTTTTAATCTTCCATAAATGGTATATTTTATTATAATATAAGATGTAAATATATATATTCCATGTTAATTTTAGTCTAATCATTATTATGGAAGATTAATTATCATTATTTCGTGATTTACTTATTTACTTATTTATCGATTATGTAAAATATATTATAAATAGAAATGATAAATAAATTTGTAAATTAAAACATATTATAATATAAATAGAAATCATATCGTTTTTTTAATTGATTAAAATACGGTAATAAAAGTAATTTTTCTTTAGTTTTAGTCAACTTATTATTATGTATATTTTAAATAAATATTTTCAAATTAACTTGTACAAAAAATAACTATATGGATAATAATTTTCAAATTATTTTAGTCAACATATACCAAAATATATATATGGATACTTATTTTTCAAATTAACTTTAATATTCAAATGACTTACCTTAATTCGTCTAATTATTTACTTATTTAGAGTTCCTATTACATTATATGACATCATATGATATTCAATTATAACATCATATGAAAAAAAAATTATGTTTGTAAAAATTAAGTTATTTTTATATTAACTTGTACAAAAAATATAACAAATTAACTTATTTACTTGATAGTCAAAAAACATTAAAATTAAGTTTAATATTAAGTTGAATATTTTCGAATAGCAAATAAACTTATTCACTTTGACTATCAATTAATTATTTTGAAATAATTCAAATTAAATTAAAAATCTGTTTGTTTATAAATTAAGGAAAGTCAAAGTATATAAAATGTGTTAATGGGATAATTAAAATATATAAATTACAATATTCATGTTAATTAGGTTATTTAAACAAATAAGGAAAGTCAAACTAAATAAATTGTATTAATGGGATAATTCATGTCTAATAGATTAACACACACCGGAAAAAAAATACAGATCAACTAATCTCGGATCTACGATATACAATAATATTTTCTTTTATGTAAAAAAATTTAAAATGAATATTCAGAATGAAATATACATCAATATTAAAATTAAAATAAATACATATTATAAACTCATGATCAATATGGTTTTTAATATACGTTTTTTTAAGTAATTTTTGTTATATTATTATTATCTAAATTTATGGTAAAAATTTTCAAATTAACTTATACCAAATATAGATATAAGAATAATAGTTTTTAAATTATTTTAGTCAACATATACCAAAAATATATGGATACTTATTTTTCGAATTAAATTTAATATTTTCAAATGACTTACCTTATTTCGTCTAATTATTTACATATTTACTTATTTTCAAACGACTTATCTAAATTTACTTATTTACTTTAATAATAACGTTTTAAGTTTAATACTTGAAGTAAAGGTATAACATTTGTACCAAAATATTTGTAATTTGTAATTTGTAATTTGTACCACAAAGTATGATTATATACCAAAAAAATTTATTGTTATTATAAAAATAATTAATTAATATTCACGTTAACTATAAAGTAATCAACTTGTAATTGGTAATTTGTACCACGAAGTATGGTTGTATACCAAAAAAAATTATTGTTATTATAAAACTAATTAATTAATATTCACTTTGACTATAAAGTAAATAATTTGTAATTTGTACCAAGAAGTATGGTTATATACCAAAAATATATTGATTACCTTAATTCAAACAAATTTAAGATTATTATTTAATATATATGGATTATCTTAATTACCAAGAAGTAATTAATTTAATGTATTTAAATTTAATATTCAAACGAATTACCTTAATTTGTCTAATGATTTACATATTTCCTTATTTACTTTAATATTAACGTTTAAACTTTAATATTTAAACTAATAACATAACATTTTAATTAATTTATTGTTATTATAAAAATAATTAATTAATATTCACGTTGACTATAAAATAATTAATTTGAAATAATTCAAATTAACTTTAAAATCGGCTTGTTTATAATTTAAGGAAAGTCAAAGAATACAAAATGTTTTAATGGGATAACTAAATCACAATATCCTACTATACTATTAAAACAAATAAGATTGCCTCCACATGGCCCTTCTCTATTGGCCAATTCCCTTTATTTCCAAATATATCTTACACTTCTCTAATTTTCTTAACAATTAAATAAATTAAAAAGAAAATAAACTACTAATAATTAATATAACCATTTAACTTTAAGTTTCAAAATAAATTACACTTCTCTAATTTCCTATATTTTGATTTTAGGGTTATTATATATGTGAGAAAACTTTCTTTTGATTTTAGCTTTAGGTTTTAAGGTTGAAATGTATTCACTTATTCCTCGTCTGCCTTAATTTATGTGGTTCTTCAATAATGTGGTTCTTCATCTTTACAAGTTAATATTATTAATTTCTGTTATCGCTATTATATTATTATATGATCTGATGAATATTCTTATGTGACATGTAACTCAAAAAAAATCAATATAATCTACACTACCACTAATCTGTCACATCCATAATTTGTTTTAAGTAAGAACATGTATTATTTTTTCAATGCACTCTAAGTGTTCGATCAAATGCTCAAACTAATTTTTATTTTATATATGTTAACCTTTGTTTAATTGGCCGGTGAGCCTATAGCATTACATGTCCTTGATGCTTTGAGAATTCATCTTTTAGATTTTTTTTTCTTCTTGAAAGGCGAACTTCATTAAAAACACAACAACCGGAGAACTCCCAAGGCGGAAATCCCCCTAAGTCAAACTTTACAAAACATCAAAAGAAAAATATTTCCAACCCTTCCAATCCACTCCCCCCGATTTCCCCCTACTACAAAACCAAAGATAACTCAACGATTTGACATCCGCCACTAACTCTACGACATTCCTATTCTTGTGAGTAAAAATCCTCTCGTTCCTAGCTTTTCAAATCCTCCAACAAGTCACCACAACAATCCCATATAAAATCTCTTTCCTACTTTTCGACCAACCCGAGCACTTAACCACTTCGAGCAAGTCTTTAATGGAAAAGAGAAAATTCGGAGGTAACCGAAGCCAGTTTGCAATGCCCTGCCACACACCAGTCGCCAGACCACAAACGGTAAACACGTGCTCCACTGTCTCAACCTGTTCACTGCAAAAATCACAATTACTCTCACCGAGGATAATATTCCTTCTTCGCAACGCCTCTTTAGTAGGGATTCTATCTAATAGAACCCTCCACATAAAAACATTACACTTTAAAGGCACCCACTTACACCAATTAAATTCAATGTTATCCCTCTGCTCCCCCACTCGATACTTGCTAATCCATATTTTGGCCTCATGGACTGAAAAGTCAACTGGGTCGGTATCAAACCAAACCATTTATCCCTTGTATTAATGGTGTGTTGGCCCACTAATAAAGAGTGGCAATCAATGAGTTCGTTTAATTCGTGGGCCGAAGATGGATACGTCCTCCAGTTCCATACACCCAGACCATGATCCCCAATTTTTCCAGCAACATGACACCACTTATTTACTTCAAGACGAAACAGACTTGGAAAAAGGTGCTTCAGAGGAACATTAACCACCCAAGGGTCTAACCAAAATCTAATAGACGAACCATTGCCTACCAAACCCCGAATCATATTACTCCCACTAGAGTCACCCACTTTAATCTTTGCGCAACTCTTAACCAATCTAGACCACGTACCCGAAATACAAGTTTTACAAGGATACGTCCCCCACTGTCGCGTAGACCCATGAATAGCATCAATGACCCGTCTCCACAAATAATCTTCTTCCACTCTATAACGCCAAAGCCACTTTAATAAAAACGCATCGTTGCTCTCTCCCAAACGGCAAATACCCAACCCCCCATATTTCTTAGAAGTAGTAACCTTGTCCCACACCACCCAATGAACTTTTCTAGTATCCTCGTCACCGCCCCACAGAAATCTTTTGACCAAAGATTCCAGTTTCAAGATGACCGCATTCGGCGCCTTATACAAAGCGAAGTAGTAAGACGGTAAACTTTCCAAGACCGATTTAATCAACACCAACCGACCACCTATCGAAAGCACCTTAGACTTCCACTTAGATAGCCTGTTCTTAAATACTTTGATCACGGGGTCCCAATTATTTATCCTACCCATGTTCGCCCCCACAACGATACCAAGATAGTTAAACGGAGTAGCCCCAGAGGAACATCCCAGGGTGCGCGCCATATCACTAACCTCATCCATCCCTTTCCCCACACCAAACAGAATAGACTTATTAATATTAATTCGAAGGCCCAAACATAAGTGAAACACTCTAAGCAAACGCCGTAGCGTGTCAAAATTACTACTCGACCATTCGCCCATAATCATCGCGTCGTCCGCATAGAGTAAATGAGAGAGAACTAACCCATTATTCGGAAGTCGAATACCAGAAAACGATCCCACCTCACACGCCTTTCTCATCATCCCTTCAAGAGCCTCCATAACAATAATAAATAAAAATGGGGAGATAGGATCGCCTTGTCTCATACCCTTCTCACAAGCAAATTCATACGTCGGAGAACCGTTCATTAGCACAGAGGACCTGGCTGACGCCAAAACACCCTTAATCCATTTACACCAGACCTCAGGAAATCTCATCTGTCTCATGATAGAAATCAAGAACTCCCAATTGATGTTATCGTAAGCTTTGACAAAATCAATCTTGAACATAAACAATTCCTTCCCAACTCTAGTAGCCCATGAAATAAGATAACTAATAATAAGAGGGCCATCAAGAATATACCTCCCCGCTATAAAAGCCGATTGCGTCTCTGATATAAGCCCATCCATCACCTTTCTTATCCGATTAGCTAGAGCTTTAAAAATCACTTTGCTGACTACACCAATCAAGTTAATCGGACGATACTCTCCTAAATCCACCGGATCCTTTGTTTTTGGCACCAATGTGATGAACGAAGAACCCGCTCCTCTACTAATAACTCCCGTCTCAGAAAACTCTTTAAAAATCTGCACAAAATCACCTGCAAACATGGACCAATATTTTTTAATAAAACGAAAGTCGGGCCCCGGCGCTTTATCACTCCCACAGTCCCAAACCGCATCCTTAATTTCTTTTTCTAGGAACGGAGCAATCAACCCATCCGCCTCCACAGGATCAAGAGTGTTAATGTCAACAACCATGAGGGAAGGCCGATATTGAATTTCTTCCACAAACTTCGACTTAAAAAACCGGTACACCTCTTTTTTAATCGCTTGTGGCCTCGTCACCCATTCACCATTAATAACCAAACCCGGGATAGAATTAGACACCCGACGCGAGTTAATAACTCCATGAAAAAAAGAAGAATTGGCATCCCCTTCCTTCGCCCACTGTACTCTAGCTTTTTGTTTCAGGTCCCGAGTTTTAAAAGATTCCAATTCTCTCAATCTCTTGTTAGCCTCTACTAGAACCCACACTTCCACCTCTGATGATTCCCGGATCTCTAAAGCCTCTTCTAGCTCCTTTATATCAGCCCTCAAGCCTAGTTCCTCCTCTTTCTCAACAGCAGACATTCTAATATTCCAAGACTTGATATTATTCCTCAACAGCCTTAACTTGCGCATGAATTTCACATCGGCCTGCCCTTCCAATTCGACACTGTTCCACGAGTCATCCACAACCTTATCCAACCCCTCTCTATTCAGCCACGAATTGTAAAAACGAAACGGTTTGGCACCGAAATTTGTTGATTCTATCTTCAATAACAACGGAAAATGATCCGATTCAACCTTATCCAAAACTCTATATTCCGCATTACTCCACTTGTTCATAAATGACTACGATACAAAGATAAGGTCAATACGACTAAGTTTGGTGACCGAAAGAAAAGTGAACCGTCGACCACGAAGCGAATACTCCGTTAACCCAGTCTCGTCTACAGAGTCGTTGAACTCTTTAGTCGCACCTTCATGAAACTTAGAGTTTCGACGTTCCAACCGATCTCTAACACTATTGAAATCCCCCGCCACAATCCACATCTCGTCGTCATCCGAAATCAACGCTTTGATGTCATTCCAAACCACACGTTTGTCCACTAACTTTTGCAGGCAGTACATGTTCACAAACAACACCTTTTGACCATCATTTTTCAAGTACCCCGAAACTACTAGCATAAACCTTCGCTTAATCACAGACGTCTTCATGAAAATCTTAGGATCCCAAACCGAAAATAAGCCCCCGGACCGACCAACAGCATCAACGATGTCAAAATCATATTCTCTAGGACCCCAAAACCTACTCACATTCACACCATCAAACGACTGAAACTGCGTCTCCTGTATCATAATAAAACCAACCTCATTCGTCACTTTTAAATTTTTTAACCAGTTACCTTTACAAGTCGAACCCAGCCCTCTAATATTCCAGGATAAACAATTCATGAGGAAACACGTTGAAAGCCTTCTTCGCTTACCATACTCAAAACAGACTGTTGATACCTATCTATGTTTACCGCCCCCAAGGTATGACCCAACGCCAATGTAGCATTTGTCTCTTCAAGCGCATCCATCCCACCTCCCACCACTTGATCTTCGCTAGTCACAAACTCCCTACCCACTTCAACAGAACCAACCACAGAATCCCCGCTACTTGTACCACCATCCTCTTTATCGGCTAAGTGAGCACCTTGAACCGTAAAAATAAAACGATCAATATCATAAGGATCGTCACCTTCCCTAGACCGTTTCTTAGGCCGTTCAAGACCCGTTGGAGAAGGCGACTTATCCAACCGATTCTTCTTCCTAAAGCTACCTCTTTTCTTTTTCTTAGTACCCGAGCACTCCAAAACATCTGGCATACAAAAATCTAGCCCATCCGCATCTAGAGGATCATGACCTTTAGTCACCGTCTCCTCTTGAACAACCGGCTGAGACTTGTTCAAATTCGTGTTTAAATTCAACCCATCATCCACAACAGAATTCTCCACATCTCTATGCCACTCCACTGTCCTCTTCCCTTGCACCACATCGTCTAATGGGCCCTCCCCCTCCGAACCAATGCAGTCTGGAAGCCACTCGCCAACCTCTTCCTCAACTAGGATAGATAATAACTCATTTCTCCAACTCAAACTACAAACTTGGTTAATTCTTTTCATCATGTTACATAAAACGCCTACCATGGCATACGAGTAATCTTCAAGGTCTTCATTAATTTGAGCCGATTGTACCACCCTCCCAAACATAGACCCAACCTTGTCAACAACACTGGAATCAAATAAGCAAAGGGGCAACCCAAATACCTTAAGCCAAGCGATTCTATCATATGGTAATCTTTGTCCTTCCCATAACACCAAGGAAATAAACACTGAATCCCAAACCTCCTATGTACTCAAAAACTCCAACATACCCTCCTTGTCATCAAACACTAATACCACCGATAAACCTCCCACATAACGAATACGAACATTCGGTAGTCTCACTGATACTAACCACTCCCTTAGAGACGTCAAAGCCGGTAAATCTTTAGTTGTGCCTACCAATCCCAACCCATTCCAGTAAGCATTCCCAGAGAAGTCATCATCCAAAACCACATTAAACAACCTATCTTCCTTTTCCTTTCCAACCAACGTATCACGAAACGAACGACCTTCAGAAGACACAGGGACTGAAGTATTATCCACCGAAGCTTGCGCATCCTTCCTCTCACCAGCATCCTTAGTTTTATTGTTACGTTTTTTATTAATCAGATGATTATATGTTTTCAGTTTCAATTTTAAGTAGCTCATTATATTATGTCTTCGTAGTTCAGTCTGTTAGTTGGGTTATGTTCATAATATGCATATGTTCACCTTATAGTTCATAATAATTAGAACTTATATGTTATATGTTATTACATTAACATAAACAAATAATATAACACCAACATTAAAATTAAGAAAGATAATAACTTTTCAACGTTTTTTAAACTTTATACACTTAATCAATTAACTTTATATATTTTGAAACATCTAATTATACTTTTTATCTTATTGTTTTATTTTTTAAATATATATTTAAGAAAGACGGTAAGTTTTCAACGTTTTTAATGTTGTGGCTTAAATCTCGGCCATATGTTTTACAAATCACATACATTCTGTAAATATAATTATAACTGTTTTTGAATTGGATTAATTCCAAATTACATATAATGATGATAAACTTAAATACTTTTAAAATCACTTCTATATTTAAGAAGGTTAACAAAAATAATTTTGTTCTATTTTTTAGAGGTGTCATCTGCCTATTTATAATCACTCGAGGAAGGCGCCGAAAGACGTCAATACCCGTGGTGTCTCATAGGTATTCCGGTAAATCATTTCTGTACATGGGCCATGTTTGACTCAGTTTCTTGTGTTTTTTTTGCTTGGTGATGTGTGTTATCATAAACGTAATGTGCTTTTTTTTTCCAGGTCTTCTATAATAAACTATGTTTTATATTTAGGCAGAGAATCACACAAGTGACAAACGGGACAGCTGGCATTAAAAATAAATTTCAAACTTCTAACCAGGTTTGAGTTTTGGTTTTTAACCAGGTTTGAGAAGCGTTTTTGTTGTCGAATTTAATCCAGTTAATTGCTCGTGTTATTTGCATGTTTATGATTTTACTCTAAATAAGGATGAGGTATGGCTTTACTCCGAGTCACTTATTTTAGAATTTCAACATAATTAAGAGTCTAATGCTTTTATCTTTAATTGAATCTTTTTATTTCTTCATAATGTGATTATAGCCCTCATCTTTTATTCTGATTGAGATTTTGAACGTTAAATTAGGCAGGTTTTTTAAATTGGGAATTTAGATTCTTCCATTGAGATAATGATCTAATAATTTTAGACAAGCATAAACGGATTCAGATTTTGATAATGTTATTGTAGGGTTTGGATCGTACAACACTGCCATGGTTAATAAGATGCACTACAACATGCGGCAGTTGACTCAAAGTCTCAAGTTGTATTTTTCATTATATAAAGCAACAAAATTATTTGATTTTGTATCATTTATCTTAAGATTACAACGAAGCCAACCTTTTTGTAAAGAAAAAATAAAAAAACTGAAGTTAAGTAAATTTACAAGTGACGATTAAAGCATGCTATGTTAAAATATGTATAGTTATTCAGTTTCGAATGCTTCGAAATACTGATTAAAGAAACTGTTTTGTGTTTCACTTGTAGCCATTTCAGCCTTTCAGGACCTGCAACATGGCACATATTTAATACAAATTCTAATGAATGTGAGGAGCTGGAGTCATATAATAGGATGTCGTCTTTTAGGGAAACGATAGCTCTATAATGATAACTGCAATCGAAATTAGACTTGTATGAATATAACCATGTTTGTTTTAAATGTAGTTAGAATAACTTCAGTTATTGCTTAATTTTAGTGGCGTTAATAAAATTAGTTCATGTCATTTTGTTTTCAATGTAGTCGGAATTACTTCATTTATAATGCTTGATTATAGAGGTGTAAACCGGCCAAGCATGAATTAAAATGAGTTTCAGTGTAGAACGGGTTCTGGTTAATAAAGGATTTGAGCAAAATGAATTTGGGTCAGAACGGATCATTTTAAAATGGTTTCATAATTGGTTTGTTTTATACAGCTTTGCTTGAAGTCAAATTTCTATGCAGTATTAACGAAAAAAGGAAATAGATCATAGCCAACTTTCATGCAAAGTCACAAATCTTTGTTTAAAATGTTGAATGTTGATGTTTACGCCATGAAGGGGTTTTGAATTCAATATTTAAATTCACCATTTTTTTAAAATAAGTAAAAGTTTAAGAATAATATGGTTGTTATTTGTTATTCTATTTTGTTATTATACATTGTCATTGAAAGCCCATGAAAATCCTTAGGTACTTAAGAATGAGTTTAGGTCGAAACTGGTTTTTAAAAAGGAGTATCAAAATGGTTTGTCAAACCAAGCGGGTCAAAAGCTATTATTATTAGAAAATATTTCGGTTCAATAGTCGTGCCACTGATGCACTTTGAAAATTTTCTAGATGTACTTATTATCATTGATTTTTTAGTTTTTTATTTTATGTTTCCATTTTCGTGCCTAACCGTTGATTTATTTACGTGTACAAGAGGGTCTTGAAATGATAATCACAAAGATGACAAAAGGTGTTATTGGTTTCTTTGTGTGTCTTATGTGTCTTCCTTTGTTGATCAGAGACTCTTTTGACTTTTTTGTGACAACAGTGTAATTTCTTGTGTTTAACTATATCTGATTATTCAATGTATGCTAAAAATTTCTTGGACTTAATTTGTTGTATAGAAATAATATAAGCATGTTTTATGAAATCTGAAGAGATTGTTTGTGGCTGCATATCTCTTAATAAGCTTAGGTGCAACCCTGCAGGGTTCGAAATGATTATTTGGTCAACCGAAAAACTGACGTTAATGATAGACTAACCGACGTTGATGTATATATATATATATATATATATATTGTGTTGTATAGTTTATTGATGATGTAGGAAGGATTGTGTGAGATTTATGGTGAATCATGGGTTTTGAATATGGGAATGTGTGAACTTCTATTGATGTCAACAATAATTTGAAAATAAAAAAAATAAATGCCCAACTTTCTTAAAACGTTGTTGTAGTTATTACAAATCTTTTTTTTTACAATATATAGGTTTAGTTTCGAACCATGAGTTGAGTTTAGGGATGGCAATCAATTTTTTTTGTTGTTTTTAGTTTATTACCGGAACATAATAAGTGATTCCATATGGTTAATTTTACGTCAACTTTCTAAACATTTTTGCAATTTTAGCACATTACTAAACAACTTTCTTGCTATGCACAGGTGTTTCACATGTTATTGCATTACCATAATAAGTTTTATTCTATTATAACTCTTATGTAATAAATCAAAACTCATTCGTAATCTTATACATCTACTAATCAATCTATTACAAAGTAGTATATTAATTGCCTTAATACTAATATAAGTCTTCCTATGACTTCGTTATTCCCACCAGTTCATTTTAAATATAGTATATATATTTTAAGTAGTGTTTATAGACGTAGTATATCCAAAAAGTAATTGACGGTTTTAATTGAATTTAATTGACGATTTTTATATTTCCACTCGTGTAGTACACGGGTTAATAACCTAGTTTATGTTAATTAAGCTATTTAAAACAATAAGGAAAGTCAAACAAAATAAATCGTATTAATGAGATAATTTATATAATATTTGAACTAACAATAAAACATTTTAATTAATTTATTGTTATTATAAAAATAGTTAATTAATATTCACGTTGACTATAAAAAATTAATTTGAATAATTCAAATTAACTTTAAAATCGGTTTGTTTATAAATTAAGGAAAATCAAAGAATATAAAATTATTTAATGAGATAATTAAATTACAATATTTATGTTAATGATTTACATAAACAATAAGAAAAGTCAAACAAAATAAATGGTATTAATGAGATAATTCATATAATATTTGAACTAACAATAAAAAATTTTAATTAATTTATTATTATTATAAAAATAATTAATTAATATTGACGTTGACTATAAAATAATTAATTTGAAATAATTCAAATTAACTTTAAAATCGGTTTGTTTAAACATCTATAAAATGAAGTTAATGAAGTTATTTAAAACAATAAGGAAAGTCAAATAAAATAAATGGTATTAATGAGATAATTAATAGCAAATAGATTAAAACACACCGGAAAAAAATATAGATCAAACTTATCTCGGATTTCCGATATACAATGGTATTTTATTTTTTATAAACACAATAAGATGAATATACATGAATATTAACAAATTAAAAAAATAAAATATACATCAACATTAAAATTAAAATCTATACATACTATAAACTCATAGTCATTCCGTGAAATTAAATTATATGAGTCGGCAATTACCTGAAATAATAAAAAAAATATTAATATTGATATTATGGATTATTTTAATTATAACTAATAACAGGAAAATTTTAAAGGTGTTAACGAAAAAACGAAATTTAAAGATGTTACCAGAAAAAAAATTGTATAAGCTGTGACACTCACCGGAAAATGTTACCTGAAATAATAAAAAAGAATATTAATATTGATATACGGATCATGTTACCGGAAATACTTACCGGAAAAACGTAACAATGGATATAAGATTTTGATTAACAAACTAAAATGAAATCCTCAGCAAATTAAACGGGTAAATAACCTGAAATAATGTAAAACAACCATTGTTATAGGTATAAAACATAGCCGGAAAAAATGTAACGGAAAATCTTGCCGGAAATACTTACCGAAAAAACGTAAAACGTTCACATATCACCTTCATGGCCGTTTATGATTTACAACCTAAACTGATTTTAATAAAATCAGTTAACAATAAGAATAAACATAAAAAGGTTAGCAGAAACAACAACCGAAAAAAAATAAGGTTGCCGGAAAAAATAGATAAACCATAGGAAGTTTATTATAAAATACAAACTTACCGGAAAATTGATACAAATATTGAATGATATTCGCCGGAATATATTAATAGGTGAAAGAGAGAAAATGTTGAATATGGTAAAGAATTAAGAAATGTTATGGTTTAAATATAGGTTAGTGGATAAGTTGGCATGCTTAAGAAAGGTAATGGTAACAAGGTAATGATGTGGCATCCTATGTGGATACCCTAGAATGATGACATGTGAAAATTGCTCCTTGCTTTAATAATATGTATAGATATTTGAATGGCTGAGATTAATTTAATAAATAAAAATTGATGGAAAGGGTATGAATGTAATAACTCACCTTTGTTGACTTTCTCTCTTCACGTGCAAGGCACATGCAATCCACCTCATCATTTTAAAATGTCCATAACTTTTTTATATGACAATATTTTTTTAAAAAAAAGTCACCATAATAATAAGCGTTTTTTATCTTTAATATGAGTATCATATTGTTATTTAAAATAAAAAAAATTAATGGGTTTTTTAATTACGGTTTTTTTGTTATTCATTATGTCATTGTCTAATATATTGTTTCCATTGTGTTTTACATTTCAAGTCATTGTGTTATATATATTCACCATTGTGTCTTACGTCTTAGACCATTTTGTTATACGTATTCACCATTGTGTCTTACGTTTAGGTCATTGTGTTATACATCTTTACCATTGTGTTTTACGTTTCAAGTTATTGTGTAACATGTATTAATCATTGTGTTTTATGTATTAGATAATTTGTTGTAATTTTATCATTATTTTTTCATATTATTATTATAAAATGGTGTTATTAGTATTTAAAAAAACATAATGATGAGTTGAAAGACACAATGACGAAAAAACACAATGATAAGAGAAAAGACACAATGGTGTATATGACACAAAAAATATTACAAGGTCTCAATATTACAAGGTCTCGGGTCCCAGCATACAACAGAAACCGACAAGCTAACAAGATACATCGTAAATAAAATAAACAAATACAAAAGACTATAGAACAAAATGGGGCATAACAATATGTTTGCCTATTTAAGGCTTTTTGATTATTCAATGAAAGTGTCCCAATCATTCTACTACTTCTCTTATTAATTAAATTGATCCAACAAATACAACATTGCCATGCATCTGTTTTGATTTAACATTTTACATTACATTTTTTTGGGGTGTGGGGGAAGAAGAAAAAGAGGATTGAAATTTATTACGGTCTCTAAAACTGATGCTTGTTTTACTTTACGGTAAACACTTTACATATGTATTTCGCATTTGCTACAATTGTTGTTAGTATGCGAAGTAAAGAAGACTCAATAAAATAAAAGAAATGAACCAGGAATAATAGAAGAATACTTTTTTGAGAAAAATGATTTGAGATTTGTACACTTAAAACCCGATTAAGCCTATGACAAAATGCATAACAAGTTGAGAACCACAACTTAAACATAATTAATATAATACAACACAAAGCTAGAAGACCTGTATGTTTGACTTTATATAAAGTCAGCATAAAAGATGTTATTTTTGGCGATTAGAGCACCCAAAACATACAACCCTTGGATTCCTATAGGAAGACATCTTTTTGTGTATATATATTTTTGGGTTCAACTAGTAATGGTTTGAGATTAAAAATGGCTTAAAAGTCAGTAGAACTCCAATTCCTTCAATCACATTCAGTAAAAAAAATATCATCTGGTCGCCTGAAATTAATAAATTAATAAAATATAAACAAAATTACTTTACATCTAACTTGTTTAATAAACAAGGTGTCTTTGGGTCAATTTGTTAAACCTGTTTGATTAAATTGGTCATGTTTATGTTGACACGTGTAACACATTTACAATTGTTTATACCATGTGTACTAGTCGCCAGCAGTTAACTTGTTTTGATAAGTGGGTTAAACGTGTCGTGTTCATGTTACACTATTTCAACTATATCCTATTAGGGTTGATGTATATGACACAAAAAATAGCATTTTCATGTGAAGAGAATAATAAACCGAGTAAAAAGTACATACCAAGAAGAAATGTAGCATTTTGTCTCTTTTGGGACCATGACAAACTACAAACATAGAAAAGTTAGATATAATTTGATTTGATTTGGGTCTAATTTGATAATACGGTATGTAAATATGAGAGTATTAAATAGATGAGTACTCACAGTGCTCCACCACAAGCTGGACCAATGGCTTTGCAAAACGACTGCAAAGTCATGGCTATACCATTGGCTGCACCTCTTTGATGTGAATCCTGTTATTTATGTATACAATATTAATAACTTATGAGCCTGCAAATGTTTTAAAAATAAAGAAAATAGCTTTGGAAGAACTAATATTACCACAGCTTTATTTTGCAGCAAGAGCGTGCCAGTTATGATGGACACCTTGTAAAAGTGTGAAAGTAAAGTTAAATGGCAACATGATGCATAAAAAAATTGATCCATGAAAAACTTACTGATAAAACGTTCTTCACGATCGACGAAACATTTAATGTAAAAGTGAGCATGAAGCCTGATAATAACGCTATGTATGGATACGATGTGAGTAAAGGTATAGACAAAACTATTAGAATTATAAACATTATTAGGATATATTTTATTTGTAACATACTTATTAGTCTTGGGTTAAAATTGTATTTTAGAAGTTAGGTTAATTTGTTGCAGCCGTCAATTATTTTGTAACTGCCATAACGGTTATAGCAACGGTTAACCTTCTTGTTTTGTATAAATACTTGATCGATTCTCTGGTATCAACACCAAGATCGATCCTACGTTAATAATCAGAAAGTTTATATATTATAAATTCTTGTTGTTCATATAAATCGCATATACTGTGCTCTTTGATTTCCAAGAATCTGGTATCAGAGCCACTGTTATCTCCCTATCGAATCAACCCAATATGCACCAAATAAACTCTTTCTCATCATGATGCCTTGCCAACACTGCATTATCGAACAACGTAAGATCAAACACAGAAGGGGCAGAAGGAAGCAACAACGCTGTTATTTCTGCAAAGAACTTGGGCACTTCATCGCCTATTGTCCGATTAAAGAAGATCATAAGGCCAGGGAATTAATAAGTCAATCCTTAGATGTGGGAACCAGAAATCATTCCAACACTAAAAATTATCAGGAAGATTTGTTGGTGGCAGGTTCAGACAAAGGTTTATGGGCAAATATGTGGTACATGAGTTATACTATCAACCATCATAGATCGGGTAATTTATCAATGTCCAGTTTTATCAAAAGTTCTTATGGAATAGAAACATGTATTGAAGGGACATGGAAAATATTTATTAGGGGATTAGGAACGGCAAATGTTTAAGCAAAAAAAGAAACTTTATTTATCCCTAACGTTTTTTATGTTCCTAATGTTGACAAATATATCCTAAGTTATGATAAATTAATCCTTCAAGGGTATGTAGTAAAAGTTGACGGGTTCATTGGTCGTATATTTCAAATATTTAAAGGTCCAAACATTATAAATAGTCCGGATGATATAGAGGATAACCAAGGAAAAAGGCTTGTCTTGAATATAGAAAAGAAAGATAAGATTCAGGATTATGTTGATAAATGCAATAAGGATTATGAAAATTTCTTGAAGTTAGGGAAGGGAAAGTTTGTGAAGAAATATAATGGGAGTTCGTTAGAAAACTATATGGAGAACATAAGTCTTGATTGTGAAAAATTTAATTGAAATGAAGCAATCATACATGCCTTAGAATTTAGAACGTTTGATGATAGTGTTGCCCTCATAAATCTAATCGATGATTCGTAGTTTTTCGTTGAATATAAGGAACTTTTAAGAAACAAGTTCGAAATGATGATACATTGGTTCCTCAATGATCATCTTTCCTTAAATCGGCTAGTGCCACCATACAACAACCAAAACAAAAAGGTGGAGTTATTAGATCTATATATTGTTGTAAAAAGAGAAGGAGGACATGAGAGAGTGGATGAAAAAGGATTGTGGATAATGGTTGCAAAAGATATTGGCTTTCGAGTGGTATGATGGACATGTTATGAAACTAATCTATGCAAAATATTTGGATGTATATGAGTTTGAATGCAGGTCATATACAAACAAAGAAGTAACAGGAAGGAGTCATAAAGAAAATGAAGATGTAAAAAAGCCACAAGCCTGGACAGAAAATTTGGAAAACAAAGACTATAACGGGTCAAATGAATCAGATGCAAATGTTGAGATAGATAGGAGACTAAAGGAATCACATGAATATGCTTTATTCATGGGAAATGATTGGATTGGAGCAAACAATATATTCAAGAAACGAAAGGAAGAACACAAGAAACGTAGAACAAACTTCAATGCTGCAAAGATAGCACTGGATGAAGCATTTCAAAGTCTACCAAAGAATAAGACCTTCCTTAAACCTAATTATGTTTAGGGGAGTGTATTTGAATTATAAACATTATTAAGATATATTTTATTTTAACATACTTATTAATCTAGGGTTAAAATTGTATTTTAGAAGTTAGGTTAATTTATTGCAGCCATCAATTATTTTGTAACTGCCATAACGGTTATAGCAGCAGTTAACCTTCGTGTTGTGTATAAATACTGGATCGATTCTCTGGTATCAACACCAAGATCGATCCTACATTATTAATCATAAAGTTTATATATTATAAATTCTTGTTGTTCATATAAATCGCATATACTGTGCTCTTTGATTTCCAAGAAAAACCTACACGTACCAGAGATAGTTGTGTTAACTTAGTTAATTTGGTGTCTTTTGATTCTGAAAGCTAAACAAACTCTTCTTTTAAAAACTATGTATATGTATTTTACCTTTTCACAAAACTAAAATTGAATCACAAAGTACAATTATTATCATATGTTAAGAAGAATTTGTGAACAAGCGGTTTTAACTTTTAAAATCAAAGGAAAGACATCTAAGGAAAACTGCATACTCCTGAGATACGAGCTACATCGATGGGTCCACATATCTCTTGTGCAACGGGATACATTGAAGTTTGGAAAATAAGAAGGCCCACCCCTAAAAATAAGACTTATGTGATTAATATAAACCGTAAAATCATAAATTAAGGTTTAAAACTTTATATTTAGATCTAATGCAACTTCAAAACTTAACCTGAGATAGACAGAACTGTGCCAACATCTTCAGTAGTATAGTTGAGCCCCCCCTAAACTCTTAGGGCTCACATCCCATAAAGAGAAAACCTGTTAAACAAGAAAAACCGACACCATTTATAAATGTTTGATCATTAAGAACAGAGTTGCAATTAACATACAGATTTTAGATCACCTCTGTGTAAGCCAAGTCATGAAGCGAAAAATTGCCATATATAATGACATAAGACATTAATGGCTAGTTTTTTAGGAGGCTTATAAAAGACGAATCATTGTTTTCAATTGTATTTTCCTCGGCATCAAAATCACATAAAGTAGACTCCAATGTTAGGGGTAATAAGAGAAGAACAAGAGAGATTTTGTGACAATTTTCTGGTTTATATTGAATTTCAAAAAAACTAGTTACAAAGAGGAAATGAAAGTACTGTGAATGAAAAAGTGATGATAAAAAACAAACTAGCCTATCACTTAAATAGATAAAAAAAACTGTAAACAACCCACGTAGCATAGCATGAACTCCATGTTCTCCATTTACTCTTTCAAGTAACTTCCAACTACTTATCCCACTTTTTCGTACAACTTGTTTCCTAAGTCAACATTAATTTAACATTTTCCCCCCTAATGTTGACCTGGATCTTCATCCTCATCCATACCCAACAAAGCTCTCATTTCACAAAACTTGACCCGACCCAATGCTTTGGTCAGTATATCAGCCTTCTGCAGATTCCCGCTCACATGTTCCACATGTACCTGCCCTCGTTCTACACATTCACGTATGTAATGGTACTTTGTGTCTATATGTTTACTACGCCCATGCAAAACAGGGTTTTTCATAAGAGAGATGGCCGACTCGTTAACAACTAACAGTTGACAACTTCAGGTTGATTACCCTTTAAATCGCCGACCAAATTTCTTAACCAAATGGCTTGACACGCTGCAGAAGTGGCAGCCATAAATTCTGCCTCACAAGAAGATAAGGCTACAGTTCGCTATTTCTGAGATGACCAAGTTATTAGATTACCTGAGTAATAGAACACCATACCACTTGTGCTTCTTCGATCATCCAAATCGGTTCCATTGCTACTGTCACAATAGCCCACAAGTTTTCCATCTCCACCTCTTATATACTTCAGCCCGTAATTAACAGTACCTTTCACGTACCTCAGAATCTGTTTGACTGCTGCAAGATGGCTTTCCTTTGGCTTCTCCATGTACCTACTGACCGCTCCAATCGGGAACCCGAGATCCGGCCTGGTGTGGATCAGATAACGAAGACTACCAATGAGGCTCCTGTATTCAGTTGGGTACACATCTTTCCCGTCTTCATCTTTCGCCAAACTTATCTTGTACTCCATTGGCATTTTTGCCGGATTACAACCCCACATACCAGCCATCTGTAGGATCCGTTTGGCCTAACCAGACTGCTTTATCGAAATGCCATCCTCTTTCTGATCTACTTCAATACCTAGGTAGTAAGACAATCTACCCAAGCCACTCATATCAAACACCGTTTTCATTTTTTTCTTGAAATCATTGATCTTCTTCTCATCTGTTCCGGTCACAATTAGATCGTCGACGTAAACACCTACAATGAGAGTACACCTGTCAAAACCCATTTCTTTCAATACTTCATCCAACCGAACATTCCAAGCTCTCGGCGCTTGTCAAAGCCCAAACAACGCCTTTTTCAACTTATACACCATATTCTCCTTATTCCGGATCACAAACCCATCTGGCTGTCTCACATAAACTTCCTCATTTAGAACACCGTTTAGAAAGGTCGATTTGACATCTAGGTGATGAACAAAACAACCTTCCTTTGCTGCCATAGCCAGGAGTAAACGAATTGTTTCCATTCGCGCCACCGGTGCGTATACCTCATCAAAGTCGATTCCTTTCTTTTGCACGTACCCCTTTGCAACTAACCAAGCCTTGTGCTTGAGCACCTTACACTTTGCATCCTTTTTCAGCTTGAATACCCAATTTAGCCCAATTTTCTTGTGCCCGATGGCAATTCGACTAAGGACCAAGTTTCGTTTTGTTGATTGAATTCAACTCAGTCTTCATGGCATCCAACCAATCTTGTTTTTTAGTGGCTTCTTTATACGTGGTTGGTTCACCATCAACCAACAACAATTGAACAAGATTATCTTCTATAGGCTTGGTTTCTTCATATAAATCATTCAACGATCGAAACCCCCGAAGCGGTGTATGATCATAGGATGATCGTTCCACCGGGATGGTGTTGCTAGGGTTCGATGTTGAAAGAGACGGACTAATCTGTTCATCTAGAGAATCAATGAGATGTGAGGGTGCAACATCATTACCTTCATTGTTATCATCGATTTTTTAAAATAACCTAAGTCATCAGTTGTTGCCTGGGCTTGTATGTTGACTTGAGCTACATTTGGCCCAATCTGCTCACTTTGGGCTTCAGTCCAAACCCATTGTCTCTTTTCATCAAATTTTGCATCCCGTGACACACAAATTTTTCGTTTGTTAGGGTTGTACAAGCGATAAGCTTTACTCCCTTCCTCAACACCTAGATACACCATGGGAATACACCTGTCATCCAACTTTGAAGTTTGGTCAGAAGGTTTCTTTACGAACGCCACGCAACCAAACACTTTCAGATGATGAAGTGTTGGTTTTCTTCCCTTCCAACCTTCATATGGGGTCATACTTTTCACTGAATTTGTAGACATCCGATTAAGTAGATAAACGACATGTCACACCGCTTCCCCATAACACTTTCGGTATGCCTTCAATCGCCCGATCGCTTCCTCGAACAACATCGAATCTATATCCGAACACTGTTCTATGGATGCAACCGATTGAAAATACTTCTCCAAAACCGAATCAAACAACTTTCTAACCAACACGTCTTCTTCAAGAGTCTCCCCAAGGCTACTGTACCTTGAGATCATCCCACTCAACTTCCCGGCGAACGCATCCATACTCTCTTCGTCCTTCATCTTTAACGAATCAAACTCCCTCTTGAGAGTATGTAACCGTGCTCGCTGCACTCTTTCGGCACCCAAGTACCGGGTTTTTAACGAGTCCCGGATTTCCTTTGCTGTCTTTTTCTTTGCCACCTGCAACAAGACATCCTCCGGGATCGCTTGAAAAACGAAGGCACGAGCGGTTTTATTCTTCTTTTCGTCATCTACTGTATCGACCGATGGCTCAATGGATTCCCACAGTCCTTGGGCATCCATCACAGCCTCCATCTTGATCGCCCATGTGGTGTAATTGCTCGCCGTTAACGTTGGGATTTGAAGGGATACAGAACTGGTTTCTTTGGGGGGTGTTGAGGTTGTAGCGACGGCTGACATGTTGTTGAATCTGAGATATTTTGGCACACACGAACCTTGAACGCTCTGATACCAAATTTAGGGGTAATCAGAGAAGAACAAGAGAGATTTTGGGACAATTTTCTGGTTTATATTGAATTTCAAAAACAACTAGTTACAAAGAGGAAATGAAAGTACTGTGAATGAAAAAGTGATGATAGAAAACAAACTAGCCTATCACTTAAATAGATAAAAAAAACAAATTGTAAACAACCCACGTAGCATAGCATGAACTCCATGTTCTCCATTTACTCTTTCAAGTAACTTCCAACTACTTCTCCCACTTTCTCGTACAACTTGTTTCCTAAGTCAACATTAATTTAACATCCAAGTCATTCTATAAAAGTGTAATGTTTCCTGCAGTTTAAATTAAATTATAAAAAGTTCATGTTAAGAATTAAGGAAATGGTAATTAGGAAATTGTACGGGAAGCCAAAATGCACCGATGGTCACAAAAAGTGCAAAAATGGAGATACAAAGGCAAGGCAACAAATATGGAAATCTGCATCACAAGTCATAAGTAAATTGAATAAATAACTATAATATTTGGAAATAGTGTCTTACTGTCAAGGAATCAAGAAGCAAGCAAAACGGTAACTTTACCTCCCAAATAAAGAATCCGGAGATTCTAGACTTGGAAAATTCTCTGCAAGGCTAAATATATAACAACACGAAAAGAATAAAAACATTAAAAGGCAATACTGATTATTATATTTACCCAAAAAACATATTATGTATGACATATACAAAAACTGTCCAAGGAAACCACCCAATGCTGGGCCAATGATTAATCCTATGCCCCATGATGTACTAACCTAAAGCAAGTGACACATGTTGGTATAAATCAAGATTGAAATACAATCGTGAATTGAATTAACATTATTGAATGCGTTCTTGTTGTGTTTACAACTATAACATGTCGATACACATATACTCACCAATCATTCTGAAATCAAGAGTAACTGCCTAAACCTATGCTAATGGATAATTGCGTAGTCTTGTTACATAACAAAAATTAATATTACTAATAATACTTATACGTACGTTCAAAATGATGTTTCATATATAGCATCAAATATGCGTTTCTGCTGAAGATATGTCAACGGATATCCAAGAGAGATTTGATAAAGAGAGTGCACCAAGAGCATATGAGTTGAAGCAAGCCAACAGCACAACTCAACAAAACCGTGTTTCGATTTCAGCCTATTACACCAAGGTCCGCTCAGTATGGGATGAAGTAGATTCTATGCTTCCCATACCACTATGCACTTGCAGTGCTTGTACCTACGGTCTTGGGCAGAAATTAAGTGACTTGAAGGACAAAGAGAGGTTGTATGAGTTCCTAATGGAGCTTGATAATGACTATTCGATAATAAGCGCTTAGATTCTCGCCACGAAACCCATACCTTCATTAGGAACTGCCTACCACCTTGTTGCAGAAGACGAGCAACAAAGTTTCATCACAACCATAAAGAAGACAATTGTCAATCTAACAGCCTTACAAGCATATGTTTCTGGGAAGCGTGATAAGAGCCATAAAAAAATAAGGTTGTACAGAAAGACTCTAAACAGACAGTTAGCGATCAGATTAAGCATTGCACATTTTGTGGTAGAGATGGGCACTACCAGAGACAGATGTTTCAAACGTATCAGTTTTCCAGAATGATGGCCTGGCAAAAGAGAGCAACGTGAATAAAATAAACCGAAGGCGGCGATGGTTGAAGCCGAACCAAGCCAGGTGCTAGGCCTAAACACCGATCACTATGAACAATTCACATATAAAATGCTTTTCTGGGAACAAAGAAATGGCGGGTAATGACTCGCTTTCTAAGGCTAATTAATGTAACAGCTGTAGTTGATAAAGGTGGGAAATGGATAATTGATTAAGGTGCCACTGATCTCATAAAACTTATAATGAGCAAGTTTTATATAACAAGACGAAATCCAACATTAAACCACCGTCACAATTCTTACCAAGGATTCGATAGCAGTTGAAGGAATAGGTGATTGTACCTTTCCAAATCAAACTAGGATTAGATGGCTCCTACATGTCTAAATTTCAAACGCTAACTTGTTATCTGTTAGCAAATTATCCTAAGATCTCCTGTGTTAATAACTATTTTCCTGATTTTGTACGTTCATCCAGGATTTACGTGTGAGGACATTTGATTGGAACGGGTAGACACAAAGTTGGTTTATATGAGACGAAGATGAAGAGCAATAAGAGGAAAGCAAGAGTCTAATAGACACATGGCATAAAAGATGTGCGCACGCTTCAGATGATAAACTCTCACATGTTTTTCTAAAGAATTTTTCTTTTAAAACCAAAAACTCTTTTTGTTATGTGTGTTAAAGCCAAACATACAAGATTTAATAGCGGAAGCCGTAATCATCGTTAACATCATTAGTGAATTCGTGTTGTTCATGTTGTATGTGTGTGTAAACAAACAAAGCATGCAATCGAATTCTTGTATGAACGAATGGATATTTTATTGAATATCTTGGTGAATGATACATTAGTACAATAGACATATTTATACACAAGCAAAATGGCGGTTAACCGTTTATAAGGGTTATACAGCCAGCCGCCATATTCTATCTATCTATCTAATAATAACAATTATAACATAATAACAATATAACATAAGTATAATACTAAGTTTAATTTATCATCTAATACTATCCCCTAAATTAAACTATCTTCGTTAGTCTTTGGCAGATTCCTTTTATGCTTCATATAGGGCTTCTTTGCTTCTTTAAAATTAAGTCTTGTCTCCTTTTGGCTTAATCCATAAATGTTGCATAGTCCTCAAAAACTTTGTTTCTTGCAGTAGTGTGATTTCCATCCAACCTTTTGCTTGAAATAATGGATGCATGATCCTTTTCCATAAGTTTGTAGATCTTGATTAAGTACCCTCGTATTCGACATTGTTGTTCTTCCCATGTGTTTATTTTAATGATGACCACCTTATAACCTTCGTCTTTATATATGGTCTCACATTGAATAAAAACATTCATTGTATCCCATATAGAAGCGATAACTTCATCCTTAAATTTGATAAGACGTATTATGAATTGTATGCCCCGGTTTTCGATAACAAAAATGTCTTTGTGGTTCCACTGTTTCTTGGTCGATTCTTGATCTTCTTGATTTCCGGAAATTTTCGTAACCAGGATCACTAAATTTCCTTTTTGTCACAAAGTGTCTTCCTTTTGTCACTTTAGCCTTTAATCTTTTGTCGCTAAAGTTTGTCACAAAATCTGATTTTGTTTTTCTTTTCTGTCGATGCAATGTTTCTTTTTCAATTGGTTGTAGTCTATCCTTTATATGAATTTCCATATCTTCTTTGAAGAACAAAGCATCGCGATTCTTATCGTTTGATTCCTTTATCGTTGTCAGTGACCGGTTGCGTTGGTCCCTTGATTTCTTTAGGCATGCAATACTCCGTGCATGATAATCTTTTTGTTCTTCGTCATCGCTGCATGTTCTTTTCTGGTGTCGTTGATAACCCACCAATTTCTCTTTCGATTCCGTATTCATATCGTCGTTTTGATCATCATAATCATCCTTGCTTTTGTCACATTCTATTATCTTTAACTCATCAATCCGTCCAGGTTCAGATGTTTCACCGTCGGAATGTTCCATTATCATTAATTCCTTTTCCAATTCTAAGATTGCAATTTCTTGTCTCAATTTTGCAATCGCGCGTGATCGCGGGGTTATACGATCGGGATCATTGTTGATTTCTCGCCCGTATTCGTATCCGCGTTTTACCGTCTTCATTCTTTTCTTCCCAAGATCATGTAAATTTGATCTTTTCTGTTCAATTTCCGACCGTGGCTCTGATACCACTTTAATAGCGGAAGCCGTAATCATCGTTAACATCATTAGTGAATTCGTGTTGTTCATGTTGTATGTGTGTGTAAACAAACAAAGCATGCAATCGAATTCTTATATGAACGAATGGATATTTTATTGAATATCTTGGTGAATGATACATTAGTACAATAGACATATTTATACACAAGCAAAATGGCGGTTAACCGTTTATAACGGTTATACAGCCAACCGCCATATTCTATCTATCTATCTAATAATAACATAATAACAATATAACATAAGTATAATACTAAGTTTAATTTATCATCTAAAAAGATTATGATTTCTTGTTAGTATTACTAAAAATTTTGTTATTGTTTTGAGTTATTGCAATCCAATGTTTTAGGAAAATACTAACACCTTCCTATTCATGCGGGGGTACTAATTTCTAACAATGGTGGATGAGTTTAGTAAGGGGTTTTGGTTTTTCTAACATCCAACCCCTATCACAAATATTGTTTGCTTTGCAACGGTGGACAACATCCAGGAAATCACGCATTTGTTTTTTTGGTTGCTACGGTAGAAACTTCCCGATAGGTCAATCATTCTGGTACTGCTCCACCTTAGCACACTTAACCATGGTCTATAAAGTTTCATGTGCTTCATAGCCAGCTAACCCAAAATGCATCGATGATTTAAGAGACATGACATTCGTTATGAATCAAGAATCTCTTTTTTCTACGACTGATGTCACGGACCTCATCACAAAGAAGGTTAATCAAATTAAATGAATGTACCGTTCAAACGACAGCCATTCAACATTCGCCAGTTGAAATGGCAAAACTCTAATTTAAATTATTAAATTTTTACCTGTTTTTTATTACTAATAAATTAAAATTTTTAAAATATGTTTACCTATAGTGGGTGTTCTCTAGTACTCAAGGAATGGAGATGAGAGGACGGCCTAGTGATACGTTAGTAATCCAAATTAGTCAATAACAAAACAAGAAATTAATATGATTTTTATTCTCAATAATAAAGAACAAGTTTATAAAAAAGTATATGTATATTTTAGTATTTATTAAAATATTTTTAAAATTAATATTTGCCATTTGAAATGGCTAGAGTGAATAGTGTGTGGTCAAAAGATTGTATAAAAAAATGTGCCAGTCATCAAATCAGCCAAGGTAGTGTTCACTCTTGCCAGTTCAAACGGCGAATGTCGTAAACTATTAGCACTTGTCATTTCAAATGACGCATGTCTGCAAAGGTTTGAAAACACCATAGGAGTAGGCTATGTCGGTCCGTCGGTCAAACCAGCGAAAGAGAAAGTAGTGGAATCCATCATTTGAAATGGCGGGACACCATATGAGAGTTTCCTATTTAAACTTTTTTTCTCAAATTGAACAAATAAATGACCACAATGGGCAAGGGTGTTCGACGAGCTAATTAGGCCTAGTATCTTTATGATCTAACATCCCTTACAAGATCAAACTCACATTGGGCCGAACAATACTGATTGTTCGCTAGTTTATGAGGATGAGTTGTCTTCTTTCAATAAAAGGAAACATGTTGTGGGACTTGAAATTCCAAATCAACAAACTGGTCACTACAAAATATTAACCGAAAATGTTGAAGTAGAAGAGCAAGTGGAGACAGAAACTAATTACTTTGAAACAAATGAGCTAATTAGATAAAAGAGAACCAAGGTTCGACCCAAACTTGTGGATGATTATGTGATAAAGCTCCCTCGTCAATAGACCATGCTATCCCCGCACTACAAAAAATTGACCTAAGGCAACCTTTATATCACAAAAAAAAGGGTTGCACTTGAAAGAAACAGTTGCATTATCTAACAAAAAGGTTGCACTAGGTCTAATGCAACTTTTTTTGTGAAATAAAGGTTGCCATAGACCAATTTTTTTGTAGTGCCGCTTACAATCCATAGTCCTCAACTATATATTCTATGGCTAAGTGTATGTTTCTAATGATAGTTTTCTGAAACTCACAAAACTTTTGTAGGATGGCCATCTCTTCAAATTATGAACCCGAGTTATTTAGCCAAGCTATGAAGTGTGAAAAAGTGGAAGGAGGCAACGAAGAAGAAATCGAAGCCCTCGAAGAAATGGAACGTCGTACTTTGAAGAATTACCAAACGGGAAATGTGCTATTGACTCAAATTTGGTTTCAAAGACAAAATACAAACCCAATGGCGAGATTGAACGTTACAATGCTCGACTCGTTGTAAAGGGTTGCACGAGAATAGAAGGTATCGACTTTCATGGTACCTTTGCACTGATAACTAAGCCCGTCACTTTTAAAACCTTGATTGTAGTAGCAATGAAAAGGAGTGGTTTATTCAACAACTTGACGTTAGTAATACCTTTTCTACATGGAAACTTAGAAGAAGAGGTTCACATGAAGATTACCCAAGATTTTTTCACAACAAATGAATCGAGAGTATGTAAACTAAAGAAGTTGACATGTAGTCTAATGCTAGCCCCCAAGAATTAGTACCAAAGATTCATTGTTTCTCTTGTCAACATTGGTTTCAAACAATCCAATGTAGATCATTCGCTATTCAAATACATGAAATGTGACACCTTTGTTGCAGCTCTCATATATGTTGATGACCGTGTGATCATCACCTGGAATGATCACAAAAAAAAATATAATACACTAAAGTATTTTTGGGAATTGAAGTTGCTCGAACAAAAGATGGCTTAGTAATAAGTCAAAAGAAAATATACTCTTTAACATTTTAGTAGATTGCGGTATGCTTGGCTGTAGATGTAACAATCCAAAATGTGTGATTGAGAATGTGAACCATGGGAAAGTGAGTTTGTCTCACATTGGTGAAATGGAAAATGACTTGTTCCACATTGATAGAATGATTAACTTGTGAGCTCTTTATTGGGAGGACGGCTCACAAGAAGATATTCTTTTATAGCAAGACACATTCAATGGCATTAACGAGAGTGAGGAGCACCGACGCGCATGGGCACGGGCACGAGCGATGTGCGCAATGTGGCGCTTTGATGGCACAATTTGCATTTCGCATCACCAAGAGCCACTTGAGAACAACCTTAGTATTTTTGCGGAGTGGGACCAGGTCATGACAAGTGTCAAGCCAATTGGTAAGTCAATTATGTCGCGCTACGCGATGGATAAATACAAAGCTCTTTGCGATACACGAAGGCAGTCTTCGCGCTATGCGACGGTTACTCAATTGACCCATCGCGCTACATGACGTGCTGGCTATGCATCTGTGACATGTTGCATGCCACGTTTCAAGCCGCGTGGCATAGCTAAGGCTGACTCGGCAAGGTTATAAAGCCATCGCTATGCAATGGCCTCCTTTTTAGGTTGTCGCGATACGCGACTAATCCCTCGGTCAGCTATAAAAAGGAGGTAATCAGGGCATTGTTTCGTCGCTCATTCCTTACACTCTATCTCTTTTTCTCTTATATAGTGTGGGTATAATACCACTAGTAGCTGTAATGATACCATGCCCGATTGATCGAGACTTTGATACATGAATCCAAATCTCTACCTAAACAAGGTTAGACTTTGTTACATCGTGTAAAGTTTTCAATCTCGTGATTAAGCATTTCAGTTTATATTGATAAGTACTACAATATATTAAATTAGGTGCTTAACACCAGGAAACTCGTAATTTGTAAACTTATAAGCTGAGATATTCAATTTTTTGTACAACTCACAATTTTGTGAGATGACAATTTTCCAAACCTATGATTGAGATTTTTAAACCCCTATAACTCATGATAGAGTATAACAGTCCAAATGTTTTCAAAATTTTGCAAATGGTTTTCATCATTACAGTGATTAAAATATTGTAGAATCAATGGGTGGTTACTACTGGTATTGTGTGGTTTTGTATACAATTTTTACTTATTCGTTACTTATTGGACAAAGAGTTAGCCAATAAGTAATATGACCATAGTCACATACTGTCGAGTGACAAGTACCCTTTTGGTTATTTGTAAGTAAGAAAATGTAATAACATCTGTTGTATTGTAAAAATGTTTCACTTTCAAGTGAATGTACTCACTGGCATTTCCCGTGCATCAAATACTTTTTAAACGTGTTTCAGATGACTTGTTGTGAAAGAAACATGAACGGTGCCACACGGCACCTCACCTTAAATAAGTGGTTTGTCACCAGAGTAAAGAAATATGTTTTGTAAATTGGGGTTTATCCCTATAAAACATATGCTTGTATAAAAATGGCTATTTGATGTATATGAATTTATACATCTTTTCAGCACTAAATTATCCCTATATAAGCGTAATATCGGCAAATATATTAGAATAAATAACCACTAATGTTTATGATTTCTATCTACAGGTAAATACAGCCCTAATGAATAAAAGGAGCTGATATACGAAGAAAAATGGAGATAAATGATGAAAAAGACTCAACACGCCACATGGTGAATCAAGACATGGCCATGCCTAGAGCATATGAAGTAAAGACAAAAATCAAGAAGCCAAAACATGGTCATGTTAACCTAGTGACACCCATTTTATCAAGAACAAGAGAAAAAGACAAAATAGAATATTCTGAAGTAAAACACGGCCATGCCTTCCCAAAACACCGCCATGCCTTCATTACAAGAGAAAATAACAAAATTGGATGAAATTTGGACTGTTGTGGACTCAACACGGTTGTGCCTTTCTTAACATAGTCGTGTTAACCCATGTTGTACGAACTGATGATGAATTATTTAGTGGAGCAGGACAAAAAAAAGTCACCACGCCCTTGTTATGCTCAACACGGTCGTTCTAAGGACACCAGGACAGCCTACAAATTGAATGTTCATCTCCTTCGTTCAATACACCTTTCTGCCTCATTAACTCCACTTCAACCACCTCTTTTCACCGCCATTAATAAGGAAATTAATCTCATCCATCCAACCCTTGAATATTAAGAAGATTAAGCTCTTAGAAGAAGTCATTAACATCAAAGATTAGTCACCCAAGTTGGTTAGGTTGTTTCAATTTGATCATGTTTGTATCTATTACTTTGATTATTAACATTATGTTTATTATTGGCTAAACTTTCATAGTATCATCTTGGTTATTAATGAATCTTTAGTAAAGTTCAATAATCATAGTTAACATGTGATCGGTTTTAATTTGTAATGGTTATGTAACAACCACCACTTGATGAAAAATGTTAAAATACTCTTAAAAGATACCCCAAGTGCCAAGCTTGACGATAAGCAGAGAAACTGTTAGTCTTGCGAAGCCTTGGTGAACCCTAAAATAGACACCAAGTACTGAACTTGACGATAATCCGGGAACTGCCACTCTTGTAAGGGCTTGGTTGTTAAATTAAGAATCTTTAAATGAGCCGCCAAGTTACAAGGTTGAGGTTAAGTCGAGAAATCACCATTCTTGTAAGGGCTTGGTCGGGAAAAAAACATGAATCATAATATTGACATGGACCAAGTGGAATATTTGTAGTAGTTAGTCATTTTAAATGGGACTTATCAACAATGTTTGTGGAGAGGGATTGTTGATATTCACCCACTTAATTCGGTTAATTACTCGTTGAATGAGTGTGCAACATAACCTATTTTAACACCTCTTGGATGGTTATTACATGAGTTCTATAATTGTCCAAGAGTTGTGTGGATTAAGATTTGGTAATTCAAGGTTAATCCATTACAACTTAACTAATATTAATTGATATTTTAAGTATAATACAAAGTTTATTTTCACTAAAGTATCAATGACAATTCACTTAGTAATTTAAGGGATTGTCTCATCTTTAAAGTGAGTTATCTTATTAATATTTATCATAAACCACGCACTTACATAAAATGATGTTTTAGTGGAGGTCATGAAGTTATGCTTATCTCTTTCTTTAATTATCAAGGAATAACATGACTTAGGAATAAGGTGTTATTCCCACATTTAATCACTATAGCACGCTAGTATCACATGTTTACTAATTCATTTTTAAAGTGAAGTTAAGAAGAGTTTAAACCAAGATAATACACTTTAATATTTGATCTTTTGTCTAAAAATATTAAAGCCCAAAAATATTGTCTTTTAATTTATGTTTTTAATTTCTGCCTAAACTTGCATATCAAAACCAATACTATTATGATATTCACTTCCGGTTGGAATACAACGATTTAGTAGTAAAAATCAAACAAGTGTGTCCATGGATCGATACTTGGTTCTAGCCTATACTTTATTACATACACAATAGGTATACTTGCCTATTTATGTGTGGTTTAGTTAAGATAATAATCATTTAATAAATTTAAAACTAGACATTGTGTGAACAAAGCTTTGAAAAACTTAACACTTTTTCTACTATATCCGCATTGCATCAGTATTATCCCCAGTTTATGAAAAAAGAATCACAATCTTTTTACACTCTGGTAATTTTTCTAAACTACGGTCCTAATGAATTTTTCCGCTGCCAAATAATTTAATCAACATCGATACCACAGCTCACATTCGTGGCCCTGCCCGGGAAGATGATTAAGAAACTCATGTTGATGCGCACAAGTTTCGAAGGTTGATAGGTAGACTTCTCTACCGTTTTTTTAACGAAGGAGAATCTCTGTGCGAACCTACCCTTTCCGGAGCTACGTTCAAGGTCGACTCCTCGACTGCTATGAGACCATACCCTGCTGATGTGCGGAAACCAGATGGAATCCATAAACCCTCGCCCAACGGCGGGTTCAAACAGAACTAAAACCCTAATTCGTTCATTCACCTAGATGCCCATGGAAATGGCTCAAGTGGGAATCAAATATGTGTCTCCAATCTCAATCAACCGCGAGACCCAGTTGCTTTTCCGGAGGGTTTGGCGAGGGTGTGCAAACCATCTTACCATTAGAACCACACAAGACTTGATATCTCTTATTCTGTGAACATCTTGAGTCAACTCGTTATTGACTCGAGACAGACACACGTGGATGTTGCCACTCATGTTCCGAGATACCTTAAAACGTTATCAATGAATCCTTCTTTCTATGGAAGAAGGAACGAACTTTACTATCTATTGTAACTTAGGTTGGCTTGGTTGTCCTCTTATTAGGCGGTCAAGAACCGGCTACTTACTCGTGTTGGGTGGTGTGCCGGTTTCATGGTAACTAAAGAAACAATCAGTCATTTCTCGCTCATCATCGGAAGCTGAATATTATGCCATGGCGATCAGCGTGAGTGAAATCTTATTAACGAGATGGCTCATAACAGAATTTGGGTCTCCTGATTTGCGGCACCTCTTTCTTGTGATATTCTTGCACCCATCATATTGACAACCTTTGTTTGCATGAAGGGACAACATGTTATTTTGTTAGAGAAAGGGTGAAGCCAATAGTAGTGTGGCTCATTCACATTGACACATAATTACATATTGCTAATTTATTGACTACACCCCTTGGTGCGTTACAATTTTATAACCTTCTTGACAAGCTAGGCATTTGTAACTACCTACATGAGTACTAGAGGGAGTATTGGATATTATTTTTGGATCACGTTTACTTCCTTAGCTCATTGTAAACATCATAGTTTTTTACCATTCTATCGTTATATATCCTTTTAATCCTAAAATATCAAAATTATCAATATTACGAAATATCAAAATAAAAAGGAGTCGTTGCTTACTGCCGATAATCCTAAAGCTTGATGTTCTTCCGGGAAAATTTCACATGCATACGCCTGTTTGCCAACATGTAAGGGAACAAATCAGATACTAAAATCTAAACATATATACTACAAAATGTAAGATAAGGAATGCACCTTTATCGTTCCGAGTAACCCACTTAAAATGCCAAGAAGAAACCTTGTAACAATAGCCATCCAATAGTTGACACTAATACCGAAAAGTGTGTTGAAAATAACCCTGAAAGAATATGAATATTTAGGAGGACAAAAGGTTGAGATGCACAAAGTGGTTTCAAACAGCTACAAGTGAAAGTAGTTACTCACACCGATGATGTGCTTTCAAGAATAATTGGTTTTCGACCATATCGATCAGCCACTACTCCCAGAAGATGGATGTCAGTGCCCTTCCAACCATATATGCCGACCCTTCATAAATTGTAACTATTATATACTATACATATTACGGGTAAAGTTAAAATACAAACGACAACAAAAATGAGAAGGGTGAGAAGAAATCTAGTTCATTGGTCTTACTAGATTAGTATTCGTGTTACACACGATGGAAAATATTTAAAAACATAATATATATATATATATAACATCACATAAATATAAATTTAATGAAATGCAAATGTTATACGTATAAATACATGATAATTTTACATGAATTATAAGACATCATAACTTATATAAATCAAATACAAAGACTAACAAAGATAAATGAAAAGTTAAAAGATTTTATAACTTACACCATCGTACAATATTAAGCAAACAAAGGAAATTAGTCTCCAAATCAATAAAATAATTCTACAATGTCGATTCAACAAAGCTTCTATCTCAATTTTGATTCAAAAAATAAACTCTATCTAAGACATTTGTTACGCACCAATAACTGTAATGTTTATTACTCTAAGATAATACCCGTGTTTACACATTAATTAAAAACATTTATTACACATCAATGTTAAAAGATGAACAATATCTAACACATTTCTTTTTATAAGTATATTATAAAATTACGTTACAAAACAAATTATTATGACAATCAAAATCCTAAATTTGGTCTTTCATAATACTATATTAATTGATATTTAAAATAAAGTCTTAATCAATATTCAATAGATGACTATTAAAGAAACTTTATAATAGATGATGTATATAAATATGGTTGATGACTATTAAAAAAACTTTATAATTAATTTTATTTAAACGAATATAATTTAAAAGTTACAAATAATTTTATTTCTAGTTAGAAATAAGTTATTGATATAGTTTTGATAACATAATTAAAAGTGCAACATTTACTAAATAGATAATTAATTAATACAAGTCAATTTTTTAAGTAATTTTATTTAATATAACGATAACTTTGGTAATACGGTTATTATTGATATAAAATGAACAAATGAAAGTTTAATATATTTAAGCGAACGATTATTATTGATATAATCGTTATTATTGATATCTAGATTAGAGCCCGTGTTACACACAGTTGAAAATATAAAACAATAACATAAGAACTTATAAAAAATATGCTTAATTTGTTCAAACCTAGGTCAGAGTTTCAAATCCATAATAATCCAGTTACTATTTGAACTAACAATATACCAAAACATATTTATAATCTAATAATACAAAATAACAATATGGTACCGAACTACTAATTAAAAGTAAACTATAACCCACAACCTTCATCTCCTTAAAAACAATATGAAATTTGAAATGAATGATCAACTTTATATTGTGAGTCTCTAGGATTTGCTTGGCTGTTGCAAATTCGAATTATTTCTAACAAAGGTCAAGCTATATATATATATATATATATATATATATATATATATATATATATATATATATATATATAGGGTTGGTATCATTTAAGAACTCTAAAAAAGTTAAGAACTCTTAGGAACCCTTTACAACCAAACATTTTTTTAATTTTTTTTATATATTAACATTATTTAAGAGTAGTTTTATCATATTTTATATAAATTTTTTTGATTACATATATTCATCACAAGTTTACATGTATGTAAAATTTATGTACTAACAAATTTACATAGGTGTCAAACAAAACAAAGATTTATATACAAACTAATTTTTAAAATTGTAATTATAGATATAGATATAAAAATGATAAAACTAATCACAAAGAACATTAATATACAAATTTTTTATATAAAACGTTAGTTTTCAAGGGTTCCTTCAAGTTCTTAAATAATTTTACAGTTCTGTAATGATATTCATCATATATATATATATATATATATATATATAGTTACTAAATTACCATCTTGAAAAAAAATCCACTTTTGAATTAAATAACCTAGTGAGTGACCCGTGTAACACATGAGCGGGAATTATAGAAAACGTAAAATATACATATATGTTTTAAATTAAAACGAATTGTAAATGTTATATTTATAAGAACGGATTATTTAAGATGAATTACAAGGTATTACATGATGAATATTAATTAAACGGTAATTGCATTATTTGAAATTAAAAGTAAAACTCCAATGTACAATTAATATGTTATAAACAAAATGGATTCATATGTTATAAACAATTACAAAAGTTTAAATAAACATACATATTATAATTATAACATAAAAAATGATTCATAAGATTTTGTTTCCAATGTGTTTCTGTTTTGAAATGAAAGTACGAAATAATTCGTAGTAGTTGTAGAGATTATAATTTTGGATTTAAAATTGAAATTGATTGGAAAATAATTTTGAATTTCGGTTTGTTAATATTAACAAAATTGTAACTTAGAATTGACTGGTCAAGATTACTAAACTAAGAAACTTGTGATTATTTTATATTAATTTGAATACATATTTTGATGAATAATATTGGTTAACATTTAATGATATTAAATGTGGGTGACGTGTATTATAGAAAGTTTATAAAAATGTTATTATATATTTTGAAAAACTATAATCTATATTTATAGAAGGTATAGAGATTTGGTCAACATATTAAAGTTTGTGAAAAAAATCTATATTAATCCGGAAAGTCAAATTGTAGAAATTGTAACAATCGGATTTGTATATTCAGTTAGATATATATATATATATATATATATATTAACGTGTAAATTTAGAAATTGTTGGAAATACTTACTAGTAGCTTTAGAAATTGTTAACTGGTTTTTGTTTTGTTACCTTTTAATGTAATTAAGTCTATTTATATTATAGTTTTAATCTTCCATAAATGGTATATTTTATTATAATATAAGATGTAAATATATATATTCCATGTTAATTTTAGTCTAATCATTATTATGGAAGATTAATTATCATTATTTCGTGATTTACTTATTTACTTATTTATCGATTATGTAAAATATATTATAAATAGAAATGATAAATAAATTTGTAAATTAAAACATATTATAATATAAATAGAAATCATATCGTTTTTTTAATTGATTAAAATACGGTAATAAAAGTAATTTTTCTTTAGTTTTAGTCAACTTATTATTATGTATATTTTAAATAAATATTTTCAAATTAACTTGTACAAAAAATAACTATATGGATAATAATTTTCAAATTATTTTAGTCAACATATACCAAAATATATATATGGATACTTATTTTTCAAATTAACTTTAATATTCAAATGACTTACCTTAATTCGTCTAATTATTTACTTATTTAGAGTTCCTATTACATTATATGACATCATATGATATTCAATTATAACATCATATGAAAAAAAAATTATGTTTGTAAAAATTAAGTTATTTTTATATTAACTTGTACAAAAAATATAACAAATTAACTTATTTACTTGATAGTCAAAAAACATTAAAATTAAGTTTAATATTAAGTTGAATATTTTCGAATAGCAAATAAACTTATTCACTTTGACTATCAATTAATTATTTTGAAATAATTCAAATTAAATTAAAAATCTGTTTGTTTATAAATTAAGGAAAGTCAAAGTATATAAAATGTGTTAATGGGATAATTAAAATATATAAATTACAATATTCATGTTAATTAGGTTATTTAAACAAATATGGAAAGTCAAACTAAATAAATTGTATTAATGGGATAATTCATGTCTAATAGATTAACACACACCGGAAAAAAAATACAGATCAACTAATCTCGGATCTACGATATACAATAATATTTTCTTTTATGTAAAAAAATTTAAAATGAATATTCAGAATGAAATATACATCAATATTAAAATTAAAATAAATACATATTATAAACTCATGATCAATATGGTTTTTAATATACGTTTTTTTAAGTAATTTTTGTTATATTATTATTATCTAAATTTATGGTAAAAATTTTCAAATTAACTTATACCAAATATAGATATAAGAATAATAGTTTTTAAATTATTTTAGTCAACATATACCAAAAATATATGGATACTTATTTTTCGAATTAAATTTAATATTTTCAAATGACTTACCTTATTTCGTCTAATTATTTACATATTTACTTATTTTCAAACGACTTATCTAAATTTACTTATTTACTTTAATAATAACGTTTTAAGTTTAATACTTGAAGTAAAGGTATAACATTTGTACCAAAATATTTGTAATTTGTAATTTGTAATTTGTACCACAAAGTATGATTATATACCAAAAAAATTTATTGTTATTATAAAAATAATTAATTAATATTCACGTTAACTATAAAGTAATCAACTTGTAATTGGTAATTTGTACCACGAAGTATGGTTGTATACCAAAAAAAATTATTGTTATTATAAAACTAATTAATTAATATTCACTTTGACTATAAAGTAAATAATTTGTAATTTGTACCAAGAAGTATGGTTATATACCAAAAATATATTGATTACCTTAATTTAAACAAATTTAAGATTATTATTTAATATATATGGATTATCTTAATTACCAAGAAGTAATTAATTTAATGTATTTAAATTTAATATTCAAACGAATTACCTTAATTTGTCTAATGATTTACATATTTCCTTATTTACTTTAATATTAACGTTTAAACTTTAATATTTAAACTAATAACATAACATTTTAATTAATTTATTGTTATTATAAAAATAATTAATTAATATTCACGTTGACTATAAAATAATTAATTTGAAATAATTCAAATTAACTTTAAAATCGGCTTGTTTATAATTTAAGGAAAGTCAAAGAATACAAAATGTTTTAATGGGATAACTAAATCACAATATCCTACTATACTATTAAAACAAATAAGATTGCCTCCACATGGCCCTTCTCTATTGGCCAATTCCCTTTATTTCCAAATATATCTTACACTTCTCTAATTTTCTTAACAATTAAATAAATTAAAAAGAAAATAAACTACTAATAATTAATATAACCATTTAACTTTAAGTTTCAAAATAAATTACACTTCTCTAATTTCCTATATTTTGATTTTAGGGTTATTATATATGTGAGAAAACTTTCTTTTGATTTTAGCTTTAGGTTTTAAGGTTGAAATGTATTCACTTATTCCTCGTCTGCCTTAATTTATGTGGTTCTTCAATAATGTGGTTCTTCATCTTTACAAGTTAATATTATTAATTTCTGTTATCGCTATTATATTATTATATGATCTGATGAATATTCTTATGTGACATGTAACTCAAAAAAAATCAATATAATCTACACTACCACTAATCTGTCACATCCATAATTTGTTTTAAGTAAGAACATGTATTATTTTTTCAATGCACTCTAAGTGTTCGATCAAATGCTCAAACTAATTTTTATTTTATATATGTTAACCTTTGTTTAATTGGCCGGTGAGCCTATAGCATTACATGTCCTTGATGCTTTGAGAATTCATCTTTTAGATTTTTTTTTCTTCTTGAAAGGCGAACTTCATTAAAAACACAACAACCGGAGAACTCCCAAGGCGGAAATCCCCCTAAGTCAAACTTTACAAAACATCAAAAGAAAAATATTTCCAACCCTTCCAATCCACTCCCCCCGATTTCCCCCTACTACAAAACCAAAGATAACTCAACGATTTGACATCCGCCACTAACTCTACGACATTCCTATTCTTGTGAGTAAAAATCCTCTCGTTCCTAGCTTTTCAAATCCTCCAACAAGTCACCACAACAATCCCATATAAAATCTCTTTCCTACTTTTCGACCAACCCGAGCACTTAACCACTTCGAGCAAGTCTTTAATGGAAAAGAGAAAATTCGGAGGTAACCGAAGCCAGTTTGCAATGCCCTGCCACACACCAGTCGCCAGACCACAAACGGTAAACACGTGCTCCACTGTCTCAACCTGTTCACTGCAAAAATCACAATTACTCTCACCGAGGATAATATTCCTTCTTCGCAACGCCTCTTTAGTAGGGATTCTATCTAATAGAACCCTCCACATAAAAACATTACACTTTAAAGGCACCCACTTACACCAATTAAATTCAATGTTATCCCTCTGCTCCCCCACTCGATACTTGCTAATCCATATTTTGGCCTCATGGACTGAAAAGTCAACTGGGTCGGTATCAAACCAAACCATTTATCCCTTGTATTAATGGTGTGTTGGCCCACTAATAAAGAGTGGCAATCAATGAGTTCGTTTAATTCGTGGGCCGAAGATGGATACGTCCTCCAGTTCCATACACCCAGACCATGATCCCCAATTTTTCCAGCAACATGACACCACTTATTTACTTCAAGACGAAACAGACTTGGAAAAAGGTGCTTCAGAGGAACATTAACCACCCAAGGGTCTAACCAAAATCTAATAGACGAACCATTGCCTACCAAACCCCGAATCATATTACTCCCACTAGAGTCACCCACTTTAATCTTTGCGCAACTCTTAACCAATCTAGACCACGTACCCGAAATACAAGTTTTACAAGGATACGTCCCCCACTGTCGCGTAGACCCATGAATAGCATCAATGACCCGTCTCCACAAATAATCTTCTTCCACTCTATAACGCCAAAGCCACTTTAATAAAAACGCATCGTTGCTCTCTCCCAAACGGCAAATACCCAACCCCCCATATTTCTTAGAAGTAGTAACCTTGTCCCACGCCACCCAATGAACTTTTCTAGTATCCTCGTCACCGCCCCACAGAAATCTTTTGACCAAAGATTCCAGTTTCAAGATGACCGCATTCGGCGCCTTATACAAAGCGAAGTAGTAAGACGGTAAACTTTCCAAGACCGATTTAATCAACACCAACCGACCACCTATCGAAAGCACCTTAGACTTCCACTTAGATAGCCTGTTCTTAAATACTTTGATCACGGGGTCCCAATTATTTATCCTACCCATGTTCGCCCCCACAACGATACCAAGATAGTTAAACGGAGTAGCCCCAGAGGAACATCCCAGGGTGCGCGCCATATCACTAACCTCATCCATCCCTTTCCCCACACCAAACAGAATAGACTTATTAATATTAATTCGAAGGCCCAAACATAAGTGAAACACTCTAAGCAAACGCCGTAGCGTGTCAAAATTACTACTCGACCATTCGCCCATAATCATCGCGTCGTCCGCATAGAGTAAATGAGAGAGAACTAACCCATTATTCGGAAGTCGAATACCAGAAAACGATCCCACCTCACACGCCTTTCTCATCATCCCTTCAAGAGCCTCCATAACAATAATAAATAAAAATGGGGAGATAGGATCGCCTTGTCTCATACCCTTCTCACAAGCAAATTCATACGTCGGAGAACCGTTCATTAGCACAGAGGACCTGGCTGACGCCAAAACACCCTTAATCCATTTACACCAGACCTCAGGAAATCTCATCTGTCTCATGATAGAAATCAAGAACTCCCAATTGATGTTATCGTAAGCTTTGACAAAATCAATCTTGAACATAAACAATTCCTTCCCAACTCTAGTAGCCCATGAAATAAGATAACTAATAATAAGAGGGCCATCAAGAATATACCTCCCCGCTATAAAAGCCGATTGCGTCTCTGATATAAGCCCATCCATCACCTTTCTTATCCGATTAGCTAGAGCTTTAAAAATCACTTTGCTGACTACACCAATCAAGTTAATCGGACGATACTCTCCTAAATCCACCGGATCCTTTGTTTTTGGCACCAATGTGATGAACGAAGAACCCGCTCCTCTACTAATAACTCCCGTCTCAGAAAACTCTTTAAAAATCTGCACAAAATCACCTGCAAACATGGACCAATATTTTTTAATAAAACGAAAGTCGGGCCCCGGCGCTTTATCACTCCCACAGTCCCAAACCGCATCCTTAATTTCTTTTTCTAGGAACGGAGCAATCAACCCATCCGCCTCCACAGGATCAAGAGTGTTAATGTCAACAACCATGAGGGAAGGCCGATATTGAATTTCTTCCACAAACTTCGACTTAAAAAACCGGTACACCTCTTTTTTAATCGCTTGTGGCCTCGTCACCCATTCACCATTAATAACCAAACCCGGGATAGAATTAGACACCCGACGCGAGTTAATAACTCCATGAAAAAAAGAAGAATTGGCATCCCCTTCCTTCGCCCACTGTACTCTAGCTTTTTGTTTCAGGTCCCGAGTTTTAAAAGATTCCAATTCTCTCAATCTCTTGTTAGCCTCTACTAGAACCCACACTTCCACCTCTGATGATTCCCGGATCTCTAAAGCCTCTTCTAGCTCCTTTATATCAGCCCTCAAGCCTAGTTCCTCCTCTTTCTCAACAGCAGACATTCTAATATTCCAAGACTTGATATTATTCCTCAACAGCCTTAACTTGCGCATGAATTTCACATCGGCCTGCCCTTCCAATTCGACACTGTTCCACGAGTCATCCACAACCTTATCCAACCCCTCTCTATTCAGCCACGAATTGTAAAAACGAAACGGTTTGGCACCGAAATTTGTTGATTCTATCTTCAATAACAACGGAAAATGATCCGATTCAACCTTATCCAAAACTCTATATTCCGCATTACTCCACTTGTTCATAAATGACTACGATACAAAGATAAGGTCAATACGACTAAGTTTGGTGACCGAAAGAAAAGTGAACCGTCGACCACGAAGCGAATACTCCGTTAACCCAGTCTCGTCTACAGAGTCGTTGAACTCTTTAGTCGCACCTTCATGAAACTTAGAGTTTCGACGTTCCAACCGATCTCTAACACTATTGAAATCCCCCGCCACAATCCACATCTCGTCGTCATCCGAAATCAACGCTTTGATGTCATTCCAAACCACACGTTTGTCCACTAACTTTTGCAGGCAGTACATGTTCACAAACAACACCTTTTGACCATCATTTTTCAAGTACCCCGAAACTACTAGCATAAACCTTCGCTTAATCACAGACGTCTTCATGAAAATCTTAGGATCCCAAACCGAAAATAAGCCCCCGGACCGACCAACAGCATCAACGATGTCAAAATCATATTCTCTAGGACCCCAAAACCTACTCACATTCACACCATCAAACGACTGAAACTGCGTCTCCTGTATCATAATAAAACCAACCTCATTCGTCACTTTTAAATTTTTTAACCAGTTACCTTTACAAGTCGAACCCAGCCCTCTAATATTCCAGGATAAACAATTCATGACGAAACACGTTGAAAGCCTTCTTCGCTTACCATACTCAAAACAGACTGTTGATACCTATCTATGTTTACCGCCCCCAAGGTATGACCCAACGCCAATGTAGCATTTGTCTCTTCAAGCGCATCCATCCCACCTCCCACCACTTGATCTTCGCTAGTCACAAACTCCCTACCCACTTCAACAGAACCAACCACAGAATCCCCGCTACTTGTACCACCATCCTCTTTATCGGCTAAGTGAGCACCTTGAACCGTAAAAATAAAACGATCAATATCATAAGGATCGTCACCTTCCCTAGACCGTTTCTTAGGCCGTTCAAGACCCGTTGGAGAAGGCGACTTATCCAACCGATTCTTCTTCCTAAAGCTACCTCTTTTCTTTTTCTTAGTACCCGAGCACTCCAAAACATCTGGCATACAAAAATCTAGCCCATCCGCATCTAGAGGATCATGACCTTTAGTCACCGTCTCCTCTTGAACAACCGGCTGAGACTTGTTCAAATTCGTGTTTAAATTCAACCCATCATCCACAACAGAATTCTCCACATCTCTATGCCACTCCACTGTCCTCTTCCCTTGCACCACATCGTCTAATGGGCCCTCCCCCTCCGAACCAATGCAGTCTGGAAGCCACTCGCCAACCTCTTCCTCAACTAGGATAGATAATAACTCATTTCTCCAACTCAAACTACAAACTTGGTTAATTCTTTTCATCATGTTACATAAAACGCCTACCATGGCATACGAGTAATCTTCAAGGTCTTCATTAATTTGAGCCGATTGTACCACCCTCCCAAACATAGACCCAACCTTGTCAACAACACTGGAATCAAATAAGCAAAGGGGCAACCCAAATACCTTAAGCCAAGCGATTCTATCATATGGTAATCTTTGTCCTTCCCATAACACCAAGGAAATAAACACTGAATCCCAAACCTCCTATGTACTCAAAAACTCCAACATACCCTCCTTGTCATCAAACACTAATACCACCGATAAACCTCCCACATAACGAATACGAACATTCGGTAGTCTCACTGATACTAACCACTCCTTTAGAGACGTCAAAGCCGGTAAATCTTTAGTTGTGCCTACCAATCCCAACCCATTCCAGTAAGCATTCCCAGAGAAGTCATCATCCAAAACCACATTAAACAACCTATCTTCCTTTTCCTTTCCAACCAACGTATCACGAAACGAACGACCTTCAGAAGACACAGGGACTGAAGTATTATCCACCGAAGCTTGCGCATCCTTCCTCTCACCAGCATCCTTAGTTTTATTGTTACGTTTTTTATTAATCAGATGATTATATGTTTTCAGTTTCAATTTTAAGTAGCTCATTATATTATGTCTTCGTAGTTCAGTCTGTTAGTTGGGTTATGTTCATAATATGCATATGTTCACCTTATAGTTCATAATAATTAGAACTTATATGTTATATGTTATTACATTAACATAAACAAATAATATAACACCAACATTAAAATTAAGAAAGATAATAACTTTTCAACGTTTTTTAAACTTTATACACTTAATCAATTAACTTTATATATTTTGAAACATCTAATTATACTTTTTATCTTATTGTTTTATTTTTTAAATATATATTTAAGAAAGACGGTAAGTTTTCAACGTTTTTAATGTTGTGGCTTAAATCTCGGCCATATGTTTTACAAATCACATACATTCTGTAAATATAATTATAACTGTTTTTGAATTGGATTAATTCCAAATTACATATAATGATGATAAACTTAAATACTTTTAAAATCACTTCTATATTTAAGAAGGTTAACAAAAATAATTTTGTTCTATTTTTTAGAGGTGTCATCTGCCTATTTATAATCACTCGAGGAAGGCGCCGAAAGACGTCAATACCCGTGGTGTCTCATAGGTATTCCGGTAAATCATTTCTGTACATGGGCCATGTTTGACTCAGTTTCTTGTGTTTTTTTTGCTTGGTGATGTGTGTTATCATAAACGTAATGTGCTTTTTTTTTCCAGGTCTTCTATAATAAACTATGTTTTATATTTAGGCAGAGAATCACACAAGTGACAAACGGGACAGCTGGCATTAAAAATAAATTTCAAACTTCTAACCAGGTTTGAGTTTTGGTTTTTAACCAGGTTTGAGAAGCGTTTTTGTTGTCGAATTTAATCCAGTTAATTGCTCGTGTTATTTGCATGTTTATGATTTTACTCTAAATAAGGATGAGGTATGGCTTTACTCCGAGTCACTTATTTTAGAATTTCAACATAATTAAGAGTCTAATGCTTTTATCTTTAATTGAATCTTTTTATTTCTTCATAATGTGATTATAGCCCTCATCTTTTATTCTGATTGAGATTTTGAACGTTAAATTAGGCAGGTTTTTTAAATTGGGAATTTAGATTCTTCCATTGAGATAATGATCTAATAATTTTAGACAAGCATAAACGGATTCAGATTTTGATAATGTTATTGTAGGGTTTGGATCGTACAACACTGCCATGGTTAATAAGATGCACTACAACATGCGGCAGTTGACTCAAAGTCTCAAGTTGTATTTTTCATTATATAAAGCAACAAAATTATTTGATTTTGTATCATTTATCTTAAGATTACAACGAAGCCAACCTTTTTGTAAAGAAAAAATAAAAAAACTGAAGTTAAGTAAATTTACAAGTGACGATTAAAGCATGCTATGTTAAAATATGTATAGTTATTCAGTTTCGAATGCTTCGAAATACTGATTAAAGAAACTGTTTTGTGTTTCACTTGTAGCCATTTCAGCCTTTCAGGACCTGCAACATGGCACATATTTAATACAAATTCTAATGAATGTGAGGAGCTGGAGTCATATAATAGGATGTCGTCTTTTAGGGAAACGATAGCTCTATAATGATAACTGCAATCGAAATTAGACTTGTATGAATATAACCATGTTTGTTTTAAATGTAGTTAGAATAACTTCAGTTATTGCTTAATTTTAGTGGCGTTAATAAAATTAGTTCATGTCATTTTGTTTTCAATGTAGTCGGAATTACTTCATTTATAATGCTTGATTATAGAGGTGTAAACCGGCCAAGCATGAATTAAAATGAGTTTCAGTGTAGAACGGGTTCTGGTTAATAAAGGATTTGAGCAAAATGAATTTGGGTCAGAACGGATCATTTTAAAATGGTTTCATAATTGGTTTGTTTTATACAGCTTTGCTTGAAGTCAAATTTCTATGCAGTATTAACGAAAAAAGGAAATAGATCATAGCCAACTTTCATGCAAAGTCACAAATCTTTGTTTAAAATGTTGAATGTTGATGTTTACGCCATGAAGGGGTTTTGAATTCAATATTTAAATTCACCATTTTTTTAAAATAAGTAAAAGTTTAAGAATAATATGGTTGTTATTTGTTATTCTATTTTGTTATTATACATTGTCATTGAAAGCCCATGAAAATCCTTAGGTACTTAAGAATGAGTTTAGGTCGAAACTGGTTTTTAAAAAGGAGTATCAAAATGGTTTGTCAAACCAAGCGGGTCAAAAGCTATTATTATTAGAAAATATTTCGGTTCAATAGTCGTGCCACTGATGCACTTTGAAAATTTTCTAGATGTACTTATTATCATTGATTTTTTAGTTTTTTATTTTATGTTTCCATTTTCGTGCCTAACCGTTGATTTATTTACGTGTACAAGAGGGTCTTGAAATGATAATCACAAAGATGACAAAAGGTGTTATTGGTTTCTTTGTGTGTCTTATGTGTCTTCCTTTGTTGATCAGAGACTCTTTTGACTTTTTTGTGACAACAGTGTAATTTCTTGTGTTTAACTATATCTGATTATTCAATGTATGCTAAAAATTTCTTGGACTTAATTTGTTGTATAGAAATAATATAAGCATGTTTTATGAAATCTGAAGAGATTGTTTGTGGCTGCATATCTCTTAATAAGCTTAGGTGCAACCCTGCAGGGTTCGAAATGATTATTTGGTCAACCGAAAAACTGACGTTAATGATAGACCAACCGACGTTGATGTATATATATATATATATATATATATATTGTGTTGTATAGTTTATTGATGATGTAGGAAGGATTGTGTGAGATTTATGGTGAATCATGGGTTTTGAATATGGGAATGTGTGAACTTCTATTGATGTCAACAATAATTTGAAAATAAAAAAAATAAATGCCCAACTTTCTTAAAACGTTGTTGTAGTTATTACAAATCTTTTTTTTTACAATATATAGGTTTAGTTTCGAACCATGAGTTGAGTTTAGGGATGGCAATCAATTTTTTTTGTTGTTTTTAGTTTATTACCGGAACATAATAAGTGATTCCATATGGTTAATTTTACGTCAACTTTCTAAACATTTTTGCAATTTTAGCACATTACTAAACAACTTTCTTGCTATGCACAGGTGTTTCACATGTTATTGCATTACCATAATAAGTTTTATTCTATTATAACTCTTATGTAATAAATCAAAACTCATTCGTAATCTTATACATCTACTAATCAATCTATTACAAAGTAGTATATTAATTGCCTTAATACTAATATAAGTCTTCCTATGACTTCGTTATTCCCACCAGTTCATTTTAAATATAGTATATATATTTTAAGTAGTGTGTATAGACGTAGTATATCCAAAAAGTAATTGACGGTTTTAATTGAATTTAATTGACGATTTTTATATTTCCACTCGTGTAGTACACGGGTTAATAACCTAGTTTATGTTAATTAAGCTATTTAAAACAATAAGGAAAGTCAAACAAAATAAATCGTATTAATGAGATAATTTATATAATATTTGAACTAACAATAAAACATTTTAATTAATTTATTGTTATTATAAAAATAGTTAATTAATATTCACGTTGACTATAAAAAATTAATTTGAATAATTCAAATTAACTTTAAAATCGGTTTGTTTATAAATTAAGGAAAATCAAAGAATATAAAATTATTTAATAAGATAATTAAATTACAATATTTATGTTAATGATTTACATAAACAATAAGAAAAGTCAAACAAAATAAATGGTATTAATGAGATAATTCATATAATATTTGAACTAACAATAAAAAATTTTAATTAATTTATTATTATTATAAAAATAATTAATTAATATTGACGTTGACTATAAAATAATTAATTTGAAATAATTCAAATTAACTTTAAAATCGGTTTGTTTAAACATCTATAAAATGAAGTTAATGAAGTTATTTAAAACAATAAGGAAAGTCAAATAAAATAAATGGTATTAATGAGATAATTAATCGCAAATAGATTAAAACACACCGGAAAAAAATATAGATCAAACTTATCTCGGATTTCCGATATACAATGGTATTTTATTTTTTATAAACACAATAAGATGAATATACATGAATATTAACAAATTAAAAAAATAAAATATACATCAACATTAAAATTAAAATCTATACATACTATAAACTCATAGTCATTCCGTGAAATTAAATTATATGAGTCGGCAATTACCTGAAATAATAAAAAAAATATTAATATTGATATTATGGATTATTTTAATTATAACTAATAACAGGAAAATTTTAAAGGTGTTAACGAAAAAACGAAATTTAAAGATGTTACCAGAAAAAAAATTGTATAAGCTGTGACACTCACCGGAAAATGTTACCTGAAATAATAAAAAAGAATATTAATATTGATATACGGATCATGTTACCGGAAATACTTACCGGAAAAACGTAACAATGGATATAAGATTTTGATTAACAAACTAAAATGAAATCCTCAGCAAATTAAACGGGTAAATAACCTGAAATAATGTAAAACAACCATTGTTATAGGTATAAAACATAGCCGGAAAAAATGTAACGGAAAATCTTGCCGGAAATACTTACCGAAAAAACGTAAAACGTTCACATATCACCTTCATGGCCGTTTATGATTTACAACCTAAACTGATTTTAATAAAATCAGTTAACAATAAGAATAAACATAAAAAGGTTAGCAGAAACAACAACCGGAAAAAAATAAGGTTGCCGGAAAAAATAGATAAACCATAGGAAGTTTATTATAAAATACAAACTTACCGGAAAATTGATACAAATATTGAATGATATTCGCCGGAATATATTAATAGGTGAAAGAGAGAAAATGTTGAATATGGTAAAGAATTAAGAAATGTTATGGTTTAAATATAGGTTAGTGGATAAGTTGGCATGCTTAAGAAAGGTAATGGTAACAAGGTAATGATGTGGCATCCTATGTGGATACCCTAGAATGATGACATGTGAAAATTGCTCCTTGCTTTAATAGTATGTATAGATATTTGAATGGCTGAGATTAATTTAATAAATAAAAATTGATGGAAAGGGTATGAATGTAATAACTCACCTTTGTTGACTTTCTCTCTTCACGTGCAAGGCACATGCAATCCACCTCATCATTTTAAAATGTCCATAACTTTTTTATATGACAATATTTTTTTAAAAAAAAGTCACCATAATAATAAGCGTTTTTTATCTTTAATATGAGTATCATATTGTTATTTAAAATAAAAAAAATTAATGGGTTTTTTAATTATGGTTTTTTTGTTATTCATTATGTCATTGTCTAATATATTGTTTCCATTGTGTTTTACATTTCAAGTCATTGTGTTATATATATTCACCATTGTGTCTTACGTCTTAGACCATTTTGTTATACGTATTCACCATTGTGTCTTACGTTTAGGTCATTGTGTTATACATCTTTACCATTGTGTTTTACGTTTCAAGTTATTGTGTAACATGTATTAATCATTGTGTTTTATGTATTAGATAATTTGTTGTAATTTTATCATTATTTTTTCATATTATTATTATAAAATGGTGTTATTAGTATTTAAAAAAACATAATGATGAGTTGAAAGACACAATGACGAAAAAACACAATGATAAGAGAAAAGACACAATGGTGTATATGACACAAAAAATATTACAAGGTCTCAATATTACAAGGTCTCGGGTCCCAGCATACAACAGAAACCGACAAGCTAACAAGATACATCGTAAATAAAATAAACAAATACAAAAGACTATAGAACAAAATGGGGCATAACAATATGTTTGCCTATTTAAGGCTTTTTGATTATTCAATGAAAGTGTCCCAATCATTCTACTACTTCTCTTATTAATTAAATTGATCCAACAAATACAACATTGCCATGCATCTGTTTTGATTTAACATTTTACATTACATTTTTTTGGGGTGTGGGGGAAGAAGAAAAAGAGGATTGAAATTTATTACGGTCTCTAAAACTGATGCTTGTTTTACTTTACGGTAAACACTTTACATATGTATTTCGCATTTGCTACAATTGTTGTTAGTATGCGAAGTAAAGAAGACTCAATAAAATAAAAGAAATGAACCAGGAATAATAGAAGAATACTTTTTTGAGAAAAATGATTTGAGATTTGTACACTTAAAACCCGATTAAGCCTATGACAAAATGCATAACAAGTTGAGAACCACAACTTAAACATAATTAATATAATACAACACAAAGCTAGAAGACCTGTATGTTTGACTTTATATAAAGTCAGCATAAAAGATGTTATTTTTGGCGATTAGAGCACCCAAAACATACAACCCTTGGATTCCTATAGGAAGACATCTTTTTGTGTATATATATTTTTGGGTTCAACTAGTAATGGTTTGAGATTAAAAATGGCTTAAAAGTCAGTAGAACTCCAATTCCTTCAATCACATTCAGTAAAAAAAATATCATCTGGTCGCCTGAAATTAATAAATTAATAAAATATAAACAAAATTACTTTACATCTAACTTGTTTAATAAACAAGGTGTCTTTGGGTCAATTTGTTAAACCTGTTTGATTAAATTGGTCATGTTTATGTTGACACGTGTAACACATTTACAATTGTTTATACCATGTGTACTAGTCGCCAGCAGTTAACTTGTTTTGATAAGTGGGTTAAACGTGTCGTGTTCATGTTACACTATTTCAACTATATCCTATTAGGGTTGATGTATATGACACAAAAAATAGCATTTTCATGTGAAGAGAATAATAAACCGAGTAAAAAGTACATACCAAGAAGAAATGTAGCATTTTGTCTCTTTTGGGACCATGACAAACTACAAACATAGAAAAGTTAGATATAATTTGATTTGATTTGATTTGGGTCTAATTTGATAATACGGTATGTAAATATGAGAGTATTAAATAGATGAGTACTCACAGTGCTCCACCACAAGCTGGACCAATGGCTTTGCAAAACGACTGCAAAGTCATGGCTATACCATTGGCTGCACCTCTTTGATGTGAATCCTGTTATTTATGTATACAATATTAATAACTTATGAGCCTGCAAATGTTTTAAAAATAAAGAAAATAGCTTTGGAAGAACTAATATTACCACAGCTTTATTTTGCAGCAAGAGCGTGCCAGTTATGATGGACACCTTGTAAAAGTGTGAAAGTAAAGTTAAATGGCAACATGATGCATAAAAAAATTGATCCATGAAAAACTTACTGATAAAACGTTCTTCACGATCGACGAAACATTTAATGTAAAAGTGAGCATGAAGCCTGATAATAACGCTATGTATGGATACGATGTGAGTAAAGGTATAGACAAAACTATTAGAATTATAAACATTATTAGGATATATTTTATTTGTAACATACTTATTAGTCTTGGGTTAAAATTGTATTTTAGAAGTTAGGTTAATTTGTTGCAGCCGTCAATTATTTTGTAACTGCCATAACGGTTATAGCAACGGTTAACCTTCTTGTTTTGTATAAATACTTGATCGATTCTCTGGTATCAACACCAAGATCGATCCTACGTTAATAATCAGAAAGTTTATATATTATAAATTCTTGTTGTTCATATAAATCGCATATACTGTGCTCTTTGATTTCCAAGAATCTGGTATCAGAGCCACTGTTATCTCCCTATCGAATCAACCCAATATGCACCAAATAAACTCTTTCTCATCATGATGCCTTGCCAACACTGCATTATCGAACAACGTAAGATCAAACACAGAAGGGGCAGAAGGAAGCAACAACGCTGTTATTTCTGCAAAGAACTTGGGCACTTCATCGCCTATTGTCCGATTAAAGAAGATCATAAGGCCAGGGAATTAATAAGTCAATCCTTAGATGTGGGAACCAGAAATCATTCCAACACTAAAAATTATCAGGAAGATTTGTTGGTGGCAGGTTCAGACAAAGGTTTATGGGCAAATATGTGGTACATGAGTTATACTATCAACCATCATAGATCGGGTAATTTATCAATGTCCAGTTTTATCAAAAGTTCTTATGGAATAGAAACATGTATTGAAGGGACATGGAAAATATTTATTAGGGGATTAGGAACGGCAAATGTTTAAGCAAAAAAAGAAACTTTATTTATCCCTAACGTTTTTTATGTTCCTAATGTTGACAAATATATCCTAAGTTATGATAAATTAATCCTTCAAGGGTATGTAGTAAAAGTTGACGGGTTCATTGGTCGTATATTTCAAATATTTAAAGGTCCAAACATTATAAATAGTCCGGATGATATAGAGGATAACCAAGGAAAAAGGCTTGTCTTGAATATAGAAAAGAAAGATAAGATTCAGGATTATGTTGATAAATGCAATAAGGATTATGAAAATTTCTTGAAGTTAGGGAAGGGAAAGTTTGTGAAGAAATATAATGGGAGTTCGTTAGAAAACTATATGGAGAACATAAGTCTTGATTGTGAAAAATTTAATTGAAATGAAGCAATCATACATGCCTTAGAATTTAGAACGTTTGATGATAGTGTTGCCCTCATAAATCTAATCGATGATTCGTAGTTTTTCGTTGAATATAAGGAACTTTTAAGAAACAAGTTCGAAATGATGATACATTGGTTCCTCAATGATCATCTTTCCTTAAATCGGCTAGTGCCACCATACAACAACCAAAACAAAAAGGTGGAGTTATTAGATCTATATATTGTTGTAAAAAGAGAAGGAGGACATGAGAGAGTGGATGAAAAAGGATTGTGGATAATGGTTGCAAAAGATATTGGCTTTCGAGTGGTATGATGGACATGTTATGAAACTAATCTATGCAAAATATTTGGATGTATATGAGTTTGAATGCAGGTCATATACAAACAAAGAAGTAACAGGAAGGAGTCATAAAGAAAATGAAGATGTAAAAAAGCCACAAGCCTGGACAGAAAATTTGGAAAACAAAGACTATAACGGGTCAAATGAATCAGATGCAAATGTTGAGATAGATAGGAGACTAAAGGAATCACATGAATATGCTTTATTCATGGGAAATGATTGGATTGGAGCAAACAATATATTCAAGAAACGAAAGGAAGAACACAAGAAACGTAGAACAAACTTCAATGCTGCAAAGATAGCACTGGATGAAGCATTTCAAAGTCTACCAAAGAATAAGACCTTCCTTAAACCTAATTATGTTTAGGGGAGTGTATTTGAATTATAAACATTATTAAGATATATTTTATTTTAACATACTTATTAATCTAGGGTTAAAATTGTATTTTAGAAGTTAGGTTAATTTATTGCAGCCATCAATTATTTTGTAACTGCCATAACGGTTATAGCAGCAGTTAACCTTCGTGTTGTGTATAAATACTTGATCGATTCTCTGGTATCAACACCAAGATCGATCCTACATTATTAATCATAAAGTTTATATATTATAAATTCTTGTTGTTCATATAAATCGCATATACTGTGCTCTTTGATTTCCAAGAAAAACCTACACGTACCAGAGATAGTTGTGTTAACTTAGTTAATTTGGTGTCTTTTGATTCTGAAAGCTAAACAAACTCTTCTTTTAAAAACTATGTATATGTATTTTACCTTTTCACAAAACTAAAATTGAATCACAAAGTACAATTATTATCATATGTTAAGAAGAATTTGTGAACAAGCGGTTTTAACTTTTAAAATCAAAGGAAAGACATCTAAGGAAAACTGCATACTCCTGAGATACGAGCTACATCGATGGGTCCACATATCTCTTGTGCAACGGGATACATTGAAGTTTGGAAAATAAGAAGGCCCACCCCTAAAAATAAGACTTATGTGATTAATATAAACCGTAAAATCATAAATTAAGGTTTAAAACTTTATATTTAGATCTAATGCAACTTCAAAACTTAACCTGAGATAGACAGAACTGTGCCAACATCTTCAGTAGTATAGTTGAGCCCCCCCTAAACTCTTAGGGCTCACATCCCATAAAGAGAAAACCTGTTAAACAAGAAAAACCGACACCATTTATAAATGTTTGATCATTAAGAACAGAGTTGCAATTAACATACAGATTTTAGATCACCTCTGTGTAAGCCAAGTCATGAAGCGAAAAATTGCCATATATAATGACATAAGACATTAATGGCTAGTTTTTTAGGAGGCTTATAAAAGACGAATCATTGTTTTCAATTGTATTTTCCTCGGCATCAAAATCACATAAAGTAGACTCCAATGTTAGGGGTAATAAGAGAAGAACAAGAGAGATTTTGTGACAATTTTCTGGTTTATATTGAATTTCAAAAAAACTAGTTACAAAGAGGAAATGAAAGTACTGTGAATGAAAAAGTGATGATAAAAAACAAACTAGCCTATCACTTAAATAGATAAAAAAAACTGTAAACAACCCACGTAGCATAGCATGAACTCCATGTTCTCCATTTACTCTTTCAAGTAACTTCCAACTACTTATCCCACTTTTTCGTACAACTTGTTTCCTAAGTCAACATTAATTTAACATTTTCCCCCCTAATGTTGACCTGGATCTTCATCCTCATCCATACCCAACAAAGCTCTCATTTCACAAAACTTGACCCGACCCAATGCTTTGGTCAGTATATCAGCCTTCTGCAGATTCCCGCTCACATGTTCCACATGTACCTGCCCTCGTTCTACACATTCACGTATGTAATGGTACTTTGTGTCTATATGTTTACTACGCCCATGCAAAACAGGGTTTTTCATAAGAGAGATGGCCGACTCGTTAACAACTAACAGTTGACAACTTCAGGTTGATTACCCTTTAAATCGCCGACCAAATTTCTTAACCAAATGGCTTGACACGCTGCAGAAGTGGCAGCCATAAATTCTGCCTCACAAGAAGATAAGGCTACAGTTCGCTATTTCTGAGATGACCAAGTTATTAGATTACCTGAGTAATAGAACACCATACCACTTGTGCTTCTTCGATCATCCAAATCGGTTCCATTGCTACTGTCACAATAGCCCACAAGTTTTCCATCTCCACCTCTTATATACTTCAGCCCGTAATTAACAGTACCTTTCACGTACCTCAGAATCTGTTTGACTGCTGCAAGATGGCTTTCCTTTGGCTTCTCCATGTACCTACTGACCGCTCCAATCGGGAACCCGAGATCCGGCCTGGTGTGGATCAGATAACGAAGACTACCAATGAGGCTCCTGTATTCAGTTGGGTACACATCTTTCCCGTCTTCATCTTTCGCCAAACTTATCTTGTACTCCATTGGCATTTTTGCCGGATTACAACCCCACATACCAGCCATCTGTAGGATCCGTTTGGCCTAACCAGACTGCTTTATCGAAATGCCATCCTCTTTCTGATCTACTTCAATACCTAGGTAGTAAGACAATCTACCCAAGCCACTCATATCAAACACCGTTTTCATTTTTTTCTTGAAATCATTGATCTTCTTCTCATCTGTTCCGGTCACAATTAGATCGTCGACGTAAACACCTACAATGAGAGTACACCTGTCAAAACCCATTTCTTTCAATACTTCATCCAACCGAACATTCCAAGCTCTCGGCGCTTGTCAAAGCCCAAACAACGCCTTTTTCAACTTATACACCATATTCTCCTTATTCCGGATCACAAACCCATCTGGCTGTCTCACATAAACTTCCTCATTTAGAACACCGTTTAGAAAGGTCGATTTGACATCTAGGTGATGAACAAAACAACCTTCCTTTGCTGCCATAGCCAGGAGTAAACGAATTGTTTCCATTCGCGCCACCGGTGCGTATACCTCATCAAAGTCGATTCCTTTCTTTTGCACGTACCCCTTTGCAACTAACCAAGCCTTGTGCTTGAGCACCTTACACTTTGCATCCTTTTTCAGCTTGAATACCCAATTTAGCCCAATTTTCTTGTGCCCGATGGCAATTCGACTAAGGACCAAGTTTCGTTTTGTTGATTGAATTCAACTCAGTCTTCATGGCATCCAACCAATCTTGTTTTTTAGTGGCTTCTTTATACGTGGTTGGTTCACCATCAACCAACAACAATTGAACAAGATTATCTTCTATAGGCTTGGTTTCTTCATATAAATCATTCAACGATCGAAACCCCCGAAGCGGTGTATGATCATAGGATGATCGTTCCACCGGGATGGTGTTGCTAGGGTTCGATGTTGAAAGAGACGGACTAATCTGTTCATCTAGAGAATCAATGAGATGTGAGGGTGCAACATCATTACCTTCATTGTTATCATCGATTTTTTAAAATAACCTAAGTCATCAGTTGTTGCCTGGGCTTGTATGTTGACTTGAGCTACATTTGGCCCAATCTGCTCACTTTGGGCTTCAGTCCAAACCCATTGTCTCTTTTCATCAAATTTTACATCCCGTGACACACAAATTTTTCGTTTGTTAGGGTTGTACAAGCGATAAGCTTTACTCCCTTCCTCAACACCTAGATACACCATGGGAATACACCTGTCATCCAACTTTGAAGTTTGGTCAGAAGGTTTCTTTACGAACGCCACGCAACCAAACACTTTCAGATGATGAAGTGTTGGTTTTCTTCCCTTCCAACCTTCATATGGGGTCATACTTTTCACTGAATTTGTAGACATCCGATTAAGTAGATAAACGACATGTCACACCGCTTCCCCATAACACTTTCGGTATGCCTTCAATCGCCCGATCGCTTCCTCGAACAACATCGAATCTATATCCGAACACTGTTCTATGGATGCAACCGATTGAAAATACTTCTCCAAAACCGAATCAAACAACTTTCTAACCAACACGTCTTCTTCAAGAGTCTCCCCAAGGCTACTGTACCTTGAGATCATCCCACTCAACTTCCCGGCGAACGCATCCATACTCTCTTCGTCCTTCATCTTTAACGAATCAAACTCCCTCTTGAGAGTATGTAACCGTGCTCGCTGCACTCTTTCGGCACCCAAGTACCGGGTTTTTAACGAGTCCCGGATTTCCTTTGCTGTCTTTTTCTTTGCCACCTGCAACAAGACATCCTCCGGGATCGCTTGAAAAACGAAGGCACGAGCGGTTTTATTCTTCTTTTCGTCATCTACTGTATCGACCGATGGCTCAATGGATTCCCACAGTCCTTGGGCATCCATCACAGCCTCCATCTTGATCGCCCATGTGGTGTAATTGCTCGCCGTTAACGTTGGGATTTGAAGGGATACAGAACTGGTTTCTTTGGGGGGTGTTGAGGTTGTAGCGACGGCTGACATGTTGTTGAATCTGAGATATTTTGGCACACACGAACCTTGAACGCTCTGATACCAAATTTAGGGGTAATCAGAGAAGAACAAGAGAGATTTTGGGACAATTTTCTGGTTTATATTGAATTTCAAAAACAACTAGTTACAAAGAGGAAATGAAAGTACTGTGAATGAAAAAGTGATGATAGAAAACAAACTAGCCTATCACTTAAATAGATAAAAAAAAACAAATTGTAAACAACCCACGTAGCATAGCATGAACTCCATGTTCTCCATTTACTCTTTCAAGTAACTTCCAACTACTTCTCCCACTTTCTCGTACAACTTGTTTCCTAAGTCAACATTAATATAACATCCAAGTCATTCTATAAAAGTGTAATGTTTCCTGCAGTTTAAATTAAATTATAAAAAGTTCATGTTAAGAATTAAGGAAATGGTAATTAGGAAATTGTACGGGAAGCCAAAATGCACCGATGGTCACAAAAAGTGCAAAAATGGAGATACAAAGGCAAGGCAACAAATATGGAAATCTGCATCACAAGTCATAAGTAAATTGAATAAATAACTATAATATTTGGAAATAGTGTCTTACTGTCAAGGAATCAAGAAGCAAGCAAAACGGTAACTTTACCTCCCAAATAAAGAATCCGGAGATTCTAGACTTGGAAAATTCTCTGCAAGGCTAAATATATAACAACACGAAAAGAATAAAAACATTAAAAGGCAATACTGATTATTATATTTACCCAAAAAACATATTATGTATGACATATACAAAAACTGTCCAAGGAAACCACCCAATGCTGGGCCAATGATTAATCCTATGCCCCATGATGTACTAACCTAAAGCAAGTGACACATGTTGGTATAAATCAAGATTGAAATACAATCGTGAATTGAATTAACATTATTGAATGCGTTCTTGTTGTGTTTACAACTATAACATGTCGATACACATATACTCACCAATCATTCTGAAATCAAGAGTAACTGCCTAAACCTATGCTAATGGATAATTGCGTAGTCTTGTTACATAACAAAAATTAATATTACTAATAATACTTATACGTACGTTCAAAATGATGTTTCATATATAGCATCAAATATGCGTTTCTGCTGAAGATATGTCAACGGATATCCAAGAGAGATTTGATAAAGAGAGTGCACCAAGAGCATATGAGTTGAAGCAAGCCAACAGCACAACTCAACAAAACCGTGTTTCGATTTCAACCTATTACACCAAGGTCCGCTCAGTATGGGATGAAGTAGATTCTATGCTTCCCATACCACTATGCACTTGCAGTGCTTGTACCTATGGTCTTGGGCAGAAATTAAGTGACTTGAAGGACAAAGAGAGGTTGTATGAGTTCCTAATGGAGCTTGATAATGACTATTCGATAATAAGCGCTTAGATTCTCGCCACGAAACCCATACCTTCATTAGGAACTGCCTACCACCTTGTTGCAGAAGACGAGCAACAAAGTTTCATCACAACCATAAAGAAGACAATTGTCAATCTAACAGCCTTACAAGCATATGTTTCTGGGAAGCGTGATAAGAGCCATAAAAAAATAAGGTTGTACAGAAAGACTCTAAACAGACAGTTAGCGATCAGATTAAGCATTGCACATTTTGTGGTAGAGATGGGCACTACCAGAGACAGATGTTTCAAACGTATCAGTTTTCCAGAATGATGGCCTGGCAAAAGAGAGCAACGTGAATAAAATAAACCGAAGGCGGAGATGGTTGAAGCCGAACCAAGCCAGGTGCTAGGCCTAAACACCGATCACTATGAACAATTCACATATAAAATGCTTTTCTGGGAACAAAGAAATGGCGGGTAATGACTCGCTTTCTAAGGCTAATTAATGTAACAGCTGTAGTTGATAAAGGTGGGAAATGGATAATTGATTAAGGTGCCACTGATCTCATAAAACTTATAATGAGCATGTTTTATATAACAAGACGAAATCCAACATTAAACCACCGTCACAATTCTTACCAAGGATTCGATAACAGTTGAAGGAATAGGTGATTGTACCTTTCCAAATCAAACTAGGATTAGATGGGTCCTACATGTCTAAATTTCAAACGCTAACTTGTTATCTGTTAGCAAATTATCCTAAGATCTCCTGTGTTAATAACTATTTTCCTGATTTTGTACGTTCATCCAGGATTTACGTGTGAGGACATTTGATTGGAACGGGTAGACACAAAGTTGGTTTATATGAGACGAAGACGAAGAGCAATAAGAGGAAAGCAAGAGTCTAATAGACACATGGCATAAAAGATGTGCGCACGCTTCAGATGATAAACTCTCACATGTTTTTCTAAAGGATTTTTCTTTTAAAACCAAAAACTCTTTTTGTTATGTGTGTTAAAGCCAAACATACAAGATTTAATAGCGGAAGCCGTAATCATCGTTAACATCATTAGTGAATTCGTGTTGTTCATGTTGTATGTGTGTGTAAACAAACAAAGCATGCAATCGAATTCTTGTATGAACGAATGGATATTTTATTGAATATCTTGGTGAATGATACATTAGTACAATAGACATATTTATACACAAGCAAAATGGCGGTTAACCGTTTATAAGGGTTATACAGCCAGCCGCCATATTCTATCTATCTATCTAATAATAACAATAATAACATAATAACAATATAACATAAGTATAATACTAAGTTTAATTTATCATCTAATACTATCCCCTAAATTAAACTATCTTCGTTAGTCTTTGGCAGATTCCTTTTATGCTTCATATAGGGCTTCTTTGCTTCTTTAACATTAAGTCTTGTCTCCTTTTGGCTTAATCCATAAATGTTGCATAGTCCTCAAAAACTTTGTTTCTTGCAGTAGTGTGATTTCCATCCAACCTTTTGCTTGAAATAATGGATGCATGATCCTTTTCCATAAGTTTGTAGATCTTGATTAAGTACCCTCGTATTCGACATTGTTGTTCTTCCCATGTGTTTATTTTAATGATGACCACCTTATAACCTTCGTCTTTATATATGGTCTCACATTGAATAAAAACATTCATTGTATCCCATATAGAAGCGATAACTTCATCCTTAAATTTGATAAGACTATTATGAATTGTATGCCCCGGTTTTCGATAACAAAAATGTCTTTGTGGTTCCACTGTTTCTTGGTCGATTCTTGATCTTCTTGATTTCCGGAAATTTTCGTAACCAGGATCACTAAATTTCCTTTTTGTCACAAAGTGTCTTCCTTTTGCCACTTTAGCCTTTAATCTTTTGTCGCTAAAGTTTGTCACAAAATCTGATTTTGTTTTTCTTTTCTGTCGATGCAATGTTTCTTTTTCAATTGGTTGTAGTCTATCCTTTATATGAATTTCCATATCTTCTTTGAAGAACAAAGCATCGCGATTCTTATCGTTTGATTCCTTTATCGTTGTCAGTGACCGGTTGCGTTGGTCCCTTGATTTCTTTAGGCATGCAATACTCCGTGCATGATAATCTTTTTGTTCTTCGTCATCGCTGCATGTTCTTTTCTGGTGTCGTTGATAACCCATCAATTTCTCTTTCGATTCCGTATTCATATCGTTGTTTTGATCATCATAATCATCCTTGCTTTTGTCGCATTCTATTATCTTTAACTCATCAATCCGTCCAGGTTCAGATGTTTCACCATCGGAATGTTCCATTATCATTAATTCCTTTTCCAATTCTAAGATTGCAATTTCTTGTCTCAATTTTGCAATCGCGTGTGATCGCGGGGTTATACGATCGGGATCATTGTTGATTTCTCGCCCGTATTCGTATCCGTGTTTTACCGTCTTCATTCTTTTCTTCCCAAGATCATGTAAATTTGATCTTTTCTGTTCAATTTCCGACCGTGGCTCTGATACCACTTTAATAGCGGAAGCCGTAATCATCGTTAACATCATTAGTGAATTCGTGTTGTTCATGTTGTATGTGTGTGTAAACAAACAAAGCATGCAATCGAATTCTTGTATGAACGAATGGATATTTTATTGAATATCTTGGTGAATGATACATTAGTACAATAGACATATTTATACACAAGCAAAATGGCGGTTAACCGTTTATAACGGTTATACAGCCAACCGCCATATTCTATCTATCTATCTAATAATAACATAATAACAATATAACATAAGTATAATACTAAGTTTAATTTATCATCTAATAAGATTATGATTTCTTGTTAGTATTACTAAAAATTTTGTTATTGTTTTGAGTTATTGCAATCCAATGTTTTAAGAAAATACTAACACCTTCCTATTCATGCGGGGGTACTAATTTCTAACAATGGTGGATGAGTTTAGTAAGGGGTTTTGGTTTTTCTAACATCCAACCCCTCATATCACAAACATTGTTTGCTTTGCAACGGTGGACAACATCCAGGAAATCACGCATTTGTTTTTTTGGTTGCTACGGTAGAAACTTCCCGATAGGTCAACCATTCTGGTACTGCTCCACCTTAGCACACTTAACCATGGTCTATAAAGTTTCATGTGCTTCATAGCCAGCTAACCCAAAATGCATCGATGATTTAAGAGACATGACATTCGTTATGAATCAAGAATCTCTTTTTTCTACGACTGATGTCACGGACCTCATCACAAAGAAGGTTAATCAAATTAAATGAATGTACCGTTCAAACGACAGCCATTCAACATTCGCCAGTTGAAATGGCAAAACTCTAATTTAAATTATTAAATTTTTACTTGTTTTTTATTACTAATAAATTAAAATTTTTAAAATATGTTTACCTATAGTGGGTGTTCTCTAGTACTCAAGGAATGGAGATGAGAGGACGGCCTAGTGATACGTTAGTAAGCCAAATTAGTCAATAACAAAACAAGAAGTTAATATGATTTTTATTCTCAATAATAAAGAACAAGTTTGTAAAAAAGTATATGTATATTTTAGTATTTATTAAAATATTTTTAAAATTAATATTTGCCATTTGAAATGGCTAGAGTGAATAGTGTGTGGTCAAAAGAATGTATAAAAAAATGTGCCAGTCATCAAATCAGCCAAGGTAGTGTTCACTCTTGCCAGTTCAAACGGCGAATGTCGTAAACTATTAGCACTTGTCATTTCAAATGACGCATGTCTGCAAAGGTTTGAAAACACCATAGGAGTAGGCTATGTCGGTCCGTCGGTCAAACCAGCGAAAGAGAAAGTAGTGGAATCCGTCATTTGAAATGGCGGGACACCATATGAGAGTTTCCTATTTGAACTTTTTTTCTCAAATTGAACAAATAAATGACCACAATGGGCAAGGGTGTTCGACGAGCTAATTAGGCCTAGTATCTTTATGATCTAACATCCCTTACAAGATCAAACTCACATTGGGCCGAACAATACTGACTGTTCGCTAGTTTATGAGGATGAGTTGTCTTCTTTCAATAAAAGGAAACATGTTGTGGGACTTGAAATTCCAAATCAACAAACTGGTCACTACAAAATATTAACCGAAAATGTTGAAGTAGAAGAGCAAGCGGAGACAGAAACTAATTACTTTGAAACAAATGAGCTAATTAGATAAAAGAGAACCAAGGTTCGACCCAAACTTGTGGATGATTATGTGATAAAGCTCCCTCGTCAATAGACTATGCTATCCCCGCACTACAAAAAATTGACCTAAGGCAACCTTTATATCACAAAAAAAAGGGTTGCATTTGAAAGAAACAGTTGCATTATCTAACAAAAAGGTTGCACTAGGTCTAATGCAACTTTTTTTGTGAAATAAAGGTTGCCATAGACCAATTTTTTTGTAGTGCCGCTTACAATCCATAGTCCTCAACTATATATTCTATGGCTAAGTGTATGTTTCTAATGATAGTTTTCTGAAACTCACAAAACTTTTGTAGGATGGCCATCTCTTCAAATTATGAACCCGAGTTATTTAGCCAAGCTATGAAGTGTGAAAAAGTGGAAGGAGGCAACGAAGAAGAAATCGAAGCCCTCGAAGAAATGGAACGTCGTACTTTGAAGAATTACCAAACGGGAAATGTGCTATTGACTCAAATTTGGTTTCAAAGACAAAATACAAACCCAATGGCGAGATTGAACGTTACAATGCTCGACTCGTTGTAAAGGGTTGCACGAGAATAGAAGGTATCGACTTTCATGGTACCTTTGCACTGATAACTAAGCCCGTCACTTTTAAAACCTTGATTGTAGTAGCAATGAAAAGGAGTGGTTTATTCAACAACTTGACGTTAGTAATACCTTTTCTACATGGAAACTTAGAAGAAGAGGTTCACATGAAGATTACCCAAGATTTTTTCACAACAAATGAATCGAGAGTATGTAAACTAAAGAAGTTGACATGTAGTCTAATGCAAGCCCCCAAGAATAAGTACCAAAGATTCATTGTTTCTCCTGTCAACATTGGTTTCAAACAATCCAATGTAGATCATTCGCTATTCAAATACATGAAATGCGACACCTTTGTTGCAGCTCTCATATATGTTGATGACCGCGTGATCATCACCTGGAATGATCACAAAAAAAAATATAATACACTAAAGTATTTTTGGGAATTGAAGTTGCTCGAACAAAAGATGGCTTAGTAATAAGTCAAAAGAAAATATACTCTTTAACATTTTAGTAGATTGCGGTATGCTTGGCTGTAGATGTAACAATCCAAAATGTGTGATTGAGAATGTGAACCATGGGAAAGTGAGTTTGTCTCACATTGGTGAAATGGAAAATGACTTGTTCCACATTGATAGAATGATTAACTTGTGAGCTCTTTATTGGGAGGACGGCTCACAAGAAGATATTCTTTTATAGCAAGACACATTCAATGGCATTAACGAGAGTGAGGAGCACCGACGCGCATGGGCACGGGCACGAGCGATGTGCGCAATGTGACGCTTTGATGGCACAATTGGCATTTCGCATCACCAAGAGCCACTTGAGAACAACCTTAGTATTTTTGCGGAGTGGGACCAGGTCATGACAAGTGTCAAGCCAATTGGTGAGTCAATTATGTCGCGTTACGCGATGGATAAATACAAAGCTCTTTGCGATACACGAAGGCAGTCTTCGCGCTATGCGACAGTTACTCAATTGACCCATCGCGCTACATGACGTGCTGGCTATGCATATGTGACATGTTGCATGCCACGTTTCAAGCCGCGTGGCATAGCTAAGGCTGACTCGGCAAGGTTATAAAGCCATCGCTATGCAATGGCCTCCTTTTTAGGTTGTCGCGATACGCGACTAATCCCTCGGTCAGCTATAAAAAGGAGGTAATCAGGGCATTGTTTTGTCGCTCATTCCTTACACTCTATCTCTTTTTCTCTTATATAGTGTGGGTATAATACCACTAGTAGCTGTAATGATACCATGCCCGATTGATCGAGACTTTGATACATGAATCCAAATCTCTACCTAAACAAGGTTAGACTTTGTGCCATCGTGTAAAGTTTTCAATCTCGTGATTAAGCATTTCAGTTTATATTGATAAGTACTACAATATATTAAATTAGGTGCTTAACACCAGGAAACTCGTAATTTGTAAACTTATAAGCTGAGATATTCAATTTTTTGTACAACTCACAATTTTGTGAGATGACAATTTTCCAAACCTATGATTGAGATTTTTAAACCCGTATAACTCATGATAGAGTATAACAGTCCAAATGTTTTCAAAATTTTGCAAATGATTTTCATCATTACAGTGATTAAAATATTGTAGAATCAATGGGTGGTTACTACTGGTATTGTGTGGTTTTGTATACAATTTTTACTTATTCTTTACTTATAGGACAAAGAGTTAGCCAATAAGTAATATGACCATAGTCACATACTGTCGAGTGACAAGTACCCTTTTGGTTATTTGTAAGTAAGAAAATGTAATAACATCTGTTGTATTGTAAAAATGTTTCACTTTCAAGTGAATGTACTCACTGGCATTTCCCGTGCATCAAACATTTTTTAAACGTGTTTCAAATGACTTGTTGTGAAAGAAACATGAACGGTGCCACACGGCACCTCACCTTAAATAAGTGGTTTGTCACCAGAGTAAAGAAATATGTTTTGTAAATTGGGGTTTATCCCTATAAAACATATGCTTGTATAAAAATGGCTATTTGATGTATATGAATTTATACATCTTTTCAGCACTAAATTATCCCTATATAAGCGTAATATCGGCAAATATATTAGAATAAATAACCACTAATGTTTATGATTTCTATCTACAGGTAAATACAGCCCTAATGAATAAAAGGAGCTGATATACGAAGAAAAATGGAGATAAATGATGAAAAAGACTCAACACGCCACATGGTGAATCAAGACATGGCCATGCCTAGAGCATATGAAGTAAAGACAAAAATCAAGAAGCCAAAACATGGTCATGTTAACCTAGTGACACCCATTTTATCAAGAACAAGAGAAAAAGACAAAATAGAATATTCTGAAGCAAAACACGGCCATGCCTTCCCAAAACACCGCCATGCCTTCATTACAAGAGAAAATAACAAAATTGGATGAAATTTGGACTGTTGTGGACTCAACACGGTTGTGCCTTTCTTAACATAGTCGTGTTAACCCATGTTGTACGAACTGATGATGAAGTATTTAATGGAGCAGGACAAAAAAAAGTCACCACACCCTTATTATGCTCAACACGGTCGTTCTAAGGACACCAGGACAGCCTACAAATTGAATGTTCATCTCCTTCGTTCAATACACCTTTCTGCCTTATTAACTCCACTTCAACCACCTCTTTTCACCGCCATTAATAAGGAAATTAATCTCATCCATCCAACCCTTGAATATTAAGAAGATTAAGCTCTTGGAAGAAGTCATTAACATCAAAGATTAGTCACCCAAGTTGGTTAGGTTGTTTCAATTTGATCATGTTTGTATCTATTACTTTGATTATTAACATTATGTTTATTATTGGCTAAACTTTCATAGTATCATCTTGGTTATTAATGAATCTTTAGTAAAGTTCAATAATCATAGTTAACATGTGATCGGTTTTAATTTGTAATGGTTATGTAACAACCACCACTTGATGAAAAATGTTAAAATACTCTTAAAAGATACCCCAAGTGCCAAGCTTGACGATAAGCAGAGAAACTGTTAGTCTTGCGAAGCCTTGGTGAACCCTAAAATAGACACCAAGTACTGAACTTGACGATAATCCGGGAACTGCCACTCTTGTAAGGGCTTGGTTGTTAAATTAAGAATCTTTAAATGAGCCGCCAAGTTACAAGGTTGAGGTTAAGTCGAGAAATCACCATTCTTGTAAGGGCTTGGTCGGGAAAAAAACATGAATCATAATATTGACATGGACCAAGTGGAATATTTGTAGTAGTTAGTCATTTTAAATGGGACTTATCAACAATGTTTGTGGAGAGGGATTGTTGATATTCACCCACTTAATTCGGTTAATTACTCGTTGAATGAGTGTGCAACATAACCTATTTTAACACCTCTTGGATGGTTATTACATGAGTTCTATAATTGTCCAAGAGTTGTGTGGATTAAGATTTGGTAATTCAAGGTTAATCCATTACAACTTAACTAATATTAATTGATATTTTAAGTATAATACAAAGTTTATTTTCACTAAAGTATCAATGACAATTCACTTAGTAATTTAAGGGATTGTCTCATCTTTAAAGTGAGTTATCTTATTAATATTTATCATAAACCACGCACTTACATAAAATGATGTTTTAGTGGAGGTCATGAAGTTATGCTTATCTCTTTCTTTAATTATCAAGGAATAACATGACTTAGGAATAAGGTGTTATTCCCACATTTAATCACTATAGCACGCTAGTATCACATGTTTACTAATTCATTTTTAAAGTGAAGTTAAGAAGAGTTTAAACCAAGATAATACACTTTAATATTTGATCTTTTGTCTAAAAATATTAAAGCCCAAAAATATTGTCTTTTAATTTATGTTTTTAATTTCTGCCTAAACTTGCATATCAAAACCAATACTATTATGATATTCACTTCCGGTTGGAATACAACGATTTAGTAGTAAAAATCAAACAAGTGTGTCCATGGATCGATACTTGGTTCTAGCCTATACTTTATTACATAAACAATAGGTATACTTGCCTATTTATGTGTGGTTTAGTTAAGATAATAATCATTTAATAAATTTAAAACTAGACATTGTGTGAACAAAGCTTTGAAAAACTTAACACTTTTTCTACTATATCCGCATTGCATCAGTATTATCCCCAGTTTATGAAAAAAGAATCACAATCTTTTTACACTCTGGTAATTTTTCTAAACTACGGTCCTAATGAATTTTTCCGCTGCCAAATAATTTAATCAACATCGATACCACAGCTCACATTCGTGGCCCTGCCCGGGAAGATGATTAAGAACCTCATGTTGATGCGCACAAGTTTCGAAGGTTGATAGGTAGACTTCTCTACCTTTTTTTAACGAAGGAGAATCTCTGTGCGAACCTACCCTTTCCGGAGCTACGTTCAAGGTCGACTCCTCGACCGCTATGAGACCATACCCTGCTGATGTGCGGAAACCAGATGGAATCCATAAACTCTCGCCCAACGGCGGGTTCAAACGCGGAACTAAAACCCTAATTCGTTCATTCACCTAGATGCCCATGGAAATGGCTCAAGTGGGAATCAAATATGTGTCTCCAATCTCAATCAACCGCGAGACCCAGTTGCTTTTCCGGAGGGTTTGGCGAGGGTGTGCAAACCATCTTACCATTAGAACCACACAAGACTTGATATCTCTTATTCTGTGAACATCTTGAGTCAACTCGTTATTGACTCGAGACAGACACACGTGGATGTTGCCACTCATGTTCCGAGATACCTTAAAACGTTATCAATGAATCCTTCTTTCTATGGAAGAAGGAACGAACTTTACTATCTATTGTAACTTAGGTTGGCTTGGTTGTCCTCTTATTAGGCGGTCAAGAACCGGCTACTTACTCGTGTTGGGTGGTGTGCCGGTTTCATGGTAACTAAAGAAACAATCAGTCATTTCTCGCTCATCATCGGAAGCTGAATATTATGCCATGGCGATCAGCGTGAGTGAAATCTTATTAACGAGATGGCTCATAACAGAATTTGGGTCTCCTGATTTGCGGCACCTCTTTCTTGTGATATTCTTGCACCCATCATATTGACAACCTTTGTTTGCATGAAGGGACCAAACATGTTATTTTGTTAGAGAAAGGGTGAAGCCAATAGTAGTGTGGCTCATTCACATTGACACATAATTACATATTGCTAATTTATTGACTACACCCCTTGGTGCGTTACAATTTTATAACCTTCTTGACAAGCTAGGCATTTGTAACTACCTACATGAGTACTAGAGGGAGTATTGGATATTATTTTTGGATCACGTTTACTTCCTTAGCTCATTGTAAACATCATAGTTTTTTTACCATTCTATCGTTATATATCCTTTTAATCCTAAAATATCAAAATTATCAATATTACGAAATATCAAAATAAAAAGGAGTCGTTGCTTACTGCCGATAATCCTAAAGCTTGATGTTCTTCCGGGAAAATTTCACATGCATACGCCTGTTTGCCAACATGTAAGGGAACAAATCAGATACTAAAATCTAAACATATATACTACAAAATGTAAGATAAGGAATGCACCTTTATCGTTCCGAGTAACCCACTTAAAATGCCAAGAAGAAACCTTGTAACAATAGCCATCCAATAGTTGACACTAATACCGAAAAGTGTGTTGAAAATAACCCTGAAAGAATATGAATATTTAGGAGGACAAAAGGTTGAGATGCACAAAGTGGTTTCAAACAGCTACAAGTGAAAGTAGTTACTCACACCGATGATGTGCTTTCAAGAATAATTGGTTTTCGACCATATCGATCAGCCACTACTCCCAGAAGATGGATGTCAGTGCCCTTCCAACCATATATGCCGACCCTTCATAAATTGTAACTATTATATACTATACATATTACGGGTAAAGTTAAAATACAAACGACAACAAAAATGAGAAGGGTGAGAAGAAATCTAGTTCATTGGTCTTACTAGATTAGTATTCGTGTTACACACGATGGAAAATATTTAAAAACATAATATATATATATATAACATCACATAAATATAAATTTAATGAAATGCAAATGTTATACTTATAAATACATGATAATTTTACATGAATTATAAGACATCATAACTTATATAAATCAAATACAAAGACTAACAAAGATAAATGAAAAGTTAAAAGATTTTATAACTTACACCATCGTACAATATTAAGCAAACAAAGGAAATTAGTCTCCAAATCAATAAAATAATTCTACAATGTCGATTCAACAAAGCTTCTATCTCAATTTTGATTCAAAAAATAAACTCTATCTAAGACATTTGTTACGCACCAATAACTGTAATGTTTATTACTCTAAGATAATACCCGTGTTTATTTACACATTAATTAAAAACATTTATTACACATCAATGAAAAAAATGAACAATATCTAACACATTTCTTTTTATAAGTATATTATAAAATTACGTTACAAAACAAATTATTATGACAATCAAAATCCTAAATTTGGTCTTTCATAATACTATAATTAATTGATATTTAAAATACAGTCTTAATCAATATTCAATAGATGACTATTAAAGAAACTTTATAATAGATGATGTATATAAATATGGTTGATGACTATTAAAAAAACTTTATAATTAATTTTATTTAAACGAATATAAGTTAAAAGTTACAAATAATTTTATTTCTAGTTAGAAATAAGTTATTGATATAGTTTTGATAACATAATTAAAAGTGCAACATTTACTAAATAGATAACTAATTAATACAAGTCAATTTTTTTAAGTAATTTTATTTAATATAACGATAACTTTGGTAATGCGGTTATTATTGATATAAAATGAACAAATGAAAGTTTAATATATTTAAGCGAACGATTATTATTGATATAATCGTTATTATTGATATCTAGATTAGAGCCCGTGTTACACACAGTTGAAAATATAAAACAATAACATAAGAACTTATAAAAAATATGCTTAATTTGTTCAAACCTAGGACAGAGTTTCAAATCCATAATAATCCAGCTACTATTTGAACTAACAATATACCAAAACATATTTATAATCTAATAATACAAAATAACAATATGGTACCGAACTACTAATTAAAAGTAAACTATAACCCACAACCTTCATCTCCTTAAAAACAATATGAAATTTGAAATGAATGATCAACTTTATATTGTGAGTCTTTAGGGTTTGCTTGGCTGTTGCAAATTCGAATTATTTCTAACAAAGGTCAAGCTATATATATATATATATATATATATATATATATATATATATATATATATATATATATATATATATATATATATATATATATATATATATTGTTGGTATCATTTAAGAACTCTAAAAAAGTTAAGAACTCTTAGGAACCCTTAACAACCAAACATTTTTTTAATTTTTTTTATATATTAACATTATTTAAGAGTAGTTTTATCATATTTTATATAAATTTTTTTGATTACATATATTCATCACAAGTTTACATATATGTAAAATTTATGTACTAACAAATTTACATAGGTGTCAAACAAAACAAAGATTTATATACAAACTAATTTTTAAAATTGTAATTATAGAAAATGATAAAACTAATCACAAAGAATATTAACATACAAATTTTTTATATAAAACGTTAGTTTTCAAGGGTTCCTTCAAGTTCTTAAATAATTTTACAGTTCTGTAATGATATTCATCATCATATATATATATATATATATATATATATATATATATATATATATATATATATATATATATATAGAGTTACTAAATTACCATCTTGAAAAAAAATCCACTTTTGAATTAAATAACCTAGTGAGTGACCCGTGTAACACATGAGCGGGAATTATAGAAAACGTAAAATATACATATATGTTTTAAATTAAAACGAATTGTAAATGTTATATTTATAAGAACGGATTATTTTAGATGAATTACAAGGTATTACATGATGAATATTAATTAAACGGTAATTGCATTATTTGAAATTAAAAGTAAAACTCCAATGTACAATTAATATGTTATAAACAAAATGGATTCATATCTTATAAACAATTACAAAAGTTTAAACAAACATACATATTATAATTATAACATAAAAAATGATTCATAAGATTTTGTTTCCAATGTGTTTCTGTTTTGAAATGAAAGTACGAAATAATTCGTAGTAGTTGTAGAGATTATAATTTTGGATTTAAAATTGAAATTGATTGGATAATAATTTTGAATTTCGGTTTGTTAATATTAACAAAATTGTAACTTAGAATTAACTGGTCAAGATTACTAAACTAAGAAACTTGTGATTATTTTACATTAATTTGAATGCATATTTTGATGAATAATATTGGTTAACATTTAATGATATTAAATGTGGGTGACGTGTATTATAGAAAGTTTATAAAAATGTTATTATATATTTTGAAAAACTATAATCTATATTTATAGAAGGTATAGAGATTTGGTCAACATATTAAAGTTTGTGAAAAAAATCTATATTAATCCGGAAAGTCAAATTGTAGAAATTGTAACAATCGGATTTGTATATTCAGTTAGATATACATATATATATATATATATATATATATATATATATATATTAACGTGTAAATTTAGAAATTGTTGGAAATACTTACTAATAGCTTTAGAAATTGTTAACTGGTTTTTGTTTTGTTACCTTTTAATGTAATTAAGTCTATTTATATTATAGTTTTAATCTTCCATAAATGGTATATTTTATTATAATATAAGATGTAAATATATATTCCATGTTAATTTTAATCTAATCATTATTATGGAAGATTAATTATCATTATTTCGTGATTTACTTATTTACTTATTTATCGATTATGTAAAATATATTATAAATAGAAATGATAAATAAATTTGTAAATTAAAACATATTATAATATAAATAGAAATCATATCGTTTTTTAATTGATTAAAAAACGGTAATAAAAGTAACTTTTCTTTAGTTTTAGTCAACTTATTATTATGTATATTTTAAATAAATATTTTCAAATTAACTTGTACAAAAAATAACTATATGGATAATAATTTTCAAATTATTTTAGTTAACATATACCAAAATATATATATGGATACTTATTTTTCAAATTAACTTTAATATTCAAATGACTTACCTTAATTCATCTAATTATTTACTTATTTAGAGTCCTATTACATTATATGACATCATATGATATTCAATTATAACATCATATGAAAAAAAAATTATGTTTGTAAAAATTAAGTTATTTTTATATTAACTTGTACAAAAAATATAACAAATTAACTTATTTACTTGATGGTCAAAAAACATTAAAATTAAGTTTAATATTAAGTTGAATATTTTCGAATAGCAAATAAACTTATTCACTTTGACTATCAATTAATTATTTTGAAATAATTCAAATTAAATTAAAAATCTGTTTGTTTATAAATTAAGGAAAGTCAAAGTATATAAAATGTGTTAATGGGATAATTAAAATATATAAATTACAATATTCATGTTAATTAGGTTATTTAAACAAATAAGGAAAGTCAAACTAAATAAATTGTATTAATGGGATAATTCATGTCTAATAGATTAACACACACCGGAAAAAAAATACAGATCAACTAATCTCGGATCTACGATATACAATAATATTTTCTTTTATGTAAAAAAATTTAAAATGAATATTCAGAATGAAATATACATCAATATTAAAATTAAAATAAATAAATATTATAAACTCATGATCAATATGGTTTTTAATATACGTTTTTTTAAGTAATTTTTGATATATTATTATTATCTAAATTTATGGTAAAAATTTTCAAATTAACTTATACCAAATATAGATATAAGAATAATAGTTTTTAAATTATTTTAGTCAACATATACCAAAAATATATGGATACTTATTTTTCGAATTAAATTTAATATTTTCAAATGACTTACCTTATTTCGTCTAATTATTTACATATTTACTTATTTTCAAACGACTTATCTAAATTTACTTATTTACTTTAATAATAACGTTTTAAGTTTAATACTTGAAGTAAAGGTATAACATTTGTACCAAAATATTTGTAATTTGTACTTTGTAATTTGTACCACAAAGTATGATTATATACCAAAAAAATTTGTTGTTATTATAAAAATAATTAATTAATATTCACGTTAACTATAAAGTAATCAACTTGTAATTGGTAATTTGTACCACGAAGCATGGTTGTATACCAAAAAAAATTATTGTTATTATAAAACTAATTAATTAATATTCAGTTTGACTATAAAGTAAATAATTTGTAATTTGTACCAAGAAGTATGGTTATATACCAAAAATATATTGATTACCTTAATTCAAACAAATTTAAGATTATTATTTAAAATATATGGATTACATTAATTACCAAGAAGTAATTAATTTAATGTATTTAAATTTAATATTCAAACGAATTACCTTAATTCGTCTAATGATTTACATATTTCCTTATTTACTTATTTACTTTAATATTAACGTTTAAACTTTAATATTTAAACTAATAACATAACATTTTAATTAATTTATTGTTATTATAAAAATAATTAATTAATATTCACGTTGACTATAAAATAATTAATTTGAAATAATTCAAATTAACTTTAAAATCGACTTGTTTATAATTTAAGGAAAGTCAAAGAATATAAAATGTTTTAATGGGATAACTAAATCACAATATTCTACTATACTATTAAAACAAATAAGATTGCCTCCACATTGCCCTTCCCTATTGGCCAATTCCCTTTATTTCCAAATATATCTTACACTTCTCTAATTTTCTTAACAATTAAATAAATTAAAAAGAAAATAAACTACTAATAATTAATGTAACCATTTAACTTTAAGTTTCAAAATAAATTACACTTCTCTAATTTCCTATATTTTGATTTTAGGGTTATTATATATGTGAGAAAACTTTCTTTTGATTTTAGCTTTAGGTTTTAAGGTTGAAATGTATTCACTTATTCCTCGTCTGCCTTAATTTATGTGGTTCTTCAATAATGTGGTTCTTCATCTTTACAAGTTAATATTATTAATTTCTGTTATCGCTATTATATAATTATATGATCTGATGAATATTCTTATGTGACATGTAACTCAAAAAAAATCAATATAATCTACACTACCACTAATCTGTCACATCCATAATTTGTTTTAAGTGAGAACATGTATTATTTTTTCAATGCACTCTAAGTGTTCGATCAAATGCTCAAACTAATTTTTATTTTATATATGATAACTTTTGTTTAATTGGCCGGTGAGCCTATAGCATTACATGTCCTTGATGCTTTGAGAATTCATCTTTTAGATTTTTTTTTTCTTCTTGAAAGGCGAACTTCATTAAAAACACAACAACCGGAGAACTCCCAAGGAGGAAATCCCCCTAAGTCAAACTTTACAAAACATCAAAAGAAAAATATTTCCAACCCTTCCAATCCACTCCCCCCGATTTCCCCCTACTACAAAACCAAAGATAACTCAACGATTTGACATCCGCCACTAACTCTACGACATTCCTATTCTTGTGAGTAAAAATCCTCTCGTTCCTAGCTTTCCAAATCCTCCAACAAGTCACCACAACAATCCCATATAAAATCTCTTTCCTACTTTTCGACCAACCCGAGCACTTAACCACTTCGAGCAAGTCTTTAATGGAAAAGAGAAAATTCGGAGGTAACCGAAGCCAGTTTGCAATGCCCTGCCACACACCAGTCGCCAGACCACAAACGGTAAACACGTGCTCCACTGTCTCAACCTGTTCACTGCAAAAATCACAATTACTCTCACCGAGGATAATATTCCTTCTTCGCAACGCCTCTTTAGTAGGGATTCTATCTAATAGAACCCTCCACATAAAAACATTACACTTTAAAGGCACCCACTTACACCAATTAAATTCAATGTTATCCCTCTGCTCCCCCACTCGATACTTGCTAATCCATATTTTGGCCTCATGGACTGAAAAGTCAACTGGGTCGGTATCAAACCAAACCATTTATCCCTTGTATTAATGGTGTGTTGGCCCACTAATAAAGAGTGGCAATCAATGAGTTCGTTTAATTCGTGGGCCGAAGATGGATACGTCCTCCAGTTCCATACACCCAGACCATGATCCCCAATTTTTCCAGCAACATGACACCACTTATTTACTTCAAGACGAAACAGACTTGGAAAAAGGTGCTTCAGAGGAACATTAACCACCCAAGGGTCTAACCAAAATCTAATAGACGAACCATTGCCTACCAAACCCCGAATCATATTACTCCCACTAGAGTCACCCACTTTAATCTTTGCGCAACTCTTAACCAATCTAGACCACGTACCCGAAATACAAGTTTTACAAGGATACGTCCCCCACTGTCGCGTAGACCCATGAATAGCATCAATGACCCGTCTCCACAAATAATCTTCTTCCACTCTATAACGCCAAAGCCACTTTAATAAAAACGCATCGTTGCTCTCTCCCAAACGGCAAATACCCAACCCCCCATATTTCTTAGAAGTAGTAACCTTGTCCCACACCACCCAATGAACTTTTCTAGTATCCTCGTCACCGCCCCACAGAAATCTTTTGACCAAAGATTCCAGTTTCAAGATGACCGCATTCGGCGCCTTATACAAAGCGAAGTAGTAAGACGGTAAACTTTCCAAGACCGATTTAATCAACACCAACCGACCACCTATCGAAAGCACCTTAGACTTCCACTTAGATAGCCTGTTCTTAAATACTTTGATCACGGGGTCCCAATTATTTATCCTACCCATGTTCGCCCCCACAACGATACCAAGATAGTTAAACGGAGTAGCCCCAGAGGAACATCCCAGGGTGCGCGCCATATCACTAACCTCATCCATCCCTTTCCCCACACCAAACAGAATAGACTTATTAATATTAATTCGAAGGCCCAAACATAAGTGAAACACTCTAAGCAAACGCCGTAGCGTGTCAAAATTACTACTCGACCATTCGCCCATAATCATCGCGTCGTCCGCATAGAGTAAATGAGAGAGAACTAACCCATTATTCGGAAGTCGAATACCAGAAAACGATCCCACCTCACACGCCTTTCTCATCATCCCTTCAAGAGCCTCCATAACAATAATAAATAAAAATGGGGAGATAGGATCGCCTTGTCTCATACCCTTCTCACAAGCAAATTCATACGTCGGAGAACCGTTCATTAGCACAGAGGACCTGGCTGACGCCAAAACACCCTTAATCCATTTACACCAGACCTCAGGAAATCTCATCTGTCTCATGATAGAAATCAAGAACTCCCAATTGATGTTATCGTAAGCTTTGACAAAATCAATCTTGAACATAAACAATTCCTTCCCAACTCTAGTAGCCCATGAAATAAGATAACTAATAATAAGAGGGCCATCAAGAATATACCTCCCCGCTATAAAAGCCGATTGCGTCTCTGATATAAGCCCATCCATCACCTTTCTTATCCGATTAGCTAGAGCTTTAAAAATCACTTTGCTGACTACACCAATCAAGTTAATCGGACGATACTCTCCTAAATCCACCGGATCCTTTGTTTTTGGCACCAATGTGATGAACGAAGAACCCGCTCCTCTACTAATAACTCCCGTCTCAGAAAACTCTTTAAAAATCTGCACAAAATCACCTGCAAACATGGACCAATATTTTTTAATAAAACGAAAGTCGGGCCCCGGCGCTTTATCACTCCCACAGTCCCAAACCGCATCCTTAATTTCTTTTTCTAGGAACGGAGCAATCAACCCATCCGCCTCCACAGGATCAAGAGTGTTAATGTCAACAACCATGAGGGAAGGCCGATATTGAATTTCTTCCACAAACTTCGACTTAAAAAACCGGTACACCTCTTTTTTAATCGCTTGTGGCCTCGTCACCCATTCACCATTAATAACCAAACCCGGGATAGAATTAGACACCCGACGCGAGTTAATAACTCCATGAAAAAAAGAAGAATTGGCATCCCCTTCCTTCGCCCACTGTACTCTAGCTTTTTGTTTCAGGTCCCGAGTTTTAAAAGATTCCAATTCTCTCAATCTCTTGTTAGCCTCTACTAGAACCCACACTTCCACCTCTGATGATTCCCGGATCTCTAAAGCCTCTTCTAGCTCCTTTATATCAGCCCTCAAGCCTAGTTCCTCCTCTTTCTCAACAGCAGACATTCTAATATTCCAAGACTTGATATTATTCCTCAACAGCCTTAACTTGCGCATGAATTTCACATCGGCCTGCCCTTCCAATTCGACACTGTTCCACGAGTCATCCACAACCTTATCCAACCCCTCTCTATTCAGCCACGAATTGTAAAAACGAAACGGTTTGGCACCGAAATTTGTTGATTCTATCTTCAATAACAACGGAAAATGATCCGATTCAACCTTATCCAAAACTCTATATTCCGCATTACTCCACTTGTTCATAAATGACTACGATACAAAGATAAGGTCAATACGACTAAGTTTGGTGACCGAAAGAAAAGTGAACCGTCGACCACGAAGCGAATACTCCGTTAACCCAGTCTCGTCTACAGAGTCGTTGAACTCTTTAGTCGCACCTTCATGAAACTTAGAGTTTCGACGTTCCAACCGATCTCTAACACTATTGAAATCCCCCGCCACAATCCACATCTCGTCGTCATCCGAAATCAACGCTTTGATGTCATTCCAAACCACACGTTTGTCCACTAACTTTTGCAGGCAGTACATGTTCACAAACAACACCTTTTGACCATCATTTTTCAAGTACCCCGAAACTACTAGCATAAACCTTCGCTTAATCACAGACGTCTTCATGAAAATCTTAGGATCCCAAACCGAAAATAAGCCCCCGGACCGACCAACAGCATCAACGATGTCAAAATCATATTCTCTAGGACCCCAAAACCTACTCACATTCACACCATCAAACGACTGAAACTGCGTCTCCTGTATCATAATAAAACCAACCTCATTCGTCACTTTTAAATTTTTTAACCAGTTACCTTTACAAGTCGAACCCAGCCCTCTAATATTCCAGGATAAACAATTCATGACGAAACACGTTGAAAGCCTTCTTCGCTTACCATACTCAAAACAGACTGTTGATACCTATCTATGTTTACCGCCCCCAAGGTATGACCCAACGCCAATGTAGCATTTGTCTCTTCAAGCGCATCCATCCCACCTCCCACCACTTGATCTTCGCTAGTCACAAACTCCCTACCCACTTCAACAGAACCAACCACAGAATCCCCGCTACTTGTACCACCATCCTCTTTATCGGCTAAGTGAGCACCTTGAACCGTAAAAATAAAACGATCAATATCATAAGGATCGTCACCTTCCCTAGACCGTTTCTTAGGCCGTTCAAGACCCGTTGGAGAAGGCGACTTATCCAACCGATTCTTCTTCCTAAAGCTACCTCTTTTCTTTTTCTTAGTACCCGAGCACTCCAAAACATCTGGCATACAAAAATCTAGCCCATCCGCATCTAGAGGATCATGACCTTTAGTCACCGTCTCCTCTTGAACAACCGGCTGAGACTTGTTCAAATTCGTGTTTAAATTCAACCCATCATCCACAACAGAATTCTCCACATCTCTATGCCACTCCACTGTCCTCTTCCCTTGCACCACATCGTCTAATGGGCCCTCCCCCTCCGAACCAATGCAGTCTGGAAGCCACTCGCCAACCTCTTCCTCAACTAGGATAGATAATAACTCATTTCTCCAACTCAAACTACAAACTTGGTTAATTCTTTTCATCATGTTACATAAAACGCCTACCATGGCATACGAGTAATCTTCAAGGTCTTCATTAATTTGAGCCGATTGTACCACCCTCCCAAACATAGACCCAACCTTGTCAACAACACTGGAATCAAATAAGCAAAGGGGCAACCCAAATACCTTAAGCCAAGCGATTCTATCATATGGTAATCTTTGTCCTTCCCATAACACCAAGGAAATAAACACTGAATCCCAAACCTCCTATGTACTCAAAAACTCCAACATACCCTCCTTGTCATCAAACACTAATACCACCGATAAACCTCCCACATAACGAATACGAACATTCGGTAGTCTCACTGATACTAACCACTCCTTTAGAGACGTCAAAGCCGGTAAATCTTTAGTTGTGCCTACCAATCCCAACCCATTCCAGTAAGCATTCCCAGAGAAGTCATCATCCAAAACCACATTAAACAACCTATCTTCCTTTTCCTTTCCAACCAACGTATCACGAAACGAACGACCTTCAGAAGACACAGGGACTGAAGTATTATCCACCGAAGCTTGCGCATCCTTCCTCTCACCAGCATCCTTAGTTTTATTGTTACGTTTTTTATTAATCAGATGATTATATGTTTTCAGTTTCAATTTTAAGTAGCTCATTATATTATGTCTTCGTAGTTCAGTCTGTTAGTTGGGTTATGTTCATAATATGCATATGTTCACCTTATAGTTCATAATAATTAGAACTTATATGTTATATGTTATTACATTAACATAAACAAATAATATAACACCAACATTAAAATTAAGAAAGATAATAACTTTTCAACGTTTTTTAAACTTTATACACTTAATCAATTAACTTTATATATTTTGAAACATCTAATTATACTTTTTATCTTATTGTTTTATTTTTTAAATATATATTTAAGAAAGACGGTAAGTTTTCAACGTTTTTAATGTTGTGGCTTAAATCTCGGCCATATGTTTTACAAATCACATACATTCTGTAAATATAATTATAACTGTTTTTGAATTGGATTAATTCCAAATTACATATAATGATGATAAACTTAAATACTTTTAAAATCACTTCTATATTTAAGAAGGTTAACAAAAATAATTTTGTTCTATTTTTTAGAGGTGTCATCTGCCTATTTATAATCACTCGAGGAAGGCGCCGAAAGACGTCAATACCCGTGGTGTCTCATAGGTATTCCGGTAAATCATTTCTGTACATGGGCCATGTTTGACTCAGTTTCTTGTGTTTTTTTTGCTTGGTGATGTGTGTTATCATAAACGTAATGTGCTTTTTTTTTCCAGGTCTTCTATAATAAACTATGTTTTATATTTAGGCAGAGAATCACACAAGTGACAAACGGGACAGCTGGCATTAAAAATAAATTTCAAACTTCTAACCAGGTTTGAGTTTTGGTTTTTAACCAGGTTTGAGAAGCGTTTTTGTTGTCGAATTTAATCCAGTTAATTGCTCGTGTTATTTGCATGTTTATGATTTTACTCTAAATAAGGATGAGGTATGGCTTTACTCCGAGTCACTTATTTTAGAATTTCAACATAATTAAGAGTCTAATGCTTTTATCTTTAATTGAATCTTTTTATTTCTTCATAATGTGATTATAGCCCTCATCTTTTATTCTGATTGAGATTTTGAACGTTAAATTAGGCAGGTTTTTTAAATTGGGAATTTAGATTCTTCCATTGAGATAATGATCTAATAATTTTAGACAAGCATAAACGGATTCAGATTTTGATAATGTTATTGTAGGGTTTGGATCGTACAACACTGCCATGGTTAATAAGATGCACTACAACATGCGGCAGTTGACTCAAAGTCTCAAGTTGTATTTTTCATTATATAAAGCAACAAAATTATTTGATTTTGTATCATTTATCTTAAGATTACAACGAAGCCAACCTTTTTGTAAAGAAAAAATAAAAAAACTGAAGTTAAGTAAATTTACAAGTGACGATTAAAGCATGCTATGTTAAAATATGTATAGTTATTCAGTTTCGAATGCTTCGAAATACTGATTAAAGAAACTGTTTTGTGTTTCACTTGTAGCCATTTCAGCCTTTCAGGACCTGCAACATGGCACATATTTAATACAAATTCTAATGAATGTGAGGAGCTGGAGTCATATAATAGGATGTCGTCTTTTAGGGAAACGATAGCTCTATAATGATAACTGCAATCGAAATTAGACTTGTATGAATATAACCATGTTTGTTTTAAATGTAGTTAGAATAACTTCAGTTATTGCTTAATTTTAGTGGCGTTAATAAAATTAGTTCATGTCATTTTGTTTTCAATGTAGTCGGAATTACTTCATTTATAATGCTTGATTATAGAGGTGTAAACCGGCCAAGCATGAATTAAAATGAGTTTCAGTGTAGAACGGGTTCTGGTTAATAAAGGATTTGAGCAAAATGAATTTGGGTCAGAACGGATCATTTTAAAATGGTTTCATAATTGGTTTGTTTTATACAGCTTTGCTTGAAGTCAAATTTCTATGCAGTATTAACGAAAAAAGGAAATAGATCATAGCCAACTTTCATGCAAAGTCACAAATCTTTGTTTAAAATGTTGAATGTTGATGTTTACGCCATGAAGGGGTTTTGAATTCAATATTTAAATTCACCATTTTTTTAAAATAAGTAAAAGTTTAAGAATAATATGGTTGTTATTTGTTATTCTATTTTGTTATTATACATTGTCATTGAAAGCCCATGAAAATCCTTAGGTACTTAAGAATGAGTTTAGGTCGAAACTGGTTTTTAAAAAGGAGTATCAAAATGGTTTGTCAAACCAAGCGGGTCAAAAGCTATTATTATTAGAAAATATTTCGGTTCAATAGTCGTGCCACTGATGCACTTTGAAAATTTTCTAGATGTACTTATTATCATTGATTTTTTAGTTTTTTATTTTATGTTTCCATTTTCGTGCCTAACCGTTGATTTATTTACGTGTACAAGAGGGTCTTGAAATGATAATCACAATGATGACAAAAGGTGTTATTGGTTTCTTTGTGTGTCTTATGTGTCTTCCTTTGTTGATCAGAGATTCTTTTGACTTTTTTGTGACAACAGTGTAATTTCTTGTGTTTAACTATATCTGATTATTCAATGTATGCTAAAAATTTCTTGGACTTAATTTGTTGTATAGAAATAATATAAGCATGTTTTATGAAATCTGAAGAGATTGTTTGTGGCTGCATATCTCTTAATAAGCTTAGGTGCAACCCTGCAGGGTTCGAAATGATTATTTGGTCAACCGAAAAACTGACGTTAATGATAGACCAACCGACGTTGATGTATATATATATATATATATATATATATATTGTGTTGTATAGTTTATTGATGATGTAGGAAGGATTGTGTGAGATTTATGGTGAATCATGGGTTTTGAATATGGGAATGTGTGAACTTCTATTGATGTCAACAATAATTTGAAAATAAAAAAAATAAATGCCCAACTTTCTTAAAACGTTGTTGTAGTTATTACAAATCTTTTTTTTTACAATATATAGGTTTAGTTTCGAACCATGAGTTGAGTTTAGGGATGGCAATCAATTTTTTTTTGTTGTTTTTAGTTTATTACCGGAACATAATAAGTGATTCCATATGGTTAATTTTACGTCAACTTTCTAAACATTTTAGCAATTTTAGCACATTACTAAACAACTTTCTTGCTATGCACAGGTGTTTCACATGTTATTGCATTACCATAATAAGTTTTATTCTATTATAACTTTTATGTAATAAATCAAAACTCATTCGTAATCTTATACATCTACTAATCAATCTATTACAAAGTAGTATATTAATTGCCTTAATACTAATATAAGTCTTCCTATGACTTCGTTATTCCCACCAGTTCATTTTAAATATAGTATATATATTTTAAGTAGTGTGTATAGACGTAGTATATCCAAAAAGTAATTGACGGTTTTAATTGAATTTAATTGACGATTTTTATATTTCCACTCGTGTAGTACACGGGTTAATAACCTAGTTTATGTTAATTAAGCTATTTAAAACAATAAGGAAAGTCAAACAAAATAAATCGTATTAATGAGATAATTTATATAATATTTGAACTAACAATAAAACATTTTAATTAATTTATTGTTATTATAAAAATAGTTAATTAATATTCACGTTGACTATAAAAAATTAATTTGAATAATTCAAATTAACTTTAAAATCGGTTTGTTTATAAATTAAGGAAAATCAAAGAATATAAAATTATTTAATGAGATAATTAAATTACAATATTTATGTTAATGATTTACATAAACAATAAGAAAAGTCAAACAAAATAAATGGTATTAATGAGATAATTCATATAATATTTGAACTAACAATAAAAAATTTTAATTAATTTATTGTTATTATAAAAATAATTAATTAATATTCACGTTGACTATAAAATAATTAATTTGAAATAATTCAAATTAACTTTAAAATCGGTTTGTTTAAACATCTATAAAATGAAGTTAATGAAGTTATTTAAAACAATAAGGAAAGTCAAACAAAATAAATGGTATTAATGAGATAATTAATAGCAAATAGATTAAAACACACCGGAAAAAAATATAGATCAAACTTATCTCGGATTTCCGATATACAATGGTATTTTATTTTTTATAAACACAATAAGATGAATATACATGAATATTAACAAATTAAAAAAATAAAATATACATCAACATTAAAATTAAAATCTATACATACTATAAACTCATAGTCATTCCGTGAAATTAAATTATATGAGTCGGCAATTACCTGAAATAATAAAAAAAATATTAATATTGATATTATGGATTATTTTAATTATAACTAATAACAGGAAAATTTTAAAGGTGTTAACGAAAAAACGAAATTTAAAGATGTTACCAGAAAAAAAATTGTATAAGCTGTGACACTCACCGGAAAATGTTACCTGAAATAATAAAAAAGAATATTAATATTGATATACGGATCATGTTACCGGAAATACTTACCGGAAAAACGTAACAATGGATATAAGATTTTGATTAACAAACTAAAATGAAATCCTCAGCAAATTAAACGGGTAAATAACCTGAAATAATGTAAAACAACCATTGTTATAGGTATAAAACATAGCCGGAAAAAATGTAACGGAAAATCTTGCCGGAAATACTTACCGAAAAAACGTAAAACGTTCACATATCACCTTCATGGCCGTTTATGATTTACAACCTAAACTGATTTTAATAAAATCAGTTAACAATAAGAATAAACATAAAAAGGTTAGCAGAAACAACAACCGGAAAAAAATAAGGTTGCCGAAAAAATAGATAAACCATAGGAAGTTTATTATAAAATACAAACTTACCGGAAAATTGATACAAATATTGAATGATATTCGCCGGAATATATTAATAGGTGAAAGAGAGAAAATGTTGAATATGGTAAAAAATTAAGAAATGTTATGGTTTAAATATAGGTTAGTGGATAAGTTGGCATGCTTAAGAAAGGTAATGGTAACAAGGTAATGATGTGGCATCCTATGTGGATACCCTAGAATGATGACATGTGAAAATTGCTCCTTGCTTTAATAGTATGTATGGATATTTGAATGGCTGAGATTAATTTAATAAATAAAAATTGATGGAAAGGGTATGAATGTAATAACTCACCTTTGTTGACTTTCTCTCTCCACGTGCAAGGCACATGCAATCCACCTCATCATTTTAAAATGTCCATAACTTTTTTATATGACAATATTTTTTTAAAAAAAAGTCACCATAATAATAAGCGTTTTTTATCTTTAATATGAGTATCATATTGTTAATTAAAATAAAAAAAATTAATGGGTTTTTTAATTATGGTTTTTTTGTTATTCATTATGTCATTGTCTAATATATTGTTTCCATTGTGTTTTACATTTCAAGTCATTGTGTTATATATATTCACCATTGTGTCTTACGTCTTAGACCATTTTGTTATACGTATTCACCATTGTGTCTTACGTTTAGGTCATTGTGTTATACATCTTTACCATTGTGTTTTACGTTTCAAGTTATTGTGTAACATGTATTAATCATTGTGTTTTATGTATTAGATAATTTGTTGTAATTTTATCATTATTTTTTCATATTATTATTATTATAAAATGGTGTTATTAGTATTTAAAAAAACATAATGATGAGTTGAAAGACACAATGACGAAAAAACACAATGATAAGAGAAAAGACACAATGGTGTGCGAAAAGACACAATGTTGTGCGAAAAAAGACACAATGGTGTGAGAAAAGACACAATGGCGAAAAAAGACACAATGGTGTGTGAAAAGACAAAATGACGAAAAAAGACACAATGATAAGCAAAAAGACACAATGGTGTGCAATAAGATACAATGACGAAAAAAGACACAATGACGAAAAAATACACAATGATAAGCGAGACACAATGGTGTGCGCAAAGACACAATGGTGTGTGAAAAGACAATGAAGAAAAAAGACACAATTATAAGCGAAAAGACACAATGGTATGCGAAAAGACACAATGACGAAAAAACACAATGATAAGCGGAAAGACACAATGATGTGCAAAAAGACACAATGGTGTGCAAAAAGACACAATGACGAAAAAAGACACAATGGTGTGCAAAGACACAATGATAAACGAAAAGACACAATGGTGTGCGAAAAGATACAATGACGAAAAAAGACACAATGATAAACGAAAAGACACAATGGTGTGCGAAAAGACACAATGGTGTGTGAAAAGAAACAATGAAGAAAAAAGACACAATTATAAGCGAAAAGACACAATGGTTTGCAAAAAGACACAATGACGAAAAAGACCAATGGCGAAAAAAGACACAATGACGAAAAAAGACACAATGGTGTGCGAAATAACACTATGACGAAAAAAGACACAATGATAAGCGAAAAGACACAATGGTGTGCGAAAAGACACAATGACGAAAAAAGACACAATGGTGTGCGAAAAGACATAATGACGAAAAAAGACACAATGATAAGCGAAAAGACACAATGGTGTGCGAAAAGACATAATGACGTGATTTTGTTTTAAATTTTATATAACAAAAATTATACTCATATTAAAGATAAAAAAAACGCTTGTTATTATGATGAATTTTTTTTAAAAAAAATATCATACGAAAAAGTTATAAACATTTTAAAATGATGGAGGTATTAACATGTGTCTTTCATGTGGAGAGGGAAAATGTGTACAATTACTTTTACATTTTTTCCTTTGGTCCCCACTTGACACATGTCAATTATTTATAACTTCCCACACTTCTCATTTTTATTATCATTTGTAAAATAACTTGACCCTACGTAATACACTTTAAGAAATATGTAAAAAATGGAATACAATGGGTAAAAGTTGTTACCAACAAAGCCCGCATAGTAACTAATGTCCTCCTCTTTCTCTGCAATGTTAAAATCCCTTACCTACAATAATAAATCAAGATAAATAATTAAAAATGTCAAAAAATCTGATAAATGGGGACAAAGCAAAGATATAATAAGCTAGTAACTTACCATGAAATAAACAAACGGGAAGAGAGATGAAATTGGGAGTGCTGGAAAGGATAAAACCGGAATAGATGTTAATTTTTTTTTAACAAAGCTGGTTATATCATTCTTCCTTTCAAACAAAAGAAAAAAATATATAATGATGACTCTTTAATAAACCCATGAAAGCAAATGGATCTTACATTTTCTACACCTAAACGTTAATACCAATATTTTATGTAATATAAAATAAATAATAATAATAATAATAGTAATAATAATAATAATAATAACATTTATGCAGAATTTAGTTTGTTTGTGGAAATGAAAAATTCAACAATTGAATATCAACACGCATAGTAGCATACAATTCCTAAATTTATGTAATAATATAAATACTAATAATTAATCACTGAATAAAGATGAGAATATATATATATATATATATATATATATATATATAATTGATTTCTTTTAAGAACCGCTTTGAGTTTTAAGAACTCGAAAGAACTCAACTTAACAACTTTTTTTTTGAGTTTTTTTTACACGTGTGTATTACGTAAGTGTAAGTAATGCACAAAAAATTACCGTAATTTTTTACACATCGAATCGACTTATTACACATGTGTAACTAATATTTAAACTTGTGTAATCATCATAAATACTTATTCTCTCTCTTGATTAATATTTTAATCAGATTTATTCTCAGCCACATATTTCATACTCATTTAATTAAATGTGTGGTCCATAATAAGTTCTCAAAGTTCTAACAACTCAAGAGGTTCTCGAATTATCCATCCCCTATATATATATATATATATATATATGTTACTTACAAATACATAACACCAAGACCCATACAAAAACGAGCTCTTTAATGGGCAACCCAGTTTGTATTTGTTTATCTCGGTCCACTTTGCAAGCCGAACAGTTCTCATGGTATACCCGATCCAAAAGCTCGCCTTTGAGTTTGTTGTTGATCATCATTATAACTTTAAATCACGCCACGCCAAGCCAGTAGTCGGCTGCCTTCAATTCTTATCTTCCTGCTCACAATTCTAGCCAACAACACACGCCAAACCGGCTTCTTCCCTGCTTCTAATATGGATTCCAATGTCCTATAGGGAGGGGAAGAAAGATGTGTAGAAGAAGATGCTGAGTAGTTTGGTTGTTGAAATACTGCTATATATTACGGGGTACTATTTTACGTTTTGTTTTCAAAAGATCACCACTTTGGTCCTTGTTAATATAATTAATGAAGTCGTTCTCTATTTAGGAGCATTGTTTAAGGGGAAAATGACTAAAATGTCCTTTTAGCCATAATAATTCTTAAAATGTGCATTCAAATCCCATTGGTTCCACCTAGCCCAAAACTAATCGGTCCGCCTAGTTATTCTATCCAAATGCCGAGCGCCACATATCAAGAGTGTTTCATGTCGGCCTTTTTTGTCTGACCGCCGGACAAAATGATTCTGGCACCGCCTAGTTATTTCAAAACCAGGCGCCAGATGGATTTGTCTAGGCGTATGGTGGATTTTATAGTCGTCGGGTGATTTTTTTCTAGGCAGCTACTAAGTTTTATAAAAGCGGCTACTAGATTAATCTAGGCGTCGTCTAGTTTTTTAAATTCAAACCCTTCACAATTTTTTTTCCATAAAACTGTTTATATATAATATCATATTTGAATTCTTTTTTTTCATAAAATCAAAAAAAAATTCCATATTATTAAAGATCTTACTACATAAGTTACGAAATTGTTTGATTATTATTTTTATACACGTAAGTTTTCATATAGCATCAGATTCTTTTATATTATGAAACAAAATTTCATAAAGGATTTGAATTTGAAAAACCAGTCGACGTCTAGAGTAATCTAGTAGTCTCTTAGAAAAAACCACAAGAAGCCTAAAAGAAACCACCCGACGCCTAGAAAAATCCACCCGGCGCCGGGAGCATTTTTGTCATGCGGTCAAAAAAGGAAGCGGTCAACGGGAAACATTTTTGACATGAGGCGCTCAGTCATTGAAATTGAATAACTAAGCGCACTGGTTGGTTTTGAGCTGAACATAATAAAAGCAATGGAATTTGAATGAAAATTTTGAGAATTATGATAGTTAAAATGGACATTTTAGTCATTTTCCCTAGTTTAAGTTTGGATACTTGTGATTTTAAGTAATGACATTTATTATTTTATTGCTTGTGATTACTTTTTATTAATTATTTTAACGACCAACAAATAAAGCTCAGTTACTCAGTGTAACCCAATAACTAAAGGCGATCCCATACGTCCGATATCTATCGTAGACAGCGCTATGTAGTCCAAGCCCATCTCCTGTTCCTGTAAAAACCAGTCACCAAAGACCCACTACGATAAACCCGATTAATATCATATTTGAACTTAAACCTTGCATCATACAGTTTTAATCAGAGTTAAGTTATATTTTTATTACTATCCGCTTGATTGATGTCATTTATATATAAGTTTGCTTTTGTATAATTTAACAAAGGGTATCTCAGGTTTACTTTTGTATGGTTTAACAAAGGGTATCTCAATCCACTTGATTAATGTCATTTATATATTAGGTTTACTTTCGTATGATTTGACAAAGGGTGTTTGCTTTAAAAGAAAGTTAAGAGGAAATTAGATTGAAGTGGAAATGATTTGGCAAACGACATTGTCATCCTAATTTGGGGTGGCAACCAATAAAAAGGAAAATTTTCTAAAATAAGCTTTTATGAATACGTTTTTTAGGTTTTAGGTGTTATTTTCAACAAATTCCAAAAATAGGTATTATAAACTAGTCATGACGAATAGTTAGTTTATGATTACACACGAGTAGTTTGTATAACCAATTAAAATTTACCACGTGTCCATAAACTAACCGTAACGACCGGTTTCAATAATCATCTACTCGTAACGATTAAATAAGTTTCAAACTTCGTAATCAACGCCCACGAGTAAATAAGAAATCCTTTAGTCGCAACGAGTAGATTTTAAAACTTTACGAGACACGAGTAGTTTATTAAACTAACCACGATGATGCGTTTGTTTACCAAATACATCAAACCGCTTAGTGTTACAAAATACTAACAGGAATGGTTAGTTTGATATGTCAACTAGTCGTTACGAGTAGATCTTGGTCAACGACTAATTTACATTCACCATACGAGTATTTTATTAGTAATAAACTCCTCTCGATAAGTTTACCTGGTAAAAATTACGCATGCGAGTAGTTTATATGTAGTTAACTTGTTGTGACTAGTTTACCTTGTTTACATTCCCGAGACGAGTATTTTATTAGTAATTAACTCGTCCTTATAAGTTTACCTGATTTACACTAACAATACGAGTAGTTTATATGTAGTTAACTCGTTGTGACAAATATCATGCTATACACTAGTCGTGGCTATATATTAATTTGTATATTACTCATTTAGTTTACTAGAATCCCTTACCAGTTGACTTTCCAACCAAACCATTACCGTTGAAAAAAAAACCAGAAGTAGAAAATGTCTAAGTTGTCAAATGAATTGCCGGAATCACTTTGCCACCGACGCAACGATGGAAGGGTTATTTGTTCTTGTGGTTTTGTTACAAAGATTCACACTTCTTGGACCGAAGCAAATCCTAGCAGAATATTTTACTGCTACAAGAGTGTGATTTTATTTTTTTTTTATTTTTGGTTATTCATTTTTATTAATTTTGATGTCACAATACATTGTTCGCAGGCATCTAGATGTGGTTTCGTATGTTGGTTCGATACCTCTTTGTGCCAAAGAGCTCAATGTATCATTCCGGGTCTTTTAAGATCCATCGACAAACATGAAGCCATGGCCAGAGCAAACGAAATTCAAAACAAAAGATTAAAGATGTATTTAGTTTTGAGTTGGATGTTTTTTGTGTTTTATTTAATTTCAAAATGACATAAGTTATAAAGGTCATTATTGTGTTTATGTTCTACTAAGAGCTATGAAAATGGACTTTGGTTGTGACATGCACTATGCTTATAATTTTTATCGATGTTATGTGTGTTATAATAAGAAGAGAACAATATTTGTAACATTAATTAGTAGTTTGTTTGCTGTGGGCTGGATTACGATTTTATAATATTTTGCAAAATTCCATGTGTGGTAGTGTTTTTTCGTTTATTTAGTAAAAACAATATGTCTTAGTGTTTTTTCGTTCGTTTTAATTAGTAAAAACTAATTTTAAAGAATTTATAAAATAAATTGGAATACCGATACACGAGTCGCAACGAGTAGATTGGTAGTAGGAGGCAAATCTCCTATTGTTCTTACAGAATATGCTCTTCTTGTTCTCAAACACTGAGACTGAGATAGAAAGGAGCCTAGACGGCCTAAAGGCTGGTCTCTCACTCAAAAACAATACGGGAAGCAAGTTCTTTCAGTACCGAAATTAGTCATTGTTGAGTCTCAAGGTAGTCTGAGAGATAGAACCGGTGTTTTTTGCTGTCTACTTGAATAAACTAGCCAGGACCAATTAGTTAATAGTTAACTACTCGTATAGGGAATGTAAGCTAATCACGGCGAGTTAGCTACAAATAAACTACTCGTATGGGTAATGTAAATCAAGTAAACTTATCAGGACGAGTTAATTACTAACAATACACTCGTATTGGGAATGTAAACAGGGTAAACTAGTCATGACGAGTTAACTACATATAAACTACTAGTATGCGTAATGTTTACCAGGTAAACTTATCGAGACGAGTTAATTACTAATAAAATACTCGTAGGTGAATGTAAACTAGTCGTTGACCAAGATCTACTCGTAACGACTAGTTGACCTATTAAACTTACCATTTTGGTTAGTATTTTGTAAAACTAACCAGTTCGATGTATTTGGTAAACAAATGCATTATCGTGGTTAGTTTGATAAACTACTCGTGTCTCGTAAAGTTTTAAAATCTACTCGTTGCGACTAAAGGATTTCTTATTTACTCATGGGCTTTGATTACGAGGCTTGAAACTTATTTAATCGTTACGAGTAGATAATTAGTGAAACTGGTCGTTACGGTTAGTTTATGGACAGATGCCAAATTTTAATTTGTTATATAAACTACACGTGTGTAATCATAAACTATTCGTCACGACTAGTTTATAATACCTATTTTTGGAATTTGTTAGAAATGACACCTAAAACCTGACAAACGCATTCATAAACGCTTATTTTGGGAATTTTCCCCAATAAAAAATAAGCAGCCATGTGACCTTCATAAACGGATAAAATTCACAGTTGCTAGAGTCCAGAGAGCTGTAAATGAATTGAACATTTGATGAATTATTCGATATTAAGTTTGTTTACATCTGTTCCGTTAATATATGAATGAGCATGAACAATGAATTTCGCTCGATTAACAAAATTAATGGACATAAAAAAGGTTTTGTTCGTGAACGTTCGATAAAGTGTTTGTTTGTGTTCATTAATGTTTTCTTTAGGTTTGTTCATTAAAAACTATTAATGATTTTTCTAATCTTATTATATAAAATTAAGCAAAATTCATGACTACAAACAAAAATACTTAATTAGTATTATGTGCAGTGGCGAAGCTTGAACTTAGTCACGGGGTGACCGAAGTCACGGACTTATAAATTTTCGGGTCGATGGTTCGGTTTATGTCGTGATTCGGGTCGGATCGGTGATTCGGTCGGGTCGGATCAAACAATATGATATCTATATATCTAATTTTTCTTCATTTAATCAAACAATTGTTCTTACAATAAAAAAACAAAATAGTTTTTTAACCAACAAAGACCTAAAATTCATGATGATACGAGAGGAAGGTTGAGTAGGGATAAGCAAATTCGGTATTGATACCGGTACCGGTACCGGAATCGGTACATATTTGGTACCATCGGTACCGAATAGATACCAAAGTTTTGAGTTTTGGTACCAGTATATCTCAAATTTTACCTTTAATACCGGTATCGAACCTAATATTTTGGTATCTGTACCGGCACCGGTACGGTACCGATCTCATCCCTAAGGGTGAATTCCTAGAAGAAGAATTGCAAATACCTAAAATATCTTTTAAAAACAAATCGTTTTACTATTCGACTACTATTTTGTAACTTATGTTTATAAATATTGCGAGATTTTAGAAAAAAAAACAAACGATGGGGTATTATATTAAAAACACAAAATCAGTAGTGACAGGTAGCATTTTGGAAAAATACATCGGGGGTGACCGCGCTTAATACCTATAAAAATTTTCGAGAAAAATCGCGAAATTTACCCTATTAACGGAGAAAACGGTAGTGGCCGGGGCCACCCCGGTCCCCACATAGCTTCGCCACTGATTATGTGATTAATTATAACATGTTTAGGATTGAGTTTGAAAAATGCTTATTGTCTTAGTGGTGTTTTCCAAAAGCCAATAAGTTAAAAATGTGTTTGACAATCACAAAATCTTTTTTTATTTTAGTTTTTTTAAAGGGTTAAAAGATAGTATTTCCAAAGCCTCAAATTCTGGTTTTTCAAAATAGTTTTTTGAAAAAGCTAATAAGTCAATAAGCATTTTCAAACTCGATCTCAAACATGATCTTAATACACAAATTAACATGTGAATGTTAAAAGAGCACCAACACAAACCATTAACACTAATCATTCTTAGTTAGCCAAATCAAATAAAACATTATTCAAGTTCATTTTCTTATAGTTTTTTGTGGGTGTGATACAATCCTATTATATTAATAATTTATTATTATTATTTAAGTTACTTAGTTTCCTTATTATAGTCGAATTATGTTTTCTTATTGTTTATTTTTTTTCTATTTTTATGTCTTTATTTTCTTATATATTATAATCTCATTTAAGAAAAAGAATAAGAAAGAATTATTAGTTTGAGTCTATTTTCTTCTCTTCTTTTGTAGTCTTGGAAGTTGGAAGATTGACGGTTATATCGAATAAACTGTAACAGGTTGTATATAGTTGTGTGACGTCATTTACTAAAGACTGATGATTCTTAATATGACTCCAAGCATAAAATAATTTTAAAGACAATGTGACTCAAAACATAATAAATTAAACACGAGCAACTTGAGGACAGACCTTGCGTAAAGGAACTGGATCGTCAACTATATGATGTATGAAAGGAATCTGGTAGGTGGCGAAAGATCTACCGAAATCCTCGCCGAATTATATAATTCTTGCGGATCGGATCAAACAAATTCTTTTTTTATTCTTCATTCATTTAGGTTATTTTTTTGGGATTATTTTATAAAATAGTAATCAAGTTTTAACTTTATGGTTAATTTATTCTACAAAGGGTAATAAAAATGAGAAGTGTGAGAAGCCACAAATAACTGACATGGGTCAAGTGAGGGCCAAAGGAAAAAGGGTATAAAGGTAATTGTACGCATTTTCTCTCTCCACATGCAAGGCACATATTAATACCCCCATCATTTTAGAACATTTATAACTTTTTCGTATGATATTTTTTTTTAAAAAAAAAATTCATCATAATAACAAACGTTTTTTTTTATCTTTAATACGAGTATGGTTTTTGTTATATAAAATTTAAAACAAAAATCACGTCATTGTGTCTTTTTCGCTTATCATTGTGTCTTTTTTCGTCATTGTGTTTTTTCGCACACCATTGTGTCTTTTCGCTTATAATTGTGTCTTTTTTTGTCATTGTCTTTACGCACACCATTGTGTCTTTTCGCTTATCATTGTGTCTTTTTTCGTCATTGTGTCTTTTCACACACCATTGTGTGTTTTCGCTTATCATTGTGTCTTTTTTCGTCATTGTGTCTTTTCGCACACCATTGTGTCTTTTCACTTATAATTGTCTCTTTTTTCGCACACCATTGTGTCTTTTCGCACACCATTGTGTTTTTTCGCTTATCATTGTGTCATTTCGCACATCATTGTGTCTTTTCGCTTATCATTGTGTTTTTTTCGTCATTGTGTATTTTCGCACACCATTGTGTCTTTTCGCTTATAATTGTGTATTTTTTGGTCATTGTGTCTTTTCGCTTATCATTGTGTCTTTTTTCGTCATTGTGTCTTTTTTCTTCATTGTGTTTTTTCGCACACCATTGTGTCTTTTCGCTTATCATTGTGTCTTTTTTTTCATTGTATCTTTTCGCACACCATTGTGTCTTTTCGCTTATCATTGTGTCTTTTTTCGTCATTGTGTCTTTCCGCACACCATTGTGTCTTTTTTCGCCATTGTGTCTTTTCGCACACCATTGTGTCTTTTTTCGCCATTAATACATGTTACACAATAACTTGAAACGTAAAACACAATGGTGATACGTATAAAACAACGCCTAAAACGTAAGACACAATGGCGAATACGTATAACACAATGGCCTAAAACGTAACACACAATGGTGAATATATATAACACAATGATTTAAAATGTAAAACACAATTGAAACAACATATTACACAATGACATAATGAAAAACAAAAAAAACACAATTAAAAAACCCATTAATTTTTTTTATTTTTATATAACAATATGATACTCATATTAAAGATAAATAACGCTTATTATTATGGTGAAATTTTTTTAAAAAAATAATGTCGTATGAAAAAGTTATGGACATTTTAAAATGATGGGAGAATTGGCATGTGACTTGCATATGGAGAGAGAAAGTCAACAAATGTGGGTTATTACGTCAATGCCCTTTTCATCAATTTTTATTTATTAAATTAATATCAGCCATTCAAATATAAGATTAATGGACTGGATTCCTTCTCACCCTTCTTATTTTTGTTGTCCTTTGTATTTTAACTTTACCCTTTAACTTTGTTCCAATTAGGTCATTCACACTTTTTATTGTTCCAATTAGGTCATTTTACCTTCAAATAATGTTCTAATCCTTGGTTTTTTACCTATTAAAGAGGTAAACTAATAACATGTCATTTTTGTTTCCTTTTTCATTTATTCTTTTATATTAAATGTTGATGTGTCAATTAGCATTAGAATTTTATAGTTGAAATTGTAAATTATGCTTTGCCTTTTGATTTAACAATACAACTTTGTCAGCCCCCTCCACCAACTCCGGCCACCCTCTCCGACAAATTCGGTCACCCTTTCCACCAACTCTGGTCACCCCCACCGACAACTCCGGCCACCTACTCCGCCAACTTTGGCCACCTCTCTTCCAACTCCGGCCACCCCTCCGACTAGAGGTGCACAAATCGGGTTTTTTCTAATACCCGGGTTCGGGTATGGAACCGGTTTCGGGTATGATCGGGTATTGGAAAATCGGGTATTGAGAGAAATCGGGTAGGGTTCGGGTAGGGTATTGAGGAGAAAAACTCAACCCTATGTACTCGGGTAGGGTATGACCAGGTTCGGGTATTGGAACCGGGTATTAATACCCAGTTTTAAATTTGTAATTTTTTTATACATTTTTTAATTTGTTTAAAATTTAAATTTGCTTTGTAATGTATAAAAATAATTTAACTATATTACAAAAACTATAAATCCACTTAATTACAAATTATTTACTTAGTAATATGCATTTTACAAAAATTAAACATAAAAGTTGTGAAGTAAACATAAAAATATACTATAAAAACTCATGTATTATTTCAGGTATTAGAAAATTGGTATCTGGTATCGGGTATAGGGTATGACCGGGTCCGGGTATTTACGGGTATAAATCGGGTACGGTTCCTGGTACGGGTATTGACCTCAAAATGCATACCCTATACATACCCTACGGGTAGGGTCGGTTCCGGTTTTGTGTATAGAATACCCGGTTCCGGGTATTTTTTCGGGTCCGGTTCCGAGTACAGGTTTTTTGTGCACCTCTACCTCCGACAACTCCGTTCACCCCCTCCAAAAACTCCGGCCACCCACTCCACCAACTTTGGCCACCTCTCTACCAATTCCGGCCACCCTTCCGACAACTTCGGTCACCCTCTCCACCAACTCCGGCTACTCCCTCCACCAACTCCGGCCACAAGATGTCGATCCGTACCAGAAGTCCATACCAGATTGATGTGGAAGAAATTTGGGCGTTTTTTTTACATAATTTCATAAAAAAAATTGCACCAAGTTGAAGTTGGAAGTAGCTTACGACGGTGGTCGTCGACGCATGGTGTTTTTCTTGGCACAGTAGAGTACAAGAATAGTTATACAAACAGAGAGTATAAGCGCGGTAGGGCTAAGACCGATACGGGTTGTCGGAGCCCGGTGGCGGTGGAGACGGTTTGGTTGTCGGAGAAGCTGAACTGGGGTTTGTGTTATGGCAGAGAGAGAGAGAGAGATGTGCAGGGAAAGTAAAAAATGAAACTTTGTTTATTTGAATTTTTTAAAAAGATGTATATAATGACTAAAATTGTTATAAGCGTTTAATATAAAAGAATAAAAGAAAAAGGAAACAAAAATGACATGTCATCATGTTACCTCTTCAATAGGTAAAAAACCTAGGATTAGAACATTATTTGAAGGTAAAATTACCTGATTGGAACAATAAAAAGTATGAGTGATCTAACTAGAACAAAGTTTAAACTTGGTTACTATTTTATGGAGTAATCCCTTTTTTATTTCTCTTAATTACTATTATTTGTTTAGTGTTGCCGTATTGGCATGAAATACAAAAGGTTTTTGAAAGGACGGAGCAACAATATGGGTGGGGTGTATAGTTTCTAAATCATATGGCATCATCGTCGTCATCTTATATGGGCAGGGTGCGTTACTTCATTTATGGCAAATGTTTGTCACATAAAATTGATTCATTTTTGGCATTTATTGTAGTTGGAGAACTAAAAAACAAACAAAAAGTTCTAGAGTACTTGTGGGTAGGTATGGCCGGTGATTTTATGGTTCGTTAGTACTTAACGATAGAAATAAGATGGCAGTCATGGGCGGACCTAGTGGGAAATAAAGTAGGCAACCACCCACCTTAAAATATTCGTTTTTAGTGTTATACATACGTAAAAATCCCGACCCCCCCCCCCCAAAGTTAGCAATTGCCCCCTTAAACTATTGAAGTCATTAAGAAAAGGAAAACATAAGCTTTCACTGGAAATTTTTTACCTGTGCGGGAATAGTTCCAGTGTAGAGTGAACGTGAAGAGCTATGTGAAGAAGATGGGTTGATAATGATATTTTGGTAAATAAGCTTTATATGTACAGTAAAGCTTGTCGTTCTAGTTTTTTTTATCAAATAAATATTTATAATTTAGATTAATGTTTTCTTGTCAACTTTATGTATACAGTAAAAAATATTCGCGTGTTTTAGTTTATTTACTACTTTATTTTATTTGTTTTTTTTACTTTACATTAGTAAAAAAAATATTGTCATTTTGCATTTGTAAAAGCCTTGTTATTATACTTTACGTGACCTTAAACAAAATAAGTATACACTAAGACCCTTCGCTCAAAAGTTTCTAGTTTCATCATTAATAATGTATTTGTAATGATGTTTTTAACGTACTTTTGTTAATTATAGACAACTTAATTTGGTTATATATTTTTAGTATGACTGACCGAACCCGATCAAAAAAGTTTTTAGTAGGACCCGACCAAACCAACCCTAAAAATTTCCGCCCCTCATAAAAGAAATTATGGGTCTGCCACTTATAGCAGTACAAGATTTAGTGATGTATGGGTAGTACCATGAGTGATAGAAGTGAAAGAAAAAGTGACGTTGTATCATTTTCATGATTATATGAACAACACAATTTTGGGTGAAAACTTTATTTTTTGGCTCAAGTGAATTCCCATTAAGATAAATTGTTTTATATGGAGATTATTATTAGACCGTATTGCGACTAGAGATGCGTTACCTTTGAGAGGCATAGTTTTGGGTGATTTAAATTGTGTATTTTGTGATATCAGTATTGAAGCGTCCAAGCGTTTGTTTGTGAATTACATTGTTTGTGATTTGCAAGCTTATTAAGGTGATCTGGCCAATAATACATGATTGGGTAAAATTACCTATCCAGGTTCATTTCGATTCGGTGGAAGAAATTCTTGAATATCCAAGTAAGAACATAAAGAAGGAGTTGTGTCTTGAGGTGCAATCTATATCGGTGATACTTATTGGATGATATGGCTATCTAGAAACGATTGTATTTTTAATAATATTCCATTTGTTTTATCAAATTTGGTGAATGACATCAAATCGGCATCACTCATGTGGGTGAAGCAAAGAAGGAAAAGAACGTGCTTAGAGTGGAAAATTAGAGCTGGTTCACCTTCGTGATTTTTTCAATTTAATAAGATGTATGTTTTTATTTTGTTTCCTGTTTTTGCTTTTGTTTTTGTTTGTTTTTGGGCTACTTGTATCTTGTAAGTGGTCATTCTTTTGGTTTAAAAAAATGGCCTTTCAAAAAAAATATGAACAACACAATTACACTACAACTTTTTTACAACTAGCATAATGATTATTATTACAACTACAGCGTAATGACTATTACAGTAGTTGTATTTTGAGTTGTAGCCTAATTATGATGCTACTCATGTAATTACGAAAATGTTACTGCGTCACAATTTCTTTCGGTTCCCATAATTCTATTGCGTCTTTAGGGTCGTTTTCTTATTTGGAATTGTTGTTTTAAAATCTCGAATTATGACTTTTTGCACGACCAACCTCTAAGATTAAAAAAAGTTTCATTGGGTCAGATATATGAAAAGGAAAATCTTCCGTTTTTTCCAAAAAAAAAAAAAGCAGGGGAATGGGGATTTCCTTGAGACGGTTCCCAAATAGCGATTTTACGCCTTTGAATATGGGTAGAGCTTTTGATTAATGCTCGACGAAAATCTAGTTTTTCCAAATAACTTATAAAACCCGAATCTCTATTAAATTTTTTGTAAAGATTAAAATTCTTGAAATTAGACTTCTTAAAAATTCGTGTGGAACGAGTTAAAAATGCTATGTGTTTAAATTTTCTGGTTCGTAGCTGGTGATCCAACTCTTGCATTATGCCTTATTCTTTTCGTCGTTTTATAAAATATTGTTCCAACTCGACTATTTGTACATTAATCCACCTATCTACATATGTGATTTTAGTTTTGTATTCTTCCTTTTTGTTATGAAGATGAATCTTATAATAATCATCATCGGAACTTTTGTATGAACTGGAAATAAGAGAACGTGGCTTTGATACCACCCTCGGACCACGCCCATTAGTTGTTCTATGATTTAATAATGAACCAATTTGATTCTTGTTCTTGGACACCATAGTTGCAAACACGCTTTAAAACTACGGTGGTCTTTGTTTGTCTAAAAAAAGTATGCGTAGGCTCCTTTGTATGCGTTATGCAGATCACGAGCAAACTATTTGTTTTTTCGAATTCGTTTCATTAAGAACATCTGCGCGAACTTTTCTTGGTGCATACTTGGCTCGTCCACTTCTAATATATGCAGAGGGTTAAAACACCACCATCTACCAACACCCACTATCCACCAACAACTATTGGCAAAGTATACTCAGGGACAACCCCCCCCCCCCACCCTTTGTTTTTCGCAATACTGTAAATTTATGCGTTTTCGCTCGAAATATTTCATGCGTATTGTAAATTTAACCGTTTTCGTTTGAAATTTTAAGCCCGACCCCCTCGTTTGTGAATTTGTTTAATACATTTTGAGTCCCCCTGTCACACCCCGATAAAATGGAAGCGTGGGCGAGTGACGTCATGTATACCGTAAGCATATGATTATCACCAACATACGTGTATTAGGATACCAATAGTATTAAAAGCGTTTACAAATCATAACTTATTTTCAAACAAAATTTGTTGAAAACAATTAGGAGATTTCTCGCATATAACCCTAAACATCGATTGGGTTATACAAGCAAATCCTCCAAAATGGTATCCTAATTATGCTTTGAGGTCCTGTCTTCATGATTTCTTATGAGTGTTGTTAATTCCCTGAAAAACATACGTTTAAAAAGTCAACACAATGGTTGGTGAGTTCACAGGTTTTGAGACTTGATATGAAGTCATGGTATTCATAAAACGTTGAATCAGTTCACAAATAAGTACACGATAATATGTTGAAACAAATACGATGATTCTCCGTAAACTAGCTAAATCTACGAATTAATATGATGAACCCTGGGCCCATAACCAAATCACGACTTATATCCTTTTTCCATGTTCAAATCTCATAGATGGAATCTACGCACCCTGTTTCGATGCAATATCAGAGGTTAGCGCGACCAACCTAACAGTAGGGGGAAATGTCAACATCAATAGTACTATTCGTATATCCATGTGGCTAACTCCGTTAGCTAATGGTTATAGTATGCAAGCAAGGGGCTTATAGCACTACATAGTTCAACTCATGTTCACATAAGGATTGTGTGTTTTTGTTTCTAATTATCGTATATAAAAGCAGTTGTGTATGTTTCCACCCCGGATTAATAAGACAGTAAATACAGTAAAAAAAAGGGGGCAGTGAAACTCACCTCGTGAGTTCAGTGGTCATTTCACTAGCAATTTCAGATTAATCATAGTTCGCCGCCTTCACACGTCCTAAACGCATATGGTCAGTTAGTTCGTTATCGACTCGCAAGTCGATATATGCTAGTCGCTTTCACCCAACTAGTAGTTTCGTTGTTCGTGTCGGTTGTTTTCACCAACCATGCATTTCGTTTATTGTGTTGGTTGCTTTCACCAACCGATCGTTTCGTTTAAGGCGTCGGTTGCTTTCACCAATCGATCTTTTTGTTTATTATGTTTGTGTCGGTTGCTTTCACCAACCGAACATTTTGTTTATTATGTTTGTGTCGGTCGTTTCACCAACCGAACAAATCGCTTTTAAGTAACTTTTCATACGATAGTTTTTGGACGATTTTCGGTGATAAGTTCTTATATGTTGTTTTGAAAACAAATATTTATATACTTATATAAATATTAAGAATATGATTATTCTTGTTGTCAGTTACATTTAGACATAATCTATTCTTTTGATCGAGTAATGCATAAATACATACTAAAGTCATATATATATATATATATATATATATATATATATATTTCTAAGTAGTGTTTCTTTAAATCAACACAAATATTCTAATAAAATATAATGTAACTATATTTTTGTTCATAACTATCCAACTCATCTTTATATACCGTTTCTTCATTGTCGTTAACAATATACGTGTTGTGTTTCTCAACTATAAATTTATAGCTTTATTCAAAACCATATTTAGGCTTTATAAAACTATATAAATGCGATCTCAACATAAAAGTTTATAAAACTTTTGTTTACTCGAAATTACAAAACACGCTTTGGCTATAAAAAAACACGTTTGTTTTTCTATTAAAAGTCGAGTGTACTCGTTTAAATGCATTTTCTTTAACATGACTATTTGTACTTAGAGTCACCAACTTCACATAGTTTTCGAAATAACCGATTTATTAAACCAACAACTCGTATTTTACTTGTTTATACTTTCATATCCAAACTTTATATATTTTACAAGTACATTTTCCATCTTTCAAATAAATATTTGTATATAATATTTAATACAAAAATCCATCTTTTTAACAATATAAGGTTATATTCTAGTTTTAGTACTTTAAAATACAATCTAAGTTTTATCTTTCATAATCACCATTTATATCAAGAGAATCATCTTAACTAGTATGCAAACACCATGACCATCTTTCGCATGTTTTTAACTCAAGTTTTAAAACTCTTTTCAAATCTTTAACCAAAACTCATATTTATTAATATTAAGTTAAGCTTATGTTTTAGCATCACTAAAACATTAACGTGTATTTTGATAATTGGGTGTTAGATCTAGCATAAACATACTAAATATATAGATAGGCTCAGAAGGTTTAGCTCACTTAGTTTTAGGTTTAACTCTTAGAGAGAGAGATTAAAGAGTCTTGAGCTTGTCTCTCTACGCGATGCTCATTTATTTTCCCGGAAAGGGTCTCCTACTCCATCTTGATCTTGAAACACAATGATATATATATTCAATAGGATGTGTATATGTATGTGTTGTAAGAATAATATATAATAACATATATTTATATATGGCCATTATAATCATTTATATAATTATAATAGATCAAAATATTAATTATACCTTATTATATATATTAGTTTGGTAATTGTTGAGGGGTCATATTACCTATAATTAGCTAATAAAGGGTTTCCCATTGGGTGTATATATAGAGAGAGAATAATAACATCATAACCTAATGACGCATCATGGTGATAAAATTGGAAGTCTAACACGTTGATTCTGCAAATACCCGTGTGATTATTCCCCGAACTTCCAGAAAATATGTAGATCGTAAATAAGATAAATAATTGAACCTGTTGATTCACACGAATACCAGGATCAATTCTTCCAACTATCGTTGATTCACAAAGAATACCGATAATTAGGTCCTTCACACACTAACACACACTGTGATAGAGAGGAAATGATTTTTTTTTATATATTCCAAACCTTATTATTTTGCATTACAAAATCTCAAGTATTTAAAAGAAATAGAAAACCATTGGGCTTCTAATGATTAAACCAAAAGACATATAATATTAATTTCAAACTCTTGTAATTCCATAACTCATGTCGTCATTATTTGGGAAACGTTTGATCTCCCCACATCATTCTCTCCACATTTGAAAAAACTCGCCCTCGAGTTTTTGTCTTTGAACCGTAGCCACCTAAGTCAAAGGGACCATCCATCCGATTCCGATTTATAGTTATGATGACCTGCTCAAATAGTTCAACTTTACTAATCATCTTGTACGACTCTAGGCTTGTACCACATGGGTCAAAAGGAGCATTAATACGCTTTCTTTTTTCTACAAGTTCATGTGATCTTGATAATATTTCTTTGCTTGCATATTTAATAATTGGCCCCATTATATCTTGTGCATTTTAATATATAATTGATTGACTTCTAACCTTAGAGTGTTGTATGTGAAACTTGCATACAAATCTTCATAAATGACATTGCTAACCATATTAATATTATCATTTGGCAAAAATCTATTCCAGTGGTTTTTTTCTTCTTGAGTAATATCCACGCCACCTGAATAAATTGTAGACCACTCGTGTTTTCTTTTTAAACTTTCAAGAACATCACCGGTTGCCCAAACATACCATTCCTCGTCCTCGTATTCATCAAACACGGACCAGGAATCATAGATATTGTCCCCCTCACAAGCCATATTGATCCATGAATTTGGCTTTGATACCAACTGACGCAACATGGTGATAAAATTGGAAGTCAAACACGTTAATTCTGCAAATACCTGTGTGATTCTACCCCGAACTTCTAGAAAATACGTAGATCGTATTTAAGAAAATACGTAGATCATATTTAAGATAAATAATTCTTCCAACTATCGTTGATTCACAAAGAATACCGATAATTAGGTCCTTCACAAACTAACACACACTATGATAGAGAGGAAATGATTTTTTTATATATTCCAAACCTTATTATTTTGCATTACAAAATCTCAAGTATTTAAAAGAAATAGAAAACCATTGGGCTTCTAATGATTAAACCAAAAGACATAAAATATTAATTTCAAACTCCTGTAATTCCATAACTCATGTCGTTATTATTTGGTAAACGTTTGATCTCCCCACATCATTATTACAAAATCTCAAGTATTTAAAAGAAATAGAAAACCATTGGGCTTCTAATGATTAAACCAAAAGACATAAAATATTAATTTCAAACTCTTGTAATTCCATAACTCATGTCGTCATTATTTGGTAAACGTTTGATCTCCCCACATCACCTAATCTCACACACATACAATTTTGTGTGCCTCCTCTTTCCTAAACCGGGTTCCTCTCAAGAACCCTAACACCATCCTTAACTATACATCCTAAAAGGGAACTCGATCAACCTGACATCTATGTCGTCTACATCCTTCTCCGATGTGATTAGTACTCTATATGCTATAATTATAATTATAGTTTTATCATACCATTCATGTTTTTCATTATTACCATGAGGAATTGATCAACATGTGGTATCAGAGCGATGTTTTTTAATCAGTTCTTCATGGTTTTCCATTAAATCTAGATTTAAACCGGAAGACTTGAATCTAAAGTCTTGATAAAACCTATTTTTGAATTTTTTTTATGCTTATACTCATTGAAATCGGTTTATAAATAATCTGTTTAAAACTTTTAGAACCTGATTTCACATTAAAAACCTGTTAAAAACTTATGGTTTTTCGGTGATGTTCTTCGTGTTCATCATGTGTTTTTATAAAATAATACATATTTTGGTTAAAGTTCAGATTATGATAATGTTTTTCCTAAAATAATTGAATAAACAAATCTTCAAAGATTTTTTGAAATTTGAATAATTATTGAGAATATGAATTTCAAAATTAAAGAAATCTTGAAGATAAAATTAATCTCTAACAATTTGAACAAAAATATTATTATCTTAAATAATATTTGGATTTTAATGCTTACCGAAATCTCGGTCAAGCTGAGATTTCTTCAAAACTGAAATTTTATTAAAACCGAGATCCCATTAAAAACCGAAAACTTATTAAAACCCGAAAACCCAATAAAAACCGAGAACTCATAATTTTACCGAGAACTCATTAATAGAATCGAGAACTCATTACAAAACCGAAAACCAAAAATTTCTAAACTAAACAGGTTATTGTTAACTAATTAAATGTTTTGTAAATACTTGAAACTTAAAAACCTTTTACAAAACATAAATGCTTTACTTGAATGAATTTTGATGTATCACTTCTGCCCAAAGGTGATGTGTTATATCTACCCCACATTCAAGTCTAATTATAAAGCTTTGTTAATTTTGCCTACATTATTTAAATATTTCATTTCTGCCCAAAGGTGATGTGTTACATTTATATCCAACAAAGTTAACTCATGTATAATTAAAATAATTTTCTCACTTCTGCCCAAAGGTGATGTATTATAATTGTTTTGCACACATACTTAAATAAATTTTAATTCTGCCCAAAGGTGATTTATTTTTTGTTTAAGTAGAACTATAAGCTATAGTATATTAGTTTGATGTTAATAATAGACATATCACATCTTCAATAAAATATAATGATCCTCACATTAATGATCCTTAATTAATCTAATGATCATAAATTTTAATATGTATTATTTTAAATATCCCATAACATTACTCACTATAATTTTCTTTCATAAATAACTATCTCATTCAATTCATCCACTCTAATCTCAAACCCAAATATGTTTTGCTTCATTAAGAGTTTCATTAACTTTTAGCTCTTCTCGTTTCTTATTATCCTCAAGACATGACCATCTCGTTCGTTGCTCATTCTAAAAAAAACATAGAGCATGAAAAATGGGATGAGTCAAACATAATGTCTCTTATGATATCAATAAACTCATGCTATCGAATAGAGTTATTCTAGATTTAGTTTTTCCTAAAACTAATCTAATATCTATAAAATAATTAAAATAACTCCTAAGATGCAGACATTCTTTCTAAATTCTAACTATAAGGTTAAATGGTATCCCTGAATACATCATAATGTACGACACCAAAACCCATAAAATTAAGGGTTGAAACATGAAAATAAGTACAATTTTATAGTACATTACATACTAAAATTTTCAGCAGTACAATTTGGTGTCTTAAGAATCAACTATAACACTCAGAAGTACCAAAGGATAATGAGTGTGTTGATCAGCAACATATGTACTAGAAAATAAATGTATGGTACTGAAATAAGATGTTATTCAACTCACACTAGTAAAACCTAAAAGAGGATAATTCTAAGGTTCATAGATAAAATACAAGTATTACTTCCAGATTTATGTTCTCCAAGGAGAAGTCTCATTGCATAAATGTGTCATTAGATTAGGCATAAGCAACAAGACTATCCATAATTCAAAAGAACAACTGGCTAAAATTGATAGTTGTATAAATGATATTTAAGTCTGCTAATCCTATTATTCCCATTAACAAATGATTGTTGAGTCTAGTTCAATATGTTTACCTGAAATCAACACATAACTAACAAGAGTGTTAATGACAAATGTACATGTTAAGGTTATTAGAACCATGAAAAACTGTCTTCTAATTACGTTTCATGATACCTTAAATATTCTACAGATTAATCAGAATTTAGTATCATACTTAAGCTACAATATGATAGCTATGAGGTTTGCATAGCCAACATAAAGTCACTCTTATCTTAAATCTCATATTATTTATTATCAATATCTGGATTGAAACATTTATAAAATAGAACTAGATGATATTATATACTTTCACAACTTTTGTTATTATGCAAATAAAAATTTAAAAAAGACAAATGAGACCTATAAAGTTCATCCATTAAAACCAAATTTCATGAGAAATCATGACACTGTTGACAAGGGTGATTTTTCATAATCTCATTCTTAGTGATTTAAATCATGTGTTAGGTGCCCTAAACATTACTTGGCTTAAGAAATAAGTATGGGTCCATCAGATGTTATATTTCACTTACATTCGTGGAACTTATTCAAATGGAATATTCAGACATAATTCTTTATCATTTAAAAGGCTATTTACTTTTATCCAATCTGTCTTCTATGATCCACGGTCTTAACGAGATCCATTCATATATACTTAATACGATTTCTTCTAAATATGTCCCTAAGTTTACTATGACATCTGGACGTTAATGAAATCAAATCAAGTCTAACATATATATAACAAATTCCCATGTCACGTACATCATTGAAACTTCTCTTATATTTTTCCTAGAGATATTAAAGATCAGTGGGAGCCTTAAGTGTCTCAATCACAGCTTACAAGATTTGCAAGAGGCGGGGGAGTGAAAACTTGATATCAGCTTAATTACACCCCTTGTACAAGACACTGCTCCATCACAACATTATTCCATCAAAACTTATCTCTTTATAATTTACAATCTCTTACAAAAGTTTCATTGTTGCTTAAAGTAGGCAAATTCAAATTTCTTACTAAACTAATCCTCACCAAGAGAAACTGCAGAAAATTATATTATTAACTTGTTTCTCTATTAGAATTTATTGGTCTTTAAATATTGACCCTAAGCATGCTAATTTCCTAAAGGTTTCTAAGGTCAGTGGAAGCAGTAAGTCCTTATAATGACTTGACAAAATTACAAGAGGCAGGGGGAAGAGAGTAATTAAATTTTACTCCTAATTTAACTCCAATTACACTTCTTGTACACCATATTGTACCAACTCTTACACACTTAGAATCCTGAAAATGATAGCAACCTAACCAAGAGCTAATTCATAAAACTGAAACTTCAAATAAACCCAATAATCAATTCAGGAGGTCATCTAGGTTTTAAAACCTACAAACTTTTATGATTATGTAAGCTCCCTAACTAAAGTTGAAATGGATGTTGGAAAGTTTAATGATCATACCCCTTCTAATTAAACCATTAAATCAATCAATATTCTAAATAGAATAAAGTTATTAGCAAATTAAAATAAACTTCATAAGTAAAAATAACGTTTAAGATTTTGTTGAAACACCTAAGGGTGTTCATAACTAAATTAAATCCTAACACAAATGTTAAGACACAAGGAAGCATGATTGATTGTTAAAGGTTATATTCAAGGAGAAACCAGTTATCAAAGAATCTTCTTACCTATATTACAAAAGATTTCTTTAAGTATCATTATTGTTCTAGTAGCTTATAATAGTTAAGAGCTACATTAGATGAACATTAAAACAACTTTCCCTAACAATCGGCTTACATATTTATATGTTCATAACACAACCCAAAAGTTATAAACTGAAGGTTAAAGAACATTTAGTCTATAAGTCAATAAAATCCATATATGGGTTAATGCAAACATCAAAATGTGATGAAATCTTTATACAATTATTTTCATAAAAAACCAAGTGGATTAATGTACCTATCTCAAGAAGAGTGGGAGCAACTAAAAACAAATTTGTCCTTATATAGATGACATTCTTCTGACAAGTATATGTTACATAAGTCAAAGCATTGTTCGTACATACTTTGATGTGATAGATCTCAGATATATCCCTTACATAATAGATATCATAACATTCTGAGATAGACCCAAAGGGACGTTAGTTTTGTTCTATAAGTTTTATCTTAAATGGGCCTTTACACATGTAACAAACAATATATCTCTATTTGGAGGATAATGAGATCATTGAGATTATTACCTTATGCTTCATTAAGTAGAAGCCTTATGTAGGTTCAAGTCTATACTCGTTCAGATATTACTCAAAATTGCAACACACTAGATATGTCTAGATTAGTGCAAAACATCTAAAAGAGTATTAAAATATCTTTAAAAGAAACGAAAGACTATAATTTAAAGAGGAAGTGTGAATTCAAACCGGTAGATTACTCTAAACTTTGTCATATTCAGAGATAAGAAAATGTAATTTTCGGGATATATTCTTATGTCAGTAGATAAATCTATCTCATGGAGGAGTCATAATGAACTGATAAAAACAACCTAAGTCATTACGACATAATAAGTTGATTAATCACAACGTTGTTGTCAATAAATGTTGTTGAATATTTATTAGTGGACTCATAAGTTTTATTAAACTCCAGATAAATTATATATTGAAGACTAATTATGATAAAGTCAGCTACCATGTTTTCTCAAACAGTAACAGTTTGAGAGGTGTTGCATTAAATTTTGATACGAAATTAATTATTCGTTTATGAACGAATTGAGGAATCTAAATTTTCATATCGAATACATTCATGATATGTTTAAGGATCCTATAACTAAAGGTCTATTACCCATAAGAATTATGAAAGCACTTATAATCATGACGGGTTTATTAATGACCACGTACAACTGCATATCGTACTATGAATGATTAACTATTAATTTTCCTCATTAGTTTTGATTTTGTATGTCTCTTAATATGTTAAGCATGCATCATATAGACAAATTATTATACAAATCAAACGTTTGAAGGGCTTACTTGAAAATTTTGATCCTTACTACTTAGGTTTTAAATAAGGACTGTAGTATGATTAATGGGAGTCTTGAGCTGATGTTCAATTCAATGACTGTATTTCTTTGCTCCAGTTTAAGTTTCAAGCTAAAATGAGTATTAACTCCTGATCAGGCTTTTCTAATACTCATAGTAAATGATTACTCGGCCAAGTGGGAGAATGTAAGAATAATATATAATAATATATATTTATATATGACCATTATAATCATTTATATTATAATAGATCAAAATATTAATTATACCTTATTATATATTAGTTTGGTAATTGTTGATGGGCCATATTACCTATAATTAGCTAATACAGGGTTTCCCCCTGGGTGTATATATATAGAGAGAATAATAACATCATAACCTAATCTCACACACGTACAATTTTGTGTGCCTCCTCTTTCCTAAACCGGGTTCCTCTCAAGAATCCTAACACCATCCTTAACTATACATCCTAAAGGGGAACTCGATCAACCTGACATTTATTTTGTCTACAACCTTCTCCGAGGCGGTTAGTACTCTCCATGCTATAATTATAATTATAGGTTTATCATATTATTCATGTTTTCCATTATTACCATGAGAAATTGATCAACATGTGTTTTTATGTACATTGCAGAGAGAGTGAGAATATTATGGAGAAAGTGATCGTGAATATACGTGAGTTCCATACCTGATGAGTGAGAGTGTAGAGAGAAAAATGTGGCGGTTGGTGACAGGGCCGGCCGAACGTTTATGGAGGCCTAAAGCGAATTACAAATTTGAGGCCTTTTCAGTTTAATCTTTTTGTTTATATAAACTATTCTCTTTTACCCAGGCTTGGTACAAACAATAATACTAATAAGCACTACTCCGATTCAGTTGAAATAATGTTTCGATTGGCATTTAAAGTTGAACTCCATAAACGTTTTTTTTACTCTTTTTGAATGGCCAGTGCCCAATATCAAGTTTTGGTTTGACATTGTTAGAATGCTTATTACCAAGTATAATGTGATTAATAATATTAATTGCTTTATTAACTAAAGGTTTATTTCATCAACATGAATTAAAAGATCTTAAAACTATTAGAAGTTTAGAACCAATAACAATCAGAAGTTACACTAAAAAACAAACAAATTGATGGAATAAGAACCTGAATTGATGTTATTGTCACTGTGCAAAACCAACAATTAATATTCTTTTTCCTTCATTCAAAAAAGAAGCAATCAGCCAACACAAGAACTCAGGTCGAACAAGAACTAATGTTGTTTGATTGATTAATGGAAGGTATTGTCCGACAAGAACTGATGGATTTAACTTGATTTTTTAATGCATCAATGGAAAGCCAAATTGGCTAAGAACAAAAACCATCGAATTGACAAAGAAGGAAAAATAAATCGAGTCGTATGTTTGTGGTTTGATTAATTGAAGGTTCTTTTTGATGATTAATCTTGGGAATTGATTTGAGTCTTTTGATTTCCCCATGTTTAGCTGACCAATTTGTTCCACGACTCAGTTGATTTTTCAATATATAAAAAAGCTTAAAAATTAAAAATGGAGGCCTTCTTGTCTTGGAGGCCTAAAGCTAGGGCTTCACCTCAATCAACATAAGAGCCGACCCTGGTTGGTGATCTGTGGTTTCCTGGTGGTGACGATTTAACGGTGGTGTGTCGCGGTGACGTTACGCAGGAGTTACGGTGCCATGAAGGTGGAGCGAGAGAGAGAGAGAAAGGTGGTTGGTGGTATTTTGTGTGATAGGATGTGGCGGTTTTGTAGTGCTACTGTTGTTGCCGTGAGGAGTATGATGGTGACGGTGGTTTACAACGGTGTAGAGAGATGGTCAGGTTTGTTTGGTCTAGTGGTAACAAAGAGTAGAGAGGAAGAGTAGTTGTAATTTGTTGAGTCTTGGATGTTGTGTGTATCATCTTGCTTCTTAGGATTGTCTATATGCTAAGGTAACAAGCATGGTGAAAATCTTAAAACAGTGATGAACATATATATGTGATGGTCTTGTTTTGAAAATATCAACAAAGAGATGGGTTTGTGTTGCTTGTGTCAGCAGACACGGCGAAGGTGGGAGTGGTGAGGATTGACTTCTACACCATATGTGTTTTCTTCGTGAAGATATAGTTTGTCTTTATTTTCTTTTTATTATTGTAAAAATGTTCAAAGTAATATTACTAAAATCACATTATCATTTTAGTCATGATCTCTGTTCGTATAGAAGCAACTTCAAACACACTTTTATTAAATTTGTATGTCATCTTATTTGCCCGAACATAATACATGAAGTTTCATATTAATTTGGTGAAACACATAAAATTTTAGATTTATTTATTGCATTAGATTCATTTGAAGACTATATGACTTGTTCTATTGCATGTATGCAAGTTTCTGAACAAAAATGTCTATCTTTTATATCATTTTTGTTTTGGTATATATATATGACGTGATGAAATTTTAATGGCAGAGAAAGGGCCATGATGTTTGGATTAACTAGGATGAATTAGATATAAATCTACGTGATTAAGTTATATTCCATGGAGATTAGATGTTAATATTAACCTTACTCGTTCTCACGTGTATGCACCAATGATAAAATACGACGTAGAGTTCTAAAGTAAATAATGAACGCTCATAAATCGTTTCGTATTTGTTGTCGTTATTATATAAAAGTAATTATGAAAAAAATATCTTATAACATAGAGTTTAAATCTCATGGTTCCTCTAAGTATGCATTTGAGTCGTTTAAATAATTTCACCAACATCTGTATTCGTCGGATAAATCCGAAAGTTCGAGTAATTCAATTAAAAATAAATTACTTATATGCAATGTATTGTGCATATGCGGGCTCATGCTAGACTCGTTGTTATTAAGCATGATAATTACAATCATTTGGGAATTAACGTAACGAACATGTTTAATGAATGTACAGAAAATGACTTAATTTACAGAGTCAACCCCCCCCCCCCCCCCTCCCACTGGTATCTTAGTCCAAGTTTTGTCACTGCCACCACCCAACGTCCACCACCCACCACTGCCTTCTACTTCCACCACCACCGTCCGCCACCACCTACCAACACCGACCACCACTACCCGCTACCATCGTTCATACACCACCACCAGTTTATTTAGCAGTCTATAGACGTTAAAAAATAAACAATCTTCTTCTTGCAGACTTCAGAGGTTTGATCCATATCTTCCTTTTCTATAGATGTCTACTGATGTGGTTATCATACTATAGATACTTGACCTCTAGAAAACAATCAGTACGCAAACAAACAACTTGATTGAAATCGTGAATGCTATTATTTAATCAAACTAGACGTGTCAATAAGATAAGCATCGGTTGAAGGATTTCGATGACTACCAAATGGGTTATCAAGAAACCGTTAACAAACTTGCCTACAAACGTGGCATATAGCAACAATGCCAATCCTAACCAATGGCGGATCTACCTAGTAAATGGGTGGTTTCCCTGAACCACCCGAGTTTCGAAATTATAGTGTATAATATATAGAAAATATTATAGAGAACCACCTCATAACTTAGGAAGGAACCACTCAACTAACAACATGAGTGCTGGTCTAGTTGGTAAATTGTTGGTTTTGTAAATTGAAGGTCACGGGTTCGACTCTGCATACCAGCGGTTTATGAACTTTTTTTTAAATTCAGCTTTATATCAATTATACACTATAATTTTTCTTGATGTTGTTAATTGTTAAGTTATTTGTTAAATTTTAGTTTTAATTTGTTAGTTTTAGTGTGTTAGTTTTAATTTGTTAGTTTTTAATTTATTAGTTTATAAATGTTGATAAAGGTTTATAATTGTTGATAAAGGAACTGCTATACATAAAAAACAATATAGAATCCGATTATATGCTTCGGCTAGACTTACGAAAGCACTGTTGAACGCTTGAAGATATGCTTCGAGCTTGTGTGATCGACTTAGAAGGAAGTTGGGACGATCATCTTCCCCTAATGGAATTCTTGTATAACAATAGTTATCACACAAGTATTCAAACCGCGACGTTCGAAGCTTTGTATGGACGAAAATGTAGAATGCCGGTATGTGGGTCTGCGTGACATTCGTCAAATTTCGGATCTCGATTTGTACCCATGTTGTAACTTTTATTATACAAACCCGACTCAACAATTTGCTTCCTTATTTAATTATTATATAATATTATTATATACCTCGACCATAATTATCGATGCTTGTCATATTATAGTGTCGTTAAGAAAACATAGAGGGTTTAAAATGATTTTCGTTAAGTTGTTATAAGCTTTTAGAACCTTTAAACTCGTTTTAAACATTGATTGAAACTTGTTATGAAAATATGCATACATAAACTCATCATAAACTCACAGCCGCTCTCTCATTCTCTCTTGGCGTTTTCCGGCGTCCGGCGACCATCTCCGACGCACACTATTTCCGGCCGCCGCCACCCCTGCCGGCCACCACCACCACAGATGCACCACCACGACATCTCCCCTCGTACTTCCGGCAACCCCATAACCCCCCTCATATGTTTTTTCCGGCCACCTCCCTTTCTCCCCACGATTTTCTGGCCACCCCACCCCCTGCCGTTTTTCCGGCGACCCCGGATCTCCGGCGACGAGCTCTGGCGCCGTTCACTCTCCTCCCCCCTCTCTCTCTCTCTCTCTCTCTCTCCGCCTCATCTCTCTCTCTCTCTCTCTTTCTCTCCGCCTCGTTTCTCTCTCTGTATTGTTTTTCCGGTGCGCCTCCGGCGGCCGGAATTGGCTCCGACGAGCCCTTGTGTTCCTCCTCTCCGGCTTCGAGTTCAGGTATTGAACTTGTTTGTGACTTTCAGTTTAACTGGTAATTGATCGAGCTAATCGGATCAGAGTTTTAATTTGTTTTGGAAATGATGATGCTAAGTGTAAGGGTTAAGACTAATTTTTCCTAAATCCTAACTAGATGGTCGTTTAGAGCGGTTAGTTGGTGCGTGTGTTTAAGCTTGAGGTCACGGGTTCGATTTCCTTATTAACTTTGGTCTGTTTTTGTTAACAAGTTATTCAAGTTAATATTAACATTATATTTATTATCTAGATTTTATTATTATTATTATAATTATTATTATTAACAAGATTATTATTGTTATTATTGTGATTATTATTATTATTATTATTATTATTATTATTATTATTATCTTTTAACAAAACTATTATTATTATTATCATTATTATAAATATTAAAGTTGCTATCATTGTTAATAAGGATCATATTATTATTTATTAAAATCATATTTTTTTATCATTTATTAACAATAATATTGTTATATCTATTTTATGAATTCGTTTAGAAATCGAACCGACATCGAGTATAATATCATTATTTACTATCAATATTATTTATTATTATTATTATTTTATTTATCAACAACATTATAATTAATACAAAGATTTCTAATCTATAACTATTAATATTAGTATTATTAATAATAATTATTGTTATAATTATTATACTATATTAGTATTATCAAAATAATTATTGTTATTATTATTAACATCATTATCTTATATATCTACATACATATATAACACCTACTTTAAAATCATTATTATCATTTCTATCTTTAACATTAATAATATTATTTTAAACTTTATTATCTATTCATTTTTATAAAACCAAACTTTTAAATGAAACCCGTCTTGTTTCTATTTAATATTGGTTTAGTTCTTTAAAAGCCCAATAAAATAATATTATTTTATATTAAATTATCAATTTAGTACGAGTCCCTAATCATTAACAAACTAACTGGTAACCCGATTAACAACCGACTCATTCAATGTTTTCAATATAGTTTCATTATGGTTTCAAGTTCATTAATATATATTAAATTATTTATTTTAGCTAAGGTGTTTATCGTTTCAAGTCGGATCTGTTCGTTTACAGTTCGAGCTTCATTTATTTATCTATTTATTTCTCGGTTCATCAATCGAGGTGAGTACTTTCATACCCCTTTTTCCATCTTTCGTTTTGGGGTGACATTTCATACTTATCAAAGTAAATGCTTTATTTACTTGAATCTTTAAACCCACAAACGTGATTGTATACTTTACTTGAATAATTGCTCGATTTGGTGTTCTATGCTTACATGCTTATATGCTTATGTGTTTATCGCTTTTGGATGGTGGAACTATAAATCCTAGACCATTTGGCAACCCCTCATGGCAAGGTGTCGTTAACGTAATGCAATTAACGATAACTATAAAATCCTATACTACTTGGCAACCCCTTGTAGCTAGGTGGTGCTAATGTATTTAGCAATTGTCAATAAAATCCTAGACTATTTGGCATCCCCTTATAGCTAGGTGTCGCTAACTTGTTTAGCGATAACTATTTTATCCAAGTTTATAGCTTTTATTTATTGTTTTGTATACAAGTTTTGTGGCTTTTTATTACTATATACTTATATGCGGAAACTTATGAATTGCTCACCAACCTTTGTGTTGACAAACTTTATTTTATAAAATGTTACAGGTTTGACTTTTGTTGACTCGAGGACTTGACGAAAACGTTACCAAAACTTTTAGAATATTAGTAAAACAAACAACATAATTGCTACTTGTATTCAACTTGTTTGTGTGAACGAGATGTGTTGTTTATTGATTGGTTGAAATAAAATGAGTTAAATAAATATTGTCACTTTAAATAGTGTCTTGTGTATTTGTCCAATCACGTTGCACCCTGGCATGTTCCGCCGCTTTTGGTCGGGGTGTGACAGATTGGTATCAAAGCCACAAGACTATAAGATAGGTGGTTAGACTTAACGACCTAGAATAGTGTCACACCCCGACTTAGGGCCTAGGCGTGTGACCACAAGTTGGTACCTGTTTTGTAAATATATCAGAGTTTATAGGTTAATTTTAGCGGAAGACTTTAGGTTGAATATAATATTAATTTACATTGAAAATTTACTCGGGAATTAAATACCCGAGTATTAGTTTACAAAAGATATATTTTCATATTACAAGGATTTTATATAAAAAACGGAGCCATCTTGTACGCGTTTCTATCTTCATTAAGACTCCAATCCTTGTTAATGCTACTTATGCCTAATTACCTGCAATGGGTTGAAAAAATACATCAGCTATTTGCTGGTGAACACGTATGACTCAATAAAACATTTGAATGACAATATAATACAAATATAGTTTTCTCTACAAGCTCAGCAGAAGCATTTCTACTTCTGGTCTATGTACCACTGCCCTACACACACAATTGTTCCCGAGCCACGTAGCCCTTACTGGGAGACTAGTTATGACCATTAGCCCGCGGCCACGTAGCTTTAGAATGATTAGGCTGAACGGTTATGTTTGGATCCAGACACATGTGTATTCGGTCTGAGTTGACTTTATTTTCTACTTTGTATTATAAAGTTTTAGAGATTGCATGATCTCATGTAGACATTGATTGACTCGCTAAGACAAACACCCGTTCGTCTCATTGAGTATAATATGTTTTGACTGATTGAAAAGGTTGACGTATTCACCTGTATCGTCGGTGTTGGAAACCTTGACTGATTGATTGATTGTGAATGGTATTTAACCTATACATAAATAGGTTCGTATGAATGTTTTGAATGATGTTAAGCTATGATTGTAAGCTTAATCTTGAAATCGTTTATCTTTGACTGTGAATGAGAACACTTGTTTTATGTGACGTTTGATATAGCATGCTTTGGCCTAATAGGTTCTATCACGTTGGTAAGTTTCTCCAGGTAAGTAAACGGGTCCCTCGGTTGATTGGGATTTATGCGAATTACTTTTCCTTAGGCAAGAAACTTACTACTAGTGATATCTCCCTTCTAGTTATTACATGCCCGTCAAAATATATCTTTTGTTTAACATTACTTTATCATGAAGTAACGTTTGTGAAAACAAGATTGTGAATGAATGTTTGTAAAATACGATCAAGGTTAAAGGCCATAGCCTCGATTGATAGTCTAAGCTATAATTCAAATAACTTAAACATAACTCCTACCTTAGATTTGATACTTATAATGATAACACGATAAGGCATGACTTGATCTACTCGCTTATGTGATTGCTAGCTTAATTCCAACTTCGTTTCTTGCATGTATTACTAGAAAACAACCCGTCGGCTTGCTATGGCGATAGGTCATGCTTTCCAATGCTATGTGTGTGTAAAGGAAGGTGTTTTTGGGATGATTTGAGCTCATGCCCGTCACCCCCCCTTTTTATAGCCAATTTTCGTCCCCATCGCGGTACGCGATGGGTTCCTTAGGACCCGTCGCGTACCGCGGCGCCGCAATAATACGCCGCCTTATTCGGTGGTGACACGTGGCCAGTCACAACGTGCCACGTGTTGACACGTCGTTGGACACGTGTCTACTGACTCAGCAACGTTATCCCGTCGCGTACCGCAGCGGGACAAGATTTTCAGAATTTTCATTTTCAGTCTCTACACTTTCTAAGTTATTATATTTAGACTTAAATTAGAGAGAGTAAAATACGCGGTGTTACATCCTCCCCACCTTTTGAATAATCTCGTCCTCGAGATTTATTAGAATAGATTGGGATACTTTTTCTTCATTTCTGACTCAAGTTCCCACTTATACTCGGGTCCTCGTCTTGAATCCCATTTGACTTTCACGAGCTTGAGTTGTTTGTGTTTGAGAAACTTGATCATGCTATCTTCTATTTGAATCGGCTTTTCAACAAACTTAAGCTTCTCGTTGATCTTAACATCTTTCAATGGCATAGCAAGGGTTTCTTCGGCTAAACACTTGCGCAGATTAGATACGTGAAACACATCGTGAATACCCTTCATCTCCTCGAGTAATTCTAGTCGATAAGCAACTGGTCTAATTCTTTCGAGTATTTTGAATGGTCAAACGAATCTTGGACTCAGTTTTCCTTTCTTCCCGAATCGGACGACACCTTTCCAAGGCGACACTTTTAGTAAAACTCTATCGCCTTCTTTAAACTCTAATGGTTTGCGACGAACGTCCGCATAGCTCTTTTGTCTATCTCTTGCTGCCTTTAGTCGTTCTCGGATTTGTATAAGTTGATCAGTGGTGCTTTGAACAATTTCAGGTCCTGACAACTGACTATCACCTGTTTCTGACCAACATACAGGTGTTCTACACTTACGCCCATACAATGCTTCAAATGGTGCTGCTTGAATACTCGTATGATAACTGTTATTGTACGAGAATTCCATCAGTGCAAGATGAGTGTCCCAACTTCCTCCTAAGTCTATAACACAGGCACAAAGCATATCTTCCAAAGTTTGAATTGTACGTTCACTTTGGCCATCAGTTTGGGGATGCTAAGCAGTACTTAGGTTTAATCGAGTCCCCGTAGCCTTTTGAAAACTTGACCAAAAATTTGAAGTGAAGCGACTATCTCTATCAGAAATGATGGATAGCGGCACACCATGTAAGGATACTATGTTCTCAACATATAAATGTGCTAACTTATCCATACTAAACGTTTCTTGTATTGGAATGAAATGGGCAGACTTGGTAAGTCTATCGACAATAACCTAGATCGCATCATTTTGGCATGAAGTTTTAGGTAACTTCATGATGAAATCCATAGTTATCATATCCCATTTCCATATCGGGATTCCGGTTGTTGTAGTAATCCTAACGGCTTTTGATGTTCAGCTTTCACTTTAGAACATGTCAAGCATTTAGCTACATACAAAGAAATGTCTTTCTTCATCTCGATCCACCTATAATCATCTTTTAGATTATGATACATCTTGTCGCTTCCCGGATGCATCATATACTTTGACTTGTGTGCTTCTTCTAAAATTTTATCTCTTAGACTTCCGATCATCGTTACCCAAATCCTTGTACCGAGTCTAAGTATTTCATCACTTCCTTTAACTAATTGATCGATTGTACCATTCTCTTTTTCAGCTTTAATATTTCCTTCTTCTAGTGCCAAATTCTGAGCTTCTTTGATTTGGCTAGCTAGATCGATTTTTAGTTCCAATCTAAGAGCTCGAACTCTCTTTGGCTTCTCATGTTCTTTTCTACTTAAGGCGTTAGCTACCACGTTGGCTTTTCCTTCATGATATACGATCTCACAATCGTAATCATTAAGTGTTTCCATCCAACGCCTTTGTCTCATATTCAATTCCTTCTGATCGAATACATGTTTCAAACTTTTGTGATCAGTGTATACCGTGAATCTTACACCATACAAGTAATTTCGCCATAATTTCAACGCAAAAATTATAGCGCCCAATTCAAGATCATGTGTGGTGTAATTCTTTTCATGAGCTTTCAATTGTCTCGAAGCATAAGCAATCACTTTCTTTCCTTGCATCAAAACACTTCCCATTCCTGTGTGCGAAGCATCACAGTAAATGATAAAGTTTTCTAGCCCTTCTGGCAAAGCCAGAATCGGTGCATTAGTTAACTTTTGTTTTAGTGTTTCGAATGCTTCCTCTTGCTTCGGTCCCTATTCAAACTTAATTGCTTTCCTTGTAAGTGAAGTTAATGGGACAGCTATTCGAGAGAAATCTTGAATGAATATTCTATAGTATCCGGCTAAGCCTAGAAAACTTCGGACATGATTCGGTGTCTTGGGTTTCTCCTATTTGGTTATAGCCTCAATCTTTGCTGGGTCTACTTGAATACCCTTATCATTTATAACATGACCAAGAAATTGTATTTCGGACAACCAAAATTCACATTTCGAGAATTTGGCGTATAATTTCTCGTTCCTTAGGGTTTCAAGTATAATTTTAAGATGAACTTGATGATCTTCGTCTTTGGATTTTGAATAAACAAGGATGCCATCGATGAAAACAATAACAAACTTGTCTAAATATGGCTTACAAATCCGATTCATCATGTCCAAAAAAGCTGCCGGAGCACTAGTGAGTCCGAAAGGCATTACGGTGAACTCATAATGTCCGTATCGGGTTCTAAATGCTTTCTTTGGTATATCTTCTTCTTGTACCTTCAATTGATGATAACCCGATCTTAGGTCAATCTTGGAAAAACAACTTGCTCCTTGAAGCTGATCAAATAAGTCGTCGATTCTTGGTAATGGATACTAGTTCTTGATCGTGACCTTGTTCAATTCTCGGTAATCTATACACATCCTCGTCGATCCGTCCTTCTTCTTTACGAATAAAATTGGAGCTCCCCACGGTGAGGAACTCGGTCTTATAAATCCTTTCTCCAAAAGTTCATCTAACTGTTTCTTTAGTTCTTTCATTTCCGTTGGTGCTAGACGATATGGTGATTTGGCAATTGGTAATGTTCCTGGCACGAGGTCGATCTTAAATTCTACTTCTCTATCAGGCGGGGCTCCTGGTAGCTCATCAGGAAATACATCTTGAAATTCGGACATGATTGGCAATTCCTCCATCATCTTTAGTTCGGGTTCTTTGGTTACATAGGCTATGAATGCGCGGCATCCTTTACCTATGCAATGACTTGCTTTGATCTTATAAATGATTCCTACCTTTCCTCCTTCTTTATCTCCGGTTATACGAATGGTTTTGTTATTGGGTGTTCGAATGTCGATGGCTCTATCGTTACATAGGATACAGGCTTGATTAAATGATAACCACTCCATACCTAAAACTACATCAAAACCTGCTAATGTCATGGGTAACAATCGGACATGTATGACGTGATTGGATAAAGAAATTGTGGCATTATCTAAAGCCTCGGTTATTCTACTTACATTACCATTAGCAGTCTCGACTTCATAATGTTTATCTAATTTAACTAAGGGCTCATTTAATAGACTACAAAATTTATAATCTATAAAGCTTTGGTTTGCACCCGAGTCAAATAGAACTCTAGCATAAACATTATTTATAGGAAACGTACCGGTGATCACGTCCGGTATATCAGCTGCTTTTTGGGTGTCTAACATAAAGAAACGAGCGTTCCCTTCTTGGCATCGGTCTTTGCACCGTTGCCACTTGACCAACCGTCATCGTTGTTGGTTTCTTCTTCGGACACTCATTACTATAATGTCCATTCTCTCCACATACGAAACATTCCACTGTTTTTTTTGTGCAATTTGCTTCCACATGACCCGATCTTTTGCAAAAATTACATGTAACCGAGTTGTTTGGTCGAAGACATCTTCCAAAGTGTCTGCTACCACATGTCTTGCAAATGGGGAAACTATACACAAATCCCCCTTCTCTTTTCTTTTCCGGTTTCCTCATCTTTCCACCCACACTCGTTTTTCCATCATCCTTCTTCTTCTCATCACGGTTCCTAAGCATCCCATCTATCACGTATCCGGCCAACTCCATAGCAGACTCCGTCGTGGATGGCATATGTGAACGAACTAAGTCACGGATTTCTATTGGCAACCCGTAAATATAGCGCGTCACTTTATTGATTTCAGGAGTGACCAAGTGAGGTACGATTCTACAATACTCAAGAAACTTGGTGTTATATTCCTTGATATTGGTTCCCACAACCTTGTGGTTCCACAGCTTGGTTTGAATCTGATCTATTTCGTTAATCGGACAGAACTTCTTCATTACCATAGATTTTAATGTTGCCCAGTCTATATTGTATAAATTCTCTCTACCCTTGATTCCAATCAGGGTATTCCACCACTCTAATGCCTCCCCCTTGAACATCTGGGAGGTATATTGCACCTTCTCTCTTTCCATACACTTGCTTATTAGTACAATCGATTCCATTTCCTCCAACCATCGGAGGGTATGTATCGCTCCCTTATCCCCGTGGAACTCTTTGGGTTTATAAATTTAAACACCTTGAAATCACAACCTTCATATATCTTTAATTTCTTCGTTTTCTCATGGAGGTTGTTTTCAGCAGTGGAGCTTTCATCAATAGTTTCTTTCTTTTTCGGTTCTTTCTCTTTCTTTCCTTATTTTCCGATTCCTTTTTAGATTCTTTCTTTGATTCTCTTTTTGAAGTAGCAGATTCGCTCTTACTTCGACTTGTTCTTTTGTTAGAATGCGAGGCGGTACGACTATGATCATGTTTCAATATTTCATAGATTGGATTCACAGCCTCTTTTATTAGATCGTGGATACCAAGCACATAATTTTGTGGTATGGCTTGTATATTTTCCACAGTTACCTTTTCTTGCATGATTTCTTCGATTGTCTTTCCTTTATTGTTTACTTGAGTTTCTTGATTATTATATGCTTTAGACATGCTGTTACATGAATAAAACAAAATTTCAGAAAAGACACACTTTATATTACATTTAGTTATCTTACAAGAAAAAGATCATAACAACTACAACAGTACATAGCCATAATTTCTAATCCTTAATCCAATTTGTAACAAGATTTTTCATCTTGTTACACTTCTTGGCAATCTTTCTCCCTATTCTCTTTTTGTCCACTTTCTCGTTTCTCAGCTCGTCCATCACCGAATTTGGCTGGTTCGGATATCCCGTTGGTGCGGATGCGGCTAGAAAGAGATAAGCATTCTCTTGTGGATAGAGATGCGGGTTAGCAACGTATGCATGCATTTCTTCATCAGGGATATTGTTGGTGTAAAACTCCTTGATGAGATTTGCAACCTCCCGAATCTTTTTTTCTTACTGGGAGATCGATGGTATTGATCCCTTATAAGATGGAAAATAAGGATATTGATTCTCCTTATCTTCTTCCCTGGAATCCTCCTCTTCCTCGGGATCTTCCTCAGATTCATAAGGATTCTTGATTGGTGCTTGAAATTTTATCTTTTCATGGGGCATTGTAACCCTCATTTTTGGTTTCCGACTTGGTTCAGCTGTGGTCGGTGGGATATGGTATTGATAACCCAATGGTGGTGATCCGAATTGCCATCTCCTTTGATCCGAGTGACATTTCATCCAGCTTGATGATTCCGATTTAGTTTCTTGCTTAATTTTACTGTGCACCTCCTGTTCCTCGGAAGGATGGTATGTTGGAATGTCGGAGGGGTAATACTGGGGAACGTTATCCTCGGTATTATCAAAAATTTCGATTGGACATTGTTGACTGCCTGGGAGATACACAGGTTGGCTCCCGTACGGTAACACCGGACTGATTAGTTGATCACGATTGAAAAAGCAAGTGTAGTAACTATTGCTACTTTCCATATCGGATGGTTCGTGAATGATTGTCGGTACAGATCATATGGCTACTCGGTGTCTACGACCAAAGTAGTTAATATAAGACATATGCGCTTTAGTTAGATTAGGAATAGGAGGTTTACCAATCCTATCTTATCTCTACGAATAGTAATAAATATGATAATAATGGTTAAAGCCTAGGTACTAATATTTAATACCTAATTCGCTGAAACCGATGTCTCTGATACCAACTTGTCACACCCCGACTTAGGGCCTAGGCGTGTGACCACAAGTTGGTACCTGTTTTGTAAATATATCAGAGTTTATGGTTTAATTTTAGCGGAAGACTTTAGGTTGAATATAATATTAATTTACATTGAAAATTTACTCGGGAATTAAATACCCGAGTATTAGTTTACAAAAGATATATTTTCATATTACAAGGATTTTATATAAAAAACGGAGCCATCTTGTACGCGCTTCTATCTTCATTAAGACTCCAATCCTTGTTAATGCTACTTATGCCTAATTACCTGCAATGGGTTGAAAAAATACATCAGCTATTTGCTGGTGAACACGTATGACTCAATAAAACATTTGAATGACAATATAATACAAATATAGTTTTCTCTACAAGCTCAGCAGAAGCATTTCTACTTCTGGTCTATGTACCACTGCCCTACACACACAATTGTTCCCGAGCCACGTAGCCCTTACTGGGAGACTAGTTATGACCATTAGCCCGCGGCCACGTAGCCTTAGAATGATTAGGCTGAACGGTTATGTTTGGATCCAGACACATGTGTATTCGGTCTGAGTTGACTTTATTTTCTACTTTGTATTATAAAGTTTTAGAGATTGCATGATCTCATGTAGACATTGATTGACTCGCTAAGACAAACACCCGTTCGTCTCATTGAGTATAATATGTTTTGACTGATTGAAAAGGTTGACGTATTCACCTGTATCGTCGGTGTTGGAAACCTTGACTGATTGATTGATTGTGAATGGTATTTAACCTATACATAAATAGGTTCGTATGAATGTTTTGAATGATGTTAAGCTATGATTGTAAGCTTAATCTTGAAATCGTTTATCTTTGACTGTGAATGAGAACACTTGTTTTATGTGACGTTTGATATAGCATGCTTTGGCCTAATAGGTTCTATCACGTTGGTAAGTTTCTCCAGGTAAGTAAACGGGTCCCTCGGTTGATTGGGATTTATGCGAATTACTTTTCCTTAGGCAAGAAACTTACTACTAGTGATATCCCCCTTCTAGTTATTACATGCCCGTCAAAATATATCTTTTGTTTAACATTACTTTATCATGAAGTAACGTTTGTGAAAACATGATTGTGAATGAATGTTTGTAAAATACGATCAAGGTTAAAGGCCATAGCCTTGATTGATAGTCTAAGCTATATTCAAATAACTTAAACATAACTCCTACCTTAGATTGGATACTTATAATGATAACACGATAAGGCATGACTTGATCTACTCGCTTATGTGATTGCTAGCTTAATTCCAACTTCGTTTCTTGCATGTATTACGAGAAAACAGCACGTCGGCTTGCTACGGCGATAGGGCACTCTTTCCAATGCTATGTGTGTGTAAAGGAAGGTGTTTTTGGGATGATTTGAGCTCATGCCCGTCACCCCCCCTTTTTATAGCCAATTTTGGTCCCCATCGCGGTACGCGATGGGTTCCTTAAGACCCGTGGCGTACTGCGCCGCCGCAATAATACGCTGCCTTATGCGGTGGTGACACGTGGCCTGTCACAACGTGCCACGTGTTGACACGTCGTTGGACACGTGTCTACTGACTCATCAACCCCATCGCGCTACGCGATGGGTTTGATTGTTATCCCGTCGCGGAAGATTTTCAGAATTTTCATTTTTCAGTCCCTATACTTTCTAAGTTATTATATTTAGGCTTAAATTAGAGAGAGTAAAAGACGTGGTGTTACAAATAGTCCTTACTTTAGGGTCCTTATACGTGTTGTCTATACGTGTTTACCTACTTGATTGTTCAATACACTTGTTTATTTATATACTTATTTATTTTATCAAAGCATAATATACACATCCACACACTTTCATAGTACTCCAAGGTATCCTTACCATAAAACGGAAACACATTAGTTTTTATTGTGTTTTATGGATCACGAGCTTAACTTGGATCCCGTTGTTTCAAATCTCCTTAAAGATCGTCTCATATGAGATGACCACTTTAAGTAGTCGAATGCGAGCGTTCCGTCCGTCATCCTAATTTTCGGTGTTAAAACAATAGAACTACGGTGATTTCGTGGACTAGTGTTTTGACATGACGTTGTATTCTGATTTATTGTTTTTGCTACAATCGTTATTTGAGTCGAAGACATGAAAAGGACGCGGTGGTACGTGCACATGTTTAGACCCCAACATGTTATTTTTGTAATAAAGGTTTTTAGTGTCGGGATATCAAGTCATGGTGGTTCATGCACGATTTTCCGCCTTAAAATCTTAAAATATTATTATTACGTTTCAAGAATTTAAACCATTTTTCCTTCATTTTGTTATAAATTCTTATCACGAGTCTTCATTTATAAATGTTATAATTTTTCTTATTGTTAATAATTCTTTTATATCTCAATTTTACATGGTAAAGTTTTAAACCAATTTTTCTCATTTTGACTTCACAAAAATTTTTATTGTAATTTCGTTCATTAAAATCTCTTCATTATAAAAAGGAAAATAAATAAATAAATATATGTTTATTTATAGTTTGATCTATTCATAATGATTTTTAATATGCCATTTATTCTCATTAAGACTATTTACAAACACAAATCTTATTATATAAATTTCATCATATTAAGAAGGTTGTATAATAAATTTCACCTCAACTTTTCAAGTAAATTTTCCTTTGTGTAAACTTTAAATTGTCTTTAAAGTCCTTGTACCAAAAGTTTATAAAAATTTTATTTTTATAACTATTCCGTTTATTTTTGATGATCACTTCAAATTTTAATTATTTAAACTTCTCACGACATTTTTAATTATACTATATTATATAATACACGTGGTAAAATCTTCACTACCCAAATTTATTTTCATAACAACTTTCATCTTGCAATATTTGGTTCGTTATAAATTTTCGCAAATAAAAATTTACATCATACGATTTTCCGCGTTTTAAAATTCTTATGATAGTTTTGCCATGATTTCTCAAGAAAGTCACAAACTTATAGCTTGTAATCTTCTTGAAACCCTCATGCAAAACTTCATTGAAATTTTACTTCAAAGACCAAAAATCGTTTACTTGTGAATTCTCGATTTACAATGCCGGTCATTTAACTTTCAATGGTATATTCGTGACACGATATTAAATAATGAACTTAGTAAAAAAAATATAATTAAAAAAATTAAAAAATTTCATTTCGCAACTTTGGATTCCCAAAAACGACATTCATCATTTAATACTGAGACCTCATAACAAATTTCGACATTCAATTTATGTATTTTAAATTTCCTCATAAGCAAAAAAAAATTTTATTGTAATATTTATAAAAAAAAATTGTTGTGTGATTCACACGCTCGGATCTCAAAAATTCTATTTATATAATATATATTTATACATATATTAACTTGTAATTTTTTTTATTATCAAAATCTTCATGGATGCTTCAAACATCATTTATAAGATATGATATTTTCAAAATTAATACTTATTACTTGTCAAAAAATCTCCCTATACGCAACCACGAGCTTCCAAACACCCGTATCTCATCTCATACTACCATTCTAAATCAAACCATCCTTACACTTCAAAAGTTTCCCGCGCACTCAAATATTTCCTCAATATGAACGGAACCTAACACATCAACGCCATACCCTCACCAACCCAAACCCCATGCAAAATCCAAGATGTACAACATTAACCCAACAAAAAGCCTTAAATACCGACACTCCCACGCCTCGAAAACCTATCAAACTCACTATCCTAGTACTTCAAACACACCGACAAACACACTCACAAATGCCTTAAACATATACAAACCAAAGCTTACTCAACTATGACTTAAAATCCTACGACCCATACTATGTCGAGTCACAAACCATATCGCCACATCATTTCCATCCAACCATAGAGTTTGATATCAAAATAGTAACCCAAACACTCTTTACTAAATACATGTATATACCGAATCTCAACCCAAACTAGCCAAAATCAAGTTATCCAACCCATCAATTTACCCGAGCTCAAATAAGCTAAACTTCACCTATTAGCCCAACCACTACTCACACAAGCATCCAAGCCTAAACCACTCAAACGACCTAAACTCAACAAACCTCATAAATCCAACTCAAGAAAACTCAACTACTCAAGCCGACCTAAACACTCTCACTTACTACTAAATTTCCAAACCATTCACCATCCGAAGCCTAAAACCTCACCATACACACGCAAGCTTCGCTTTACCCTTAAATTTATATATATATATTTATATATGTGTGTATATGTATACCTACATACAACTAGTGTACTTATAACAACCTTAGGTGTTTAAATAATCACTTTTAAATTATACTCTTAATATATATATATGTATGTGTATATATATATATAGTACTGTCATGACAACAAAAAATTTGATTATGAGGATTCGCTTTCAAAGGTTATTAAACGATTATATGAGTGATTTCAAGATTTATAAATTTTGTCAGCTAAGGTGATAAATCTCATAAAGACTTTATAAATGCGAGGTTTCATTTTGAATGTTGAATGCGGGATTTATTAAGTAATAAATTTCGATTCCACCATATTGCATAAACTCAATGACCATGGCTTTGCAAATCTTTGGGGACGCGTTTATAAACATTTTATATTGTTACACAAATTTTTGCTCAGTAACGATTTACGCAAACTATAACTTCTTATTATCGCAAGCATAATTTTATAAATATTTTTTTATCACAACCACTTTATGTATACAAATTCCTTTAACAAATTGGGCTTACAAGATTTACACTTGACAATGATCAAAAAATTTCTCTTGCAACGCGTTACTGCGATATATTGATATAATTATACTCATTCTCTTGGAAACGATTAAACAACCTTACTCAAGACCTCATTTTTAATTTTATTCTATTATACGCTACGCGATTTATATATTTCGTCATTTATTCGAGTCTCACTATTATTGCGATTTTCTTTTCCATTGATGAGATGTTTCGATGGTAACTTTATGCACATGAATTTCATTTTTGTGTTTTGAATTTTCGTGACCAAATGCAAACTATTCAATAACAATTTGTGTAATACTTTCAAAACCTTAATTTCGCCAAAAATCTTGTTTATCTTTTAAACGATACCTTCATGACTATGTTATTTATATTTGAGCATTTATGTAAACACAATTCTATACATTCTTCTATATCATTTCATCTAATCTATTAATGGCCTATGTGTGGCTGTCTACAAGTTTTGGCGCTATTAGAAACTGTTATTATAATGACGATTATATAAATGGTTTCACAATAGTGGCCGTATTCACGTGTTATCACATTTCATTGATTGTTTTGATTACTAATCAATACTATTTTATTTATATTGATGCACGTATGCGTCACCCCAAAGAAACTCACCTCATCATCGTGATTCCACGAAATCGTATTCTCAAATACTTATAACCTCAAGTTTGTTCACGTGTGAAACTCATCGTACGACGTTATTGCAAGTTGTATAATCGTTTATCCCAACTTTATGTGATCATTTATTGGACTTTTCATTTCTATTTATCGGGTTTCATCTTATCAATTTTATTTAGTACCTCGATTTATAGACTTTGGTAACTATCTTGATGACTTTTGACTTCGAATCTTATTTCATATTGCTTACCCTAAATATTTTTATTTTTTTATTTATTTGATCGTCTTACTTATTTAAACCAAGATAGCTACTTTCACTTTGGTTATACTTTAAGATTTTAATTATTTCATTTATGTATCCCATTTTCCCACTTATTAAAAAATCAATCCCGAAAATTTTCAACCGCTAGTGCTGTTTTACCAATATTGGTAAAATTCAACAAATTTATTTACACATTTAATAGTTAAAGATTTCAAAATAAATATGTCTCTTAAACCATGCAATGGAACGAACCATGTGGACCATACGACGATCGAAATAATTATGGGTGCACACTTAATTATCGAAATCTCCGTATGGAAGTCATGGTAAGTACGGTTGTGTGCGATAACTCAGACCCGAGGATTATGGCAGAAAAACGATAAAAATGCGAATCATGATAAGGGAATGATGGATACGCCGCTGGTACATCCTATATATAATTCTTTATTGTGTTTCTCATTTGTAACGTTTTTCGAGTAATGCAAGGATTTGACGTTATTCTTTTGCTTAAAATTTGTTCACGCAATTATCATACAAAGGACAATTTTCGTTAATAATTACTTTTCTTTGAGTTTATTCTAATTTCGGGACGAAATTTTCAAAAAGTTGGGGATACTGTGACATTCGTCAAATTTCGGATCTCGATTTGGACCCATGTTGTAAACTTTTATTATACAAACCCGACTCAACATTTTGTTTCCTTATTTAATTATTATATAATATTATTATATACCTTGACCATAATTATCGATGCTTGTCATATTATAGTATCGTTAAGAAAACATAGAGGGTTTAAAATGATTTTCGTTAAGTTGTTATAAGCTTTTAGAACCTTTAAACTCGTTTTAAACATTGATTGAAACTTGAGGGGGCTATTATGAAAATATGCATACATATATATACTTAAACCTAACCCTAACTCATCATAAACTCACAGCCGCTCTCTCTTTCTCTCTTGGCGTTTTCCGGCGTCCGGCGACCATCTCCGACGCACACCATTTCCGGCCGCCGCCACCCCTGCCGGCCACCACCACCACCGATGCACCACCACGACATCTCCTCTCGTACTTCCGACAACCCCATAACCCCCCTCATATGTTTTTCAGGCCACCTCCCTTTCTCCCCACGATTTTCCGGCCACCCCACCCCCTGCCGTTTTTTCGGCGACCCCGGATCTCCGGCGACGATCTCCTGCGCCGTGCACTCTCCCCGTCTCTCTCTCTCCCTCTCGTCTATCTATTTCTCTCTCTCTATGCCTCATCTATCTCTCTCTCTCTTTCTCTCCGCCTCGTCTCTCTCTCTGTACCGTTTTTCCGGCGCGCCTCTGGCGGCCGGAATCGGCTCCGAAGAGCCCTTGTGTTCCTCCTCTCCGGCTTCAAGTTCAGGTATTGAACTTGTTTGTGACTTTCAGTTTAACTGGTAATTGATCGAGCTAATCGGATCTGGGTTTTAATTTGTTTTGGAAATGATGATGCTAAGTGTAAAGGTTAAGACTATTTTTTCCTAAATCCTAACTAGATGATCGTTGAGAGCGGTTAGTTGGTGCGTGTGTTTAAGCTTGAGGTCACGGGTTCGATTTTCTTTATGTGACCAACTTTGGTTTGTTTTTGTTAACAAGTTATTCAAGTTAATATTAACATTATATTTATTATCTAGATTTTATTATTATTATTATTATTATTATTATTATTATTATTATTATTAACAAGATTATTATTGTTATTATTGTGATTATTATTATTATTATTATTATTATTATTATTATTATTATTATTATCCTTTAACAAAACTATTATTATTATCATTATTATTATAAATATTAAAGTTGCTATTATTGTTAATAAGGATCATATTATTATTTATTAAAATCATATTTTTATCATTTATTATTAACAATAATATTATAATATCTATTTTATGAATTCATTTAGAAATCGAACCGACATCGAGTATAATATCATTATTTACTATCAATATTATTTATTATTATTATTATTATTATTTTTATCAACAACATTATAATTAATACAAAGATTTCTAATCTATAACTATTAAAAGTAGTATTATTAATAACAATTATTGTTATAATTATTATACTATATTAGTATTATCAAAATAATTATTGTTATTATTATTAACATCATTATCTTATATATCTATATACATATATAACACCTACTTTAAAATCATTATTATCATTTCTATCTTTAACATTAATAATATTATTATAAACTTTATTATCTATTCATTTTTATAAAACCAAACTCTTAAATTAAACACGTCTTGTTTCTATTTAATATTGGTTTAGTTATTTAAAAGCCCAATAAAATAATATTATTTTATTTTAAATTATCAATTTAGTATGAGTCTCTAATCATTAACAAACTAACCGGTAACCCGATTAACAACCGAACCTTCTCATTCAATGTTTCCAATATAGTTTCAAGTTCATTAATATATATTGCATTATTTATTTTAGCTAAGGTGTTTATCGTTTCAAGTCGGATCTGTTCGTTTACCGTTCGAGCTTCATTTATTTATCTATTTATTTCTCGGTTCATCAATCGAGGTGAGTACTTTCATACCCCTTTTTCCATCTTTAGTTTTGTGGTGACATTTCATACTTATCAAACTAAATGCTTTATTTACTTGAATCTTTAAACCCACAAACGTGATTGTATACTTTACTTGAATAATTGCTCGATTTGGTGTTCTATGCTTACATGCTTATATGCTTATGTGTTTATCGCTTTTGGATGGTGGAACTATAAATCCTAGACCATTTGGCAACCCCTCATGGCAAGGTGTCGTTAACGTAATGCAATTAACGATAACTATAAAATCCTATACTACTTGGCAACCCCTTGTAGCTAGGTGGTTCTAATGTGTTTAGCAATTATCAATAAAATCCTAGACTATTTGGCATCCCCTTATAGCTAGGTGTCGCTAACTTGTTTATCGATAACTATTTTATCCAAGTTTATAGCTTTTATTTATTGTTTTGTATACAAGTTTTGTGGCTTTTTATTACTATATACTTATATGCTCAAACTTATGAATTGCTCACCAACCTTTGTGTTGACAAACTTTATTTTATGAAATTTTACAGGTTTAACTTTTATCCACACATATTTTAACGAATCTCGAGGATGAGATTCATTTCAAAGTGGTGGGGGGGAGGGGGATGTAACATCTTGAAAAATACTAAAATGTCAACTTTGAAAATAGTAGAACACAAAAAAATAATTTAATAATAAATATGGTAAAGAAATAATATATATGGATTATATTAAGTTAGAAAAGGTCATATTAAATAACTAGAGGAAAGAATTACATCCCACATGGAAAGGAGGAAGAAATTGGAATTCCTTTCCATGAGTATAAATAAGGAAGATAAATTCCATCCTACATGAAAAGTGAGATAAATTTGGAAGCTCTTTATAAGAGATGGAGTTTCCTAGTAATATTCTTTTATACATAGCATGCATCAAGTGGTCCTAGCGTAGGGTGGGAGCACCCGACGCGCACGCGCACGGGCGAGGACGATGGCGGAGGCGTCGGCGATGGCGAAGGGCGTTGGGCGCAATGTGGCGCACTTTGCACTTCGCACGCTTGCATCTCCGCGAGCCGCCTTATTGTTTTTGGAAAGTGGAAGCGAGGCCAGGAAGTGACAACATATAAAGTTAAAGGACTAAAGTGAAAAATCTTGATTTCAAGACCCATCGCGATACGCGATGGATCAACAGAATAACCCATCGCTATACGTGATGGGTACAGCATAGTGCCCCGGGATGGGCGGTGTCGCGATACGTGATCGCCTAACTCTTTAGGTCATCGCCATACACGTTGACCAGGCGAAGTAATCGTGACAAGTGTCCAGCCACATGGCAACACGTGGCAGGTCTACTAGGTGACCAATCAGGCCTAGTGGGCGGCGTCGCGATACGCGATGGCCGAACATAAAGTTCCACCGCGATACGCGATAAAATATTATATTCGGTGGCGCTTAAGCGCTCCATCGCACTACGCGATGGATCTCTTTTTAGCCCATCGCGTATCGCGATGGGTCACAATCTCAGCCCCATAAATAGGGGTGTTGGGCTATGCTTTATGCATCCCAAAGTCTCATTTCACAATCACTTGTCTCGAAATACGTGCTACGATCTCGTTGTCCCGACGATCTGTTCTCGAAATACGTACAAGGCGTAGAAAATTGTTAGATAATTCCCTGATACCGAAGACAATTAGGAGTGCTGCACGGGTCAAGCTTAGGCATTTTTAAAAATACAAGCCATACAAGGTAGGGGTTCCGCCCTATTATTTTATTATATTAGACCCTAGTCAAGGAGATAGTCTATACCTTGATTATATAATAAGTGAAATATAGTTTTCATAAGACGATGGTAGAGATAAAATTTTATTTCTTTAAATATAAAGATTTTATATTGATTCTTAAGAAATAAGAAACTTGGTATACACGTTTCTTCAAGAAGAAGAAACGTAATGTTTAAATGGTGACCTCTTGGACTAAAAGTCCAAGTATTTTATAAAAAAAAAAAGAGAAATGATTATCAAGGTAATGATTATGTAAATAGACTAAAGATCTAAAGCTAGATCGTTGATCTAGTATTTACAAAAGGTTATTCTCGTATTATAGGTCCGAGGTAACAAGAAGATTACTTCAGTGGATTAAACTGATCATAACAAAGGTGAATATGTCCAAATCTTTAAAACTTATTTAATCGAGTCTTTTAAATGATTACATGGTATATGTATCCCTAAAATGTTATAAACAGAAGTAATCGATGGTCCTTAGGCTTTTGTATACGTTTGTCTGGATCCTTTCATATGTGGTTAGACGGCGGGCACACCGCACCACGCTTGATTATGCCTCCGCCACGTTGGCCGGACCTACGATGTTCGAGTGAGGATAATCTTGTGTATATAGGTAGTGGCTACGATCTCGAACGCTGCGGTGTTCGCTGAGAGGTTTCGAGTTGAGCTGGAGTTTGTAATAGTTATTCAGACTTTTAGAACATGATTGTTTCCTAAGCCACGTTGGGCCGAGGCCTACGATGTCTCGAGAGGATAATTAAGTACCAAAATATTTTGTGTCAACATATTCACCATCATGCGTTGCTGACGTATTTTATAACTATTTTTCAGGTAATCGAAATAAGGTGTTTGGAGATGGAGAATAGCCATTAGAAGATTTGATGGCTCATATGAAGCTTTTGATATTAAAATAATGTAAATTATGGTTTTTATGTTTCAAACACTTTTGTACCAACCATCGAATGTTTAGTTCCCGAATTTCCAAATATATTAATATTATAATCAAAACTTCCGCTTTACAACCTTAACCTCTGATATATTTACAAAACAGGTACCAACTATTGGTCACACGCCTAGGCCCTAAGTTGGGGTGTGACATTTTCACACGCAAATATTTTTATTAAAACATTATACCATATAAAACGAGTATTTTATTCTCTTTAATTTGAGTATGGTATTGTTATACTTTTTCATTTTAAAAAGTTAACGTGTTACGTGATTACCATTAAAGACTCACAACCATATAATCGGGTCATGGGTCTAAAAGGTTAAGGTTGGAATAGGTCAATACAAAAAAAAGGTTAATTTGGTTTGGGTTGGGACGGGTTTGGGTTAAAATGGGTCAATTTATAACGAATTTCGAGTTAGAACAGTGTCAGGCGGAACTGGTTGATGGTCAAGACGAGTTCAATGTAGCGTTACGTACGCACTAACACCGGTTAAGATTCCAATGCCGCAATACAAGCATACTATCTTCGGGTTACGCGCGTACTATTGTGAAGTCACACACATACAGAATCGGTAACATCGGTTACGCATCCGATGTCATGTTTACGTGCATACCTCGCCGCATTACGTAAGCACGCAACTAGTCATAAACATAAGGTAAAACAATAAACAAGCCCAATGAATTAAGCTGGTTTGCACTCCAAAAACACCTCACTTCTGGAACTAACTACAAAATCATTACATATATAATTAAGGAAACTTTACAAGAACTCGAAACTTCTACTTTGTTTAATTTAATATATAACCGGGATGGTGCCCCGTGTAACACAGACGTAAAATAATAAACTTGTTAGGTAAATTTAATATTTAAACTTATAATTTGTGACCTTGAAATTAATAATTTTTAAAAATATAAATTATAAGATTAATATAACATCCTGAAAATTCTAGAAATGATATTTAATATATTATTTAATTATGATGGAAAAATTTACTTGAGTTAGTAAACAAAATAATAAAATAATAAAGATAGAAGACTAAGTAGGCTTTAAAGATACAATTAAATATGGACTAAAAAGGAAAGATGGGCCTAAGGTCCATGAGCTCAATGGAATATAAATACCCCTTAAACCCTAATCCTTTTCATTTCCATCCATCTCTACACCATAGCCTACACCTACAAAAACACACTTCTCCAATTCCCGTTTTTGAGAAAATAGCCCACAAAGACACGATGATTCCCGAAGATCTAACCGTCGGATCGGTCTCAAATTTTAACTGAGTGTTTATGGAATATATATGAAAACTCACACCTATAAGATCTTCGATCAGAGGTCCGGAAGTCTGGTTTTTATCAGTAAAACCTAGCAGCTCAAACATGAAGATTTCCGGTGACTGTTCAGCTCCTCCGGCCACTGAAGAAGCGTTTTCCGACGATGGAGAGCATATGGGTTTTTAGATTGGGACGAGAAGGTTCCGTGGCCGCTTGAATCAGTCAATTACGAGTTCATTAATAAGGTTTTGGTCTATTCGAGTGATTTCAAATATAAACCTCCAATGTACATTTTTATTACAAAGATTTACTTTTCGTGTACGGATTTGCTTGAAAATTAGTAGGATTATAGAACGGGTCACGATTATTGATAAAGTAATGAACTTGTGAGTAAATGGATTAGTTGGTTTGTTTCGAGTAAAACGAGTAGTGTTCGGTTTGTGAAAAGAACGGGTAAACGAAGTCGGTTTTGCATGAAACTTAGTAGGATAGTAAATCGGACCTTATTATATGAGAAAAATGTAAAATTGAACATAAACAAGTTGTTTGGAATGAGGCGAAACAAACGGGAGACGTTTGGACCGTGTTAATGCAAGGAAACAAGGTTGTTATAGACCAAGGCTAGTTCCTTATGAAAAATGGGCAAGCCGAGTCGAAAGGAAAGGCTGGAAAGTGATGAAATATAACCATATTCGAATCGGGTCCTTAAGAGATCTGAATCAAAGGAATGTAATCGAATCGAATGGGGAAGTGATCGAATCGAATGGGGTAAGTGATCGAATCGAATGTGTGATTCGATTCAAATAGAAAGTCCATTCGAATAGAATCTACCATTCGAATAGAAAGTCCATTCGATTAGGAAGTCCATTCGAATATAAAGTCCATTAGAATAGAATCTACCATTAGAATAGAAAGTCCATTCGATTAGAAAGTCCATTCTAGTAGAATATACCATTCTAATAAAAAGTCCATTCGATTAGCAAGTCCATTCGAATAAAAATCCCTTTCAAATAGAAAGTCCATTCGAATGGAATCTATCATTCGAATAGAAAGTCCATTCGAAGAGAATCTGTCATTCGAATAGAACTGAGGATTCGATTAGAATAGCCCAGACTTAGAAGTTTCTGATGAAACCTTAATGATATGGGTATGGTTAGTTAATTGATACGTATAATTGTTATACAGTTAGCCGAGCCCAGTTAAAGAAATGAATTACTATAAATTCAGAAAGAAATAGGACCCATGTGAGTCTCTAGCCCCTTTTCTTTGTTATATTTTTCAGGGTTGTGTGCATACCCCTATGTGTTAGTTAATACACTTACCTTAAGTGGTAAGTGTATGCTATATGAATGTCTTATAAATGATATTGAAATGATGAACGGATGTATAAAAGGTTAGGAGTATATATGTAGATATTTATGAATATATGTGTGTGTGCGTATATATATATATAGAGAGAGAGAGAGAAATGTTCAAATAAGAATAAGGAGTTTCATAAGAATGGTAAGAACCAGTAAATTTTTGACATTTGGCATTACAAATGATGGTAAAAGAACAATTCTTGGAATCTATGTCGGTTATAATGATGAAAGAGTAATTCAAGGAAACTATGTTGGTTATTGGTAATTTTAAATCTCAACCATTGATTAACATGATCCAATGGCTATGATTTATTCCTAGTCTTCATAGGAAACCACTTATGTTTAGGATAACCCTCCCATATATATATATATATATATATATATATATATATATATATATATATATATATATATGTGTGTGTGTGTGTGTGTGTGTGTGTGTGTGTGTGTAATGCAAGTATGGTTGTATAGCAAGGAATGTATGGTTGTATGGAACGGGAAAAATGGACCAGACCCTAATAATATTCGAGATAGAAGAGACTAGACCCTAACAATATCTGAGATAAAATAGACATAATAATATCTAAATTAGAAAAACAAGAGACCAGACCCTAATGATATATGAGATAGAAGGGACCAGACCCTACTAATATCTGAGACAGAAGAGACCAGACTCTACTAATATCTGAGATAGAAAGGACCAGACCCTACTAATATCTGATATGTTAAAGATAGTTATGCATGTGGTATGAAAGTATGAAAGAATGTATGTATGTAAGAAGGAATGTATGAACGTATGTATGTATGTATGAAAAGAAGGTAAGCAGGTTAAGTATATAATATGTATCTTCGGATGCGTATATGTAAGTAAGTATGTGAATGTAATGTATGTTACCTGATTAACTAGAACTCACTCAACGTAGCTGACTTTTAGTATGCACGTAGGTACATAAGATGATGGAGCTGGCTTGAGGGGGACACATGACATGGACTGAGTTGGCTGGCATCTAAAGAATAAAGATTTGATGTTTTAAACAAGAATGTTATTATTTTGGAATATATGGTTAAAGTTTTATATTCCGCGAAAAGTTTTAATTCACTATGATATTTAAGACTCTGTTTATGAGTAAATCCAACACCAAAGTAGGGCACCGGGACCGGAACCTTACAACTAACCTTGAAAAAACATAAATTTTATAAGTTAAAAGCCTAACGGTTTGTAAATCATGAATTTTTTAAAATTATAAGTATTACAAAATAAATATCATGAAACATTTATTTTATCATTTGTCAACACTAAAAATCTACTATTGATAATTTTAAACCATAAAATAATAGAAAAATAACATATAGATGTGCAGGATTTATATTCCTTAAAACCATCTAATAACTTTTTTTTATGTAATAAAATTACATCTTCAAATATTTATATTACTTAAAACATCATACAATATTAGTTCAGCATCACTAACTCCTATACGATTTACCCACACTTTGTTAGATATTCTCTTACCCTTTCTCTGCAACACCTATATATATTTTTTTTAACTTTAATCGTAGTTAATAGTGACTAAAAAACTTAACCAGTGGAAAGGCTTAGTATTCACTTGTATGGGTAAGACAACTCGATATTTTGTTTCTTTGAATAATATATATACAGAAAATTAGGAATCATCTTCAAATGTGGAATTAAAAATTATATCCTTGTTTTAATAATTATCATACGCTATCAAAAATCTTGTTATAACATAAAAGATTGACTTCGGAATTTTTTACAATAATTTTAATATTATACATTTGAAATATTTAATTTGTTTTATTGTTTTTTTAAATAAAACGTTAATTAATTATCATAACTAAGAATGTGACTTACATATTTTAAATTTGAATTCCAGTAAAAAGGAGTTTGAAATTGCAAACAATAATACTAGTTAAGGAAATTGAATAACATAAGTCAATTAAATTGTTACTAAATTTAATTAATAGTGAAATAGGTAGAAATATTACAAATAGTACTCTTTATAGAACGTCTGACATTTTATGTGGACGCATTATAACGATACCATGTGGATAATAAGGTGTTGATTCTCTTTTCTGATGTAAAATGTCTGCAGTCTGCGTACCGCATTTACAAACATTTGTAGTAGAAGAGGTGGACCAAACCTCTGCAGTCTGCAACAAGAAGACTGTTTGTTTTTTAACGTATGCAGACTGCAAAAATAAACTAAAATTTAAATAAATTGAAAGTTAACAAAAAACTTTAACAATTAACAAAAAACTACAAACTTTTACAACTACAAATTTAATAACAATATTCATCAAACCTAAACTTTCTACAAACGAGCAACAATTTAAAGAAATTAACAGAAAAACTTTAACAATTAAAAAAAACTACAAACGAATAACAATAATCTCCAATCAAACCCACCAGATCCAATCGCCTACTCACCCAAATCCACCCAAAACCCATTTCAAAAAGCCGAATCCAACCCCAAATGGCAGTCCCAAAACACCATTACACCACCAGTCTCGTAATCGGGTACGCTCTCTGTTCAAGCTTATTATCAGTAATCAACAAATTCGTCATCACCAAATTCAATTACCCAGGTTTATTAACCACCTTACGGTACTTAACATTCGCTTTAGGTGAGGTGGCGGCGGTCATGGGAGATGGCGGATGCAGTGGCCAACAGAGGTGGAGGCGGCGGCAGGTAGGTGGAGGAGGCGGTCGGCTGGGGTAGGTGGAGGAGGCGGAGACGGCAGGTAGGGGAGGTGGCAGGTATGTGTGAGAAGAGGCAAGAAGTGGTTGGACCATGTATGCACCAGGAATGCAGACGTTTTTTTAATGCAATGTCTTCATAAAAACAAACAGTCTGCGCGTGGTCTACGCGGCGCATACAGAAGAGGTTAGGAAGAGCTTTTCAGAAAAAACAAGCACCACCTAAGTATTGTTTTAATAGTATTATGGTGCCACGTGGACAATAAATATTGTTTTAATAGTATAGTTAGACTAGATTTAAGCGCACTTACACAACATTTTTGTTATTAGAGCCATCACTTGCCTATTCTTCTGGTAAAGATATTGAAACTTATCTTAGCTAAGATTAAAAATGCGTATAACACTCAAAATTTCCGAACTGGGACAAGCAAAGAAGACCAACATGCTATACACATGTGGAGTGTGGACAATAAGATATTGTAATAAAACCATCATAAATCCTGAATTTGTACAAGCAATTAACACACACCAAACTGAAACTTTGATACACAACAAGATATTATTTATCTCCCACCAGATAACTCAATAGCATCTTGATTGTAGATGGAGTCTTCACCCCAATCGAACCGTCTTTGTAACCGATCATACTCTTGCCTACGTGTAACTTCAACATTCTGCCATTCTTCCCAACGTTCGGCTAGCCCTTCACCTTCAAGCATGCGCACCACCTCTGACATGGCGGGTCGGTCCTCGGGTGACCCTTGTGTACATAATAATGCTACTTTAATCATCATCTCCACTTCTTCCATGTTGTACGTCTTATTTAGATTGCGGTCCACAATAGCATCCAATCGCTTCTCCCGTTCAAGTTTCTTCACCTGCAACCATGCATAAAAATAAATATAATTATAATATTAATAATAGTCAACCTACTAACAATTTCAACTCATTAACTTATAAGTCGGTTATGTTTTTTTTCTTTTTAACACTTTTAAAAAAGACACAGGAAAGAAACACTGACAAAGTATCTCAAAAGCCAAAGTGTATCTTAATGAATATAACCTCCATTTAAAAGAACTAACAGATACTTGTTTATTTTCATAACTTTGGCAAAAAAGGTCTACTCGTTTTGACCATGCATAGGGGTGCAAATGAGTCAAACCGTTCATGAGCTACTTGAGATCGGTTCGCTAATAGTTCGAATCATGCCAAGCTTAACCGAGCTCGGGATAAAACAGATCTTGAGCCCGAGCTTGACTTATCGAGCTCGTGTGGGCTAACAAGGCTGGACCAGCCTATCATTTATATAACTTTATTTAATATATTAAATATATATTTACATAACAGCTATTACTATACATGAAATTTTGATAAAAATAACTTAAAAAATATATATTATGTTATATGTAATATGTAATATGGATTATTATAATGATACACACACACACACACACACACATACATGCATACAAGCCGAGCTCAAGCGTGAAAAGCTACTCACAAGCCGAGCTCGAGCCCGCGTAAGTTAAACGAGCGAAGCTTAAGCTTAGGCGGGCTCAAGCTCAGCTCAGCCCGTTTACATCCGTATTTACCATTTCTGTTGCCAATTTTAACCCATTTACATGAAACTGATTCAATTTGGGTTGCATATTGGCACATATCAGACAAGTGAAAAAAAATATCTATAAATTACACTGTCCAAGTGAATCAAAAGTATATCCAACTGCGTACGAACTCTTAAACCATTTAAATTTAAAAAAAATATTTTATTATGCTAATAGTATAGTTGCAATCATGCTTAAGCAAATAATTAATTAGTTATATAAAACAATGTCGGAATGATTAAAAAAAAACGTTGGTTTTGAGCGCATTTAAAAGTGGCCTGTTCTGACCAGTCAGTTAACCCAACTAACAATGTCACTTATCTTACATGGTCAAGAAGCAACACATCATCTTCTTCTTCAAGTCGTGAAAAATCAATAGCCCGTTGTCCCGTTACAATTTCTAGAAGCATGATACCATAACCAAAAATATCAGTTCGTTCTGATGACTTCCCGGTAGACAGGTATTCAGGAGCAATGTGACCCATGGTCCCACGAACTTGGGTAGTTACATTAGTCTTTCTGACATCAACTAACTTTGCTAACCCGAAGTCACCTACAACTGCTTCAAAATCTTCATCAAGCAATACATTAGCTGCCTTAACATCCCTATGAATTATTTTTGGGTTGCAATGTTCGTGAAGATATTCGAGTCCACGAGCGGTTCCTAAAGCTACCCTTTTTCGTGTGGCCCAGTCTAAAACCGCCTCTCCGGGTTTAAGTTCTGCCAAAATCAAATAATATTCAAAACAAAAAACTTTTAGAAATTTTTTATTAAAATGTGTAAAAGTGAATGGGAAAAATAATATCTGAACGTCGTAATTACTTGAAAGAAATTAGAAATCCTAGAGATGCTTAACTTGGGCCTACAGGCCATATACTAATAAATCCTACCAATCTATACCTAATAAATAAGAAACGGGTTGTGCCACGTGTCACAATTATGTGAACCCAACAATCTTTTTCCCGCATCTCCAATTTCACCGCTTCGTATTTACAGTAAAAAATTCATGATATATTAAATATAGTAACTTATGTGAAATATTTGACTTCATATATATTAAATTACTAGTTAGTAACTTATATGTAATTTCAATCTTATCTTATCTCAAATTCTTTTTTTTTTTTATTTCCAAATCTCCATTACTAACTATTTAATATTTTCTTTGTCAACCTGTGTAATGCACTGATTTCTAACCTAGTACAATAATAAATATGTATATTTAACATAATATATTAGGGTTCTTGGTTTAAAATAACATGAGACACCCCAGATTGTTTAGGTCCCAAAACCAAAAGTGTGTAGCACGTGCATCACGTAAGCGAGGCGTTGCTTTATGTACAACCAAATAAGCTTTGTAACCTTTGTTTACTACTTGAAGTTGTGTCTCTCTCATTTGTTTTACATATCAACCTTTTTATCAAGTAAACCTTTCATAATGGTTTCTTTTTACATATCAACCTTTTTATCAAGTAAACCTTTTATAATGGTTTCTTTTTACATATCAACTTCCTACAAACCCTAATTTTGACTCAGAGGTACATGAGGCACCGCCTCAAGCCCAGAGGTGTTTCCTAGATTGCATTGCGCGCCCGGGTTAGGCTCGTTAGCTTGGCCCATTAGAATTATGGTTTCATGTTTTGTCTAATGATACTTGTAGATTTTAACATTCTATGTATCACAACTTTTAAAACCAAGTTATGGTTAGGCCCAATAAATTTAGGGTTTCATATTTAGTCTATTTATGCTTGTAGAATGTAACACACTAGGTATCAAAGTAAAACATCTCTTTTACCTTCACATATATAAACCATAACGATAGATTCATTTAATAAAGTCACTAAAAAAAAGGAGAACTTGAGTACCTCTTAGTCGATACGCAACACTTAAGTTATGCATATAGGGATAAACCAACAACCGTTCAGTAGGTGTGGTACAAAATCCAGTAAGACGTAACAGATTCCTATGAACCGCAACACTAATCATCTCAACTTCACGTTGGAACGCTGCATCGCCACCTGGACTCTCATAATCAGTCAACCGTTTGACTGCAACTTTTGTATTATCCCCAAGAACCCCTTTATAGACCTTCCCAAAACCACCTTGACCAAGAACGTTTCTCTCACTAAAGTTATCTGTGGCAACCTGTAGTTCCCTCCATGCAAACCGCTTCAGTTGACCAAACGCTATTCTTCGGTCAACTTCACCTAACCAAACAATTACAAGGTTAGGTGGTGGATTCGGTTTACATACAAATTGGTAATTTGGTCAAATAACTATACCTGGCACGTCAACAAAGACTTCACGTTTGTAGCCTTTGTGTTTACCTTTCCACAAAAACAACATCAAGCATACGAGCAAAAGAAGAACGAGGACTCCAGCAATCACCCCAATTATAATTCCTGCCTTTGATTTCTTTGAAGCATCTACAACATAATGATCAGATGTTTTCATGCCTTTAGGCTTGTAAACGAACCAAACAAGCACAAATGCAACATGTTCGTGTCCGTTCGTTTAACTTTAACGAACAAACGATCAAACACGAACAAATACACTAACAGGAATTTCGCGTTTGTTAATGTTCTTTCGCTAACAGTATAAACGAGCAGTTTACAAACGTAAACAAATAAATATAACTAACTGAGCTAAAAATAAATAAAAACTAAATATGAATAACAATGAGTCGGGCCTAAAAACTCATGAAAACTAGACAAAATTGTAATGGACCTAAAAATTTTGATGAATATATTAACGAACCTAAATGAATGTACTTACAAAAAAACGTAACGAATATAAATGAGCGTAAACAAACAGACATAAGCGATCTTATATAAACGAACAAGACATGTATTCATGTCCGTTTGTTTAATTAAATGATCAAAATATAAGTTCATGTCCATTCGTTAATAATCAAACAAGCATAAACGCACTTTCTGCCGAATGGTTCACAAACAGTTCAGTCGTTTACAGGCCTACATGCCTAGTAAAAATCCAAAAGTCAACATAAATGTATTAAAAGTGTGGAACAGGTCATGGGTCGACCCGCAAACAATTTTGGAGGTGGTGACTTATCACTAGATACAGAGTATAACCAAATTTGACCCATATACCCATCAAACGGGTCGAAATGGGAACTTCTCTTAAACATTATAGCATAACAGAGACTTAATTAACTACCTCCAGAACCAGATGTGCACGGGTGCGTATTATTAAACCCACAGTTCAACCTGTTCCCTGTAAAACTGTAACAACCAATCAAAGTCATTCATCCTGAACAGGTAAAGCTTTAACTTATGAATACTTTCTGTATATTAAATACACGTACTTGAATTTAGAAACCTGAAACAAATGATCAGGTATTTGACCACTAAGGTTGTTGTAACCAAGTAAACTGCACACAAAAAGTGACAATCACACCATCACAAATAAAAATAAATAAAAACATTAACGGCAATCACGATCACTTACATGCTAGTCAAATTTGGTAGATTTGATAACGAGTCTGGTATAGACCCTTCAAGATTGTTTTGACTCAATATCCTACATGTACATTTGGAAAAGAAATGATTTATACGTTAAAAGAGTGTGAAAATAAAACATTACTTACAAAAACTGAAGATTTTTTAAGTTTCCAAGTGAAGACGGTATCGGTCCGGTCAAGCGATTACTTTCCAGGTCCAACATGGTCAAACTAGTCAAATTCCCATAGTCTTCAGGTATTCCTCCTGTTATTTGATTCCCTTGCAAAGAACTGAGACACAAATTAAAAGTCAATTAAATTGATATATTTTTTTAAACCAAAAGAGATAATAATATACAGAATTATAAATTTATGGTAATATTATACATACAGTATTGTAAGCTTTGACAGAACACGTAATCTTGGTGACAATGATCCTGTGAATCCCATAAAAGACATCGATCTGCAAGCAACATAAATCCAGAATCATACAAAAAAAACTTTAAAAATCAGTAACAGAGCTACATATCAGGGTTACTTACACCGACACAACAATATTATTGGAATCACAGGTAACTTTAGACCAAGTGCACGGATTAACTTGATTCTGGTTCCAATCAGTGAGTTGATCGGGTGAAGCCTTAAGTGAAGTTCTCAAATCAAAAAGAGCATCACCTGCAAAAGTTACAATATTTTTTATTTAAAAGAGTCATAATTTAAGTAGCGGGTCAACTTAAAAATGTGTCATTTTAACCGAATCTTGTGATTACGATGGAAGGGAAACCGTCAATATAAGCACACTTAAACGGACCCTAATAGTAATAATCTAATATATTTCTAACATGAAATAATTGAACATGGTGATTATTAAGTTATGAAGCACAAGAAGTAGAAGATACCTTGAGCATCGGGCGCGACCAAATTCAAATTTCCCAACACTAGAAGTATGAATATTAGCTTCATAGTGACTTACTTCGGCAGAATATCCACTTTAAACTCATGAATATATATATTATCTACATCAATAATGAAGTTATATCACTGAAACTGGTAGAGATGGAATTAAATTTGGTAGAGCAGGAAGTGGGTTATCATCAATTTCAATCAATAACCGAATAATCTTTTAAAAGTTTGAAAATTTGACTCTGAAGTCAAAATTGGACATACACCCATGTTCAGTATAAGCTAGTTTGTCAAAATTAAACCTAAACAAGATGGTTTGGTAGGTAAAAAGATACTAAACACATGTCTAATTTCATATAAATTTGAACTGGATTCGAAAGGCAGTTGAAAGTTTCTATCGAACGGAAGAACACTTACCGGTGGGAATTGAATCGATGATTGTTGGTTGGATCACAGACACGAGGATATTTCTACTTTTCAAAAATGACCCATGTTTTGACTTTTTCACACTTTTTAGTCCAACATGGAGTAACATTTTATTTTATATAATAATAACCCACACTAACATGATAACTTTTTTTTTTTTTTTTAATTTAAATGAAAACTAGGATCCTCGAAAAAGACCACAATCTACGGGCAATAAATTTTGAATGTTACAACTTACAACTCTCTTACCGACTAGTCACACATCCAACAAATTATTTTACAGTATAGATTTCTCATTTTCCTTTTCGGACAAAAACTTTACATATATGACATGACATCATAACTTTCACCTTTATTTAATATATCCCGTCTATAAATTTTAACTGTAATACACGTTATTCTATAAAGTTTATTCAATTTTTTAAAATGTCAACATTCGATTCGCCATATATAGTCATAATCAATTAAAAATACCAATTTTCACTCACAACCATATTAAAGTAATGAATAGAAAATGAATATTGATCACCTAGATATGAGGATTTAATTAACTTTTCTATATTATTTGGGATATGAACAGTATATTGCAACAGAAGAATAAATATGATGAAGGTTATAGCACCACACTTATATTTTGCTCTTAATCTCCTTTCTTCAAATTGATGATTGGTTATAAATTAACTTAAAGAGAAAAAAAAACTTAAGAGATATATATTTTAGTGTGTATATAAGAGTGAAGAGACATGGATTCAACCTATGTCGGATTAAATATATGTTCTCACGTCTTCAAGATAAACGAAGCCAAACCTTCATCTTCTTCTTTTGCTCGAGATCTATCATGGAATAGTGGGGAGTGAAGGTGACTGTCAATAATTTCCTCCTTTTCACATACATAAAAAGTATGGTGGAGGTCCAGAGCCTCTTAAAATGAGAAGTAAAAACCCTTTATATAGAGAACCTCATGACCAGCATTATGAACTTTTAACCTTAGTAGACCAAACCTGGTTAGAAGTTATCTTCACAAAACCCCCAGCCCATTAATCATTAGTTAGTAGACAATAATAATATAATAAATAAAAAATAAAAATGTCGCATATGAGTTATGGGACCTTACCTCCACCAAATAGTGTTATGAGCAAAGGGTGAAAAAAATGGATAGTGAATGCTTCAATTTATAAACAACAAAATCCAATTTCTATGATTTTAAGCAAGTTTTTAATCTTATAAAGACTTTTCACATAAGATTTGAAAGTAGTAACAATACTAATTTTTAATTTCTTATTATTACGTAACTAGGTTGTTACCCGGCGCGTTGCACCGGGATATTCTGTGTGGGTAACACCCGAGTGTCGTTTTCATAAGTTGGCGTGAATTCGGTTGATATCAACTACGTTATATACTATAACAAAACTAAACCCAAAAAATAATTCGTCAAAATAACATATTTAAAGCAAATTAAAAACCAAAACACCACACTCGCCTTACTAAATCATTGCTTGATTTAGTATTAAATATATATATTTTTTAAATTAAGATTCCCAATAAGAAAACCACCTATAAAAGGTTTGAACTCGGGACATGCTAGTTGCAACAATTCGGCAACACCATCATGGCAGCTTCCTTCTTTGTTACTTTCATTACTTTCAAATGATTAAATAGTCAATCAGATTTTAAAATTTAAAAGAAAGAACTGACATTTACTGATTGGACCTACATTAAATTCACTGTAGCTTTATGCTTTTCATTTATATATCTATACTGTATATAATATAGGAGTGAGGGACCTCTTAAATTTTAAGAGGTACTATTCTTGTTGCAAATGTACAAGTAACAATGCATACAATTTTAAGAATTTAGGGGTAAAATAGTCTTTGCATATCCAAAAATAATATACAATAATGATCATTCAACTTTAATCCAGTTTTGTTAATATAATAAATAGTTACATATTTTCCCCCTAATTATTAACCAACTACCCCCACGACATTTAAACGGCCGTAACTTTTTCACACGTTAATAATTTTTCTAAAAAATTACACCATAAAAACGAGCATTTTATTATCTTTAATTTGAGTATGGTATTGCTATAGTTAATTAATTTTTAAAAAAACTAACATATTACATGATTACCAGTTATTACCGGCAATGGGTCGGACATGTTCGACTAATGGTGTTGAACGGGTTAATACAAAAAGGGTTAATTTAGTTCATGTCGGGATGGGTTTAGATCGAAAGGGTTCATCTCAAAACGGGCTTCGGGTTAAAACGTTTTCGGGTCGAAACATGTACGCAAAAAAGGATTGGGTTAAAAGTAGTTTATTTGGAACTATTGTACATTTCATCTTACTTCTTGTTTGTCGCCACCTATTATGGGCGTTCAAGCATCAGTTACATGGATGACACTGTTTACACATATCGGGTTGCTCCCGTATAGGCATTATGTGGAGCGCTTACTGGCACTAGTTACACGCCCGATGCCACGTTAAATGCATACCACCGTCAGGTTACGAACGTATCGTTGCGAGGTTATAAACGTAATAACACCGGTTGCGTTTATACATATACCGCTTCATCGCGCGGACAACTGGCTAGTATTATAATATTTGTCAAACTTGTTATCTTCAAGTTTGTCAAATCCATACCAAATTTTTTGTGGTGATTCCATTTTTAGAAATGTATTCTAAGTTTTTAAAGTCAACAAATTTATGTTAGTTCATAATTCATGTTAGTTCATGGCACGTTCCTGGTTATCATTTACTACTAGTATAAAAATAAATATTTGATTTTAATTATTCAAATTTTGATGTTGGCTGATATTAATTTTAACTTAATAAATTCTCAAGATTAATATTAACTGTTACTATATTAGTCTTTACTGAGCCTTCTTTTAACAGACGCTAACTAGGTTAGTTTCAGACAAAATATATCATTTTTTCAAGTTGAGGAAGACAAATGAAAAATGTAATTTAACTTAAAAACTCACCATCACGACCACCGCCACCCCCACCACCACCGCGACCGCCGTCGTGGACACCACCACCTTCACCATGACCGTCGTGGACACCGCCACCACCATCGCTTCCACCACCAACACGACAACCTCTGCCGCCGTAGTCGTCGTGGACACCACCACCTCCCCCATGACCACCGTCGTGGACACCGCCACCACCACCAACACAGCGACCTCCGCCTCCGCCGCCACCACCACCACCACCACCTGGTGGCAGCGAAGGAGGTCGCGGTGGTGGCAGTTGTGGTGGTGGTGAAGGTCGCAACGACGTAGCTGGCGACGGTGTCGATGGGCGTGGTGATGCGTTTTTAAGTTAAATTGCATTTTTCGTTTGTCCCTTCAACTTGAAGAAATGATATATTATGCTTTAAAACTAACCCAGATAGTTCATATTAAGAAAAGACTCAGTGAATGCCTCCAAAGTGAAAATTGAGTTAATCTAGAGAATTTCTTAAGTTGGGATTAATATTGGCCATTAGGCCAAAGTTAAGATTATTAAAATCCAATATTCCGTATAAAAAATATCAAATGTTATACACACCACCACAAATTTTCCCAACAGATCAGACCGCAAGAATGATGCTAATTCGGGTTTTATCGTATTTAATATGTTAGAAACGACGTGCTTAACACAAGTATAAAACATGAATACACATGTTTAACTACTTTATATGTCATGAGTATAGGACACGTGTTTTAAGTTTAACGTAAAAATATGGAGAGATGATGGAGCGAAGTCTACTAGTTTTAATCATTTTAAAAAAATAAAAAAATCAGAAACCCCATATTTTTTATTAATAAGTTTTATTGTGTTTTAGGCTACCTAATTGACAACCTTATTAACAAGATTAAGTTTCACCAAGAACAAATACATCATTAGTTCTAATTGTATGTCTGTAAGTGGATTCAATTTATACGCATAATAAAAACTATTTCCACATGTTTTAGCCAAAATTTGATCTTATAAAAGATGGTTTTGACTTTATGTAAGGTTCGAAAGTAGCAATAAGCCAATAATACTACTTTTTAATTTCTTATTTTTATGTAATATTGGTCAAACTTACAATCTTCATGTTTACCATAGTGTAATGTCAACAAAATTTATGTTTATAAGTTCATGTCATGTTTCTAGTCATCATTTATTGTTAGTATACATGTCACCACATATTTCCCCAACATATCAGACTGCAAGATTATGCTATACCAAGGACGAACACATAATAATTCTAATTGTATATGTATGTGTATTTTTTAACTAATAACTTTTACACATAACTATCACTGCTTTAGATAAAAGATTTAGTATTATATATTATTTGTTTGAAAACTTTTAACCCTTATAATACTATCATATTTTGTACTATTTGATGAATTGATTGGAAATGAGTTTAATGGATAGTCCGACTCAGTGGCGGATTCAGAAATTTTGTTGAGTGGGGTACAATGTAATCGGTAAAAAAGATCGGTTTTTACACTGTAGTCGAACTAATTTCCATATATTTAATAAACAAAGTGGGGGCTAAAACACGCTCTTTAGCACCTATCTTTCTTCTAGAAAGTCATGACCAACAATGAAGATTATCTAAATAAACAAAATCTAGATTCGTAGTAACTAGTAAGACAACCTTTAGTACCGGTCTTCTTTTATCACATTATGTTTCGGAGGGAAAGAATATAAAAGACTACAGGCGTGTGAAAGACATTGAATGGGGGAATATTGAATTGGGATCAATTATTATATGAAATTTACAAAGTAATTAACAAGTTGAGTGGGGGTCATTACCCCCCCCCCCCCTTGCCATGCAAGTAAATCCGCCTATGGTCCGACTTTTAAAACCACAGGTAAAAGCATAGGGTATAATTCATCGTATGCAATATGCGGAAGAATGGTGCTGCCCGGGAACACATCGCTACGGTGTGCGCCTGTGCGGCCCTACTGATATGTCCTCATGTGTGGTTGAAACACTGCTTTTGGTGAACACAATGTAAAACAAAGGCTATTGCGGGTCGGAACCTTGACGTGGCACCTATAGAGCTACGAGAAAATCACACGCTACCCACGAAGCTACGAGACGAGAGGCGCACAATGTATATACATAACCATGGTCTAATAAATCAATTACCTATATGATGAATTAAAAGTTGCTTGGTTATTTTATGAAGAAATAAAAAGATGTAACAGAATCGGTCTACATGATTGACAAAAACTCACATGATTTTTTCCTTCTTTCTTTCCTTCTTTTTCTTTTTAATCTCTCTTTTTTTTTGAACGAATTTGTATCATTGTATGTATTACCCAAACACACATGCTTGAATATAGTTTAATCTTTCTTTTTCAAAATTGTCATCGTAAAAGAAAGACACAATATAAACTTAGTTCTTGACGTTTTTCTAAAATAACAAGATGGGGTAATAAGGTTTAAAAGTTGTAAATTTGAGTACTAAGGTTTTAATTTTGTGACAATGTTATATACTAATTTTAACTTCCGTTAAAAGTTGAAGAAATTTGCGTCAACTCGCCGCCGTAACATTTGAGTTCACCAATGCACAGGCTTCAATGCTCGGATTTTAACAACGCCTGATTTTCCTGACCAAATAAACATCGTTTTAGCTATTTTAATTTTTTATTGTATGTTAATTTAACAAATTTATATTTTGGGTTTATTAAGGCGCATTTACTAACATAATCAATACCCACCTAATACGCGTCAACTCGTTGCTATAACACAATGTCCGGTTTTACCAGTCGAACAAATATTGTTTTAAATATGGCATTATTATCATTACACATTCTCACTAAATTATTTGGCGTATTTTTGTTTAGGAATATATTAGAACTTCACGTTCTAATTATTATGTTAGCTAGTGATTTACCCGTGTGTTACACGACGAATTCGGTAGATAAAACTCAGGAGTTGTAGTTGTGGGTCAACATGAATTGTGTTTGTATTGACTACGTTCGTTACAGTACCGGAATTAAACCTAAAAATTAAGTTCATATCATATTAACATACTTTAAAAAAAGCGACGCTTGTATAACGTATTATTTTTAAAATTACCATATTTAAAACAATATTTATTTGGCTAGTAGAATTGGGCATTGTGTTAGAGCAACGAGTTGACACATATTCGGTGGGTATTAGTTATGTTAGTAAATGTAGCTTAATAAAACCCAAAATATAAATTTATTGAATTAACATATAAAAACATTAACATACAAAATAAATTAAAATATTCAATACGATGTTTATTTGGTCGGAAAAAATTGGGCATTCTTAAAATCCGAGCGTTGAGGCCTGGGCATTGGTAAACCCGAACGTTACGGCGACGAGTTGACGCAAATCCCGTTAACTTTTAACGGAAGTTAAAGTTAGTACCCAACATTGCTATAAAATTAAAACCTTAGTACTAAACTTGTAATTTTTAAACTTTAGTACCCAATCTTGTTATTTTAGAGAAATGTTAGGGGCTAACGTTGTAATTGTGTCTAAAAGAAAACTTGCATTTAATTCGTTACAACCGTTTGGGGATCTAAGCCCATTCTAATGATGTGGACCATATACTACCTCGTCCAAGAACAGGCAGGAGTCATATCATATCTACATGTGTAAATCAACTGAGTCGTGCCCTCCCGAGTTCGGCACTTTTGAGATCTCGACTTCGGCACGTTTTGAACTCTTTTCTAAAACTTGTGCTTAGCTCATGAATCGTTTTCAAGCTCGACTCGGCTGGTCTCGTTTAAGATTTATTAACTAGTGTATATACATGTTTAATTATTTAATATATTTTGAGAAAGCCTAAACAAGCAAAAAGCTCGACCTGGTTTCACGTGACACACTTTAAACTATTCAAAGCTCAGCTCGAGTTTGGTTTTGCAGTGTGAATTTAATAAATAGAAATCCAATATTATAACTTAGAAATACAGTAACCCCCGAATATTTAGAGATTTTGAAGATTAGCCTAAGTATATGCCCGAGTACTTATTATTTAACAAACAGTTACATATTTGGCTAAGTATAAACTCCGAGTTGTTCGTTGTATACACGAGTACTTGTAAGGAGTTGATGAAATGCCTAATGGTTTACTCCGAGTTCTTATTAGTCTCGAGTAGTTAAGTGAATGCCCTAGATGACTGTGTATAACTACTCATGAATAAAAAAAATATTTTCTTATAACTACCCATTACTCCCATGAGTAATGCAAGTGTTCGGGAGTGAATAGTCAATGAAGTTACAAGTGTTCGTGAAAACTTAAGTGTTTGAAAGAAGTTATTATCTATTCGGGTTGAAGACTTATCTACTTGTGGTGAAGACTTTATGATTTATTGTATTTGCTCTTAAACATATGTAATGAATGTTTTCTATAAGTATAAATAGGGCAGAATGAGAGCTAGTGAGGGTCGGTTATCAATTGTATCACTTAATTGAGAGTTCGTTGTAACCATTTGAGAAACTGTTATATTCTCAGCAGGATCCAATTGCGATTACTTGATACAACAAATTGAACTAACAACACGTATTAGAATGATTCGAGCCAAGGGCGCAGCTCTTTGGGGACCCGGGGTGGCCCCGGCCACTGCCGTTTTCTCCGTTAGTAGGGTAAATTTCGCGATTTTCCCGAAGTTCTTTTATAGGTATTAATTGCGGTCACCCCAATGTATTTTTCCAAAATGCTACCGGTCACCACTGATTTGTTTTTAAATATAATACCCCATCGTTTGATTCTTTTATAAAATCCCGCAGTATTTATAAACAAAAGTTACAAAATAGTAGTCGAAAAGTAACATATTTGATTTTGTAAATATTTTAGGTCTTTGTAATTCTTCTTCTAGGAATTCACCATTAATGATGAGATCGGTACCGTACTAGTACCAAAATACTGATCCTGAAAATCACAAATTTTTGGTACCGGTACCGATACCAAAATATTCGGTTAGGTACCGGTATTGAAGGTAAAATTTGGAAACTACCGGTACCGCAACTCAAAACTTTGGTACATATTCAGTACCGACGGTACCAAACTAGTACCGATTTAGATACTGGTACCAATACCGAATTTGTTTATCCCTACTCACACTTCCTCTCGCACTATCATGAATATTTTAGGACTTTGTTGGTTAAAAAATTATTTTATTATCTTTTTTATTGTAAGAATGATAGTTTGAACAAATGAAGGATAATTAGATATATAGATGTTATATTGTTTGATCCGATCCGACCCGAATCACCGAACGAACCGAATCGTCGACCCGAAAAATTTTTGAGTCCGTGACTTCGGTCACCCCCGTGACTAAGCCCAAGCTTCGCCACTGATTCGAGCCGAAAGTTTGTTCTCATTGATAACCGAATATTTACAAGTTCATACATACATTCTATACATACTCGGTTAAGCTCGACCCGCCTAGATGTGCACATCTAAGATCCTAGAGAGAATTCTACATCATAACATTACTCGTTGAATGAATAATACAAGTGTATGTGCATATCTCTAGAGAATGGCCTATCATTCAGTAATACCCTAAGAGAATGGACTCTCTGGTCATCGTATGTGCCTCCATACGCTACCTCTAGACGTATGGGCTCATCAATTAAGAAAATGGACTGTCATACGCTTACAACTAAGCGGATAAACACTCTAACTAGGCGTATAGCCTTATACGTATTACATATTCAACCCCTACACTATCTCTAGTCTATTCTAAAAGCTACTGACAATGAATACTATATTAACATACTCCCCATTTTTCGTTGTTGTCGAATGCTGAATATGAACTGCAAATCATCATTCATAATAAATGTACTAACAAACTCCCCCTGACTGATGATTCTCGGGCTTTTGCATATAGACAAGTCATTTAGTCTTTAAAGCAAACCAATAACTTGAAGCTTATCGTATAAGATCTCCCCCTTAAGGTAAGCATATTCAGGTGAGCATTCTAATCATTCAACTCGCATATGATCTGGACCAGTCTTTCAATAACCAGCAGCAAATCATCACCTGTTCATGAGCACTAGTAAAGCAGAATCCTCTTTACATTTGACTTCGTCACACATCTTCATGAATAACCCGATTATCCAAGATTATTCACTTTGGTTTTCTCTCTCTTAATAACAATTCTCCTAAATTAACATTTTGAAGCTCTTCTACCTTCCTTTCTCTTGGATGCATGACTATTTTAGGCATATGATGTAGAGTTCCAACCTCTATTAATCAGCCATAAACGATCTGTTTAATCAATCAATGACAAGACTTATGTCACACCCTGGACCACGGCCTAGGCGTATGACACATATGTTAGTACCATATTTGTAAATAAATCTGAGTTACGAACTAAAAGCGGAAGTCTTATATTTATATGGATTTAGAGTGTAATATTTACATTACCAAAGACGGGATTATAAAACACCCGTTTAATATATTAACTGTTTATACAAAAGATTAATTGTTTATATTAAACCACCATTTATAATTAAGTTTAACAAAACAATCCGAGCCATCGGATATCTTAAGAACTTCGAGCCTCCAAGCTCCTATTCTTGATTACCTGCAAAATGTTTAAAAATACGTCAGCAACACATGCTGGTGAATATGCTGACGCTAAAATATTTTCTTTTACTTGATTACCCCTCGAGACATAACTTAGGTCCGGCCCTTTCGTGGCTTAGTAATAATCAAGCTTTTAAAATAAATACAATTATAAACTTAAGTCTCACACAAGACACCCCAGCAAACACCGCATCGTTCGACATTACTTAAGTACCATACGTATACACATGGTCAGTCTCACTTGGACGTAACTTAGGTCGTGCCCATCGTGGCGGAGGTCATGACCAAGTGTGGTGCGGTGTGCCCACCGACTTTTTACCACATATGTAAGGATTCAAACAAACGTACACGACAGCCTGAGGGCTTGCGATTACTTTTGTTTATAACGTTTTAAAGACACGTAATCCCATGTAATTCTTTTTTATTTAATTTGACTCGATTAAACAAGTTTGTAAAGTTGGGGCGTATTCATCTTTTCTTTTGGATCAGCTTCAATACACTGTCCGAGGGTCTTTCCCTTTTCTTTGCTATCTCGCACTTATAGTACGAGTATAACCTTTTTGTTAGTCGGATATACAATCCGGATTAAGACCTCTAGTCTCTTCTATAATCGTTACCTCAATTATATTTTCTTTTCTTTACTTTAAAACCTTTAGTTAAAAAGTATTCTTTTCTTTCTTTCTCTTTTATAAGTTAAAACTCTTTTATATAACTTATTTTTCTTTTATAAGATAAACATCTAGTTTAACTTATTTTATTTTTCTTTAAACCCTACGTTTCTTCTTCTATAAGAAACGTATGCTTTTCTTTTTTACTTATTATCTAAGAATAATCATAAACTTAAATAATAATAATTATAACAAAGAATCACTTTCTATCCATTTCTTTCTTTTCTTTTCTTTGTTATGTTTTCTTTTATTTATCGAGGTATCGAGTATATCCTCTACTTAGGGTTTTAGGCCTTTTTAATATTTTATTATTATTTTACTTGGGCATTATGCCTACCTTGGTTGGCTTATAAAAACCCTACACAATCGAGCAACACTTCGACGCCGCTTCGTTTTCTTATCTTCTTGATCAACCATTTTCCTTGCACGCAAAATGAGGCACACCAATATTTCTCCACACGTCGGCATGCTTTACGAGGCGGGTCGTTGGGACATCTTGGATGGCTTGGTCTTTGATTATAATGTCGTTGGTAGTTGGCACGTACTTCGAGGAACGTCGTATTTTGGGCACGTTTTACGAGGAAGGTTTGCACGAACTTCGAGGTAGAGAGAGGGAGTATATTTTTGAGAGAGAAAGAGCTGATGTTTTGGTGTGAGGAGATAGAGAGAGAGAGAGAGAGCCCAAAGCCCTTTATCTATAGGCTGATCAGGGGTCCCATCGCGATAGGCGATGGCCCATTGATCAGCCCGTCGCGTATCGCGACCTAGACTGTTGTGCTTCCATATAGGCTTGCCATGTGGCGACACGTGGCAGACGTGATGCCACGTGGTGGACGTTGTGCCACGTGTGGACACGTGGCAGGCCACGTGCCCTGTTTGTCAGACAACCCATCGCGATTGGTTTTCCTTCTGATCCATCGCCTATCGCGATGGGTCTGGAAACCAGATTTTTCTTTTTAAACCCTATAGTTTAGAATTTGTCACTTTTGGTCCTTTAACTTTTAAAACTTGGCATTTTTGATCCGAAACTTTCACGATGTTGCAACTCGTTAGTCTTCTTCATTAATATTGACTCGTTCAAAGATTATCCCGTTCAACAGAAGCAATCCACCGAATAGTTGTAGCCAATATAGTCAGGAATTGAATTCTTCATAAATAAGTAACCAGACAGACACTCGTACTCACTTAGGTTTCAATCTCGAACGAATCAATCAACAATCGAAGAAATGTTACAGTTGTTAGTCTTGAACTCAGTCAAACGTAGCTTTGTCAAAAAGTATTACCACTCCAATTTGAATTAAGTTATTAAGAAATCCTTGAAACTGTAGGAAGATACTGGTCAACAAACACTCATTGAAACTTTTTATCTCCCCCATTTCATGTTAAATTTGGCGAGGTCTTGAATAATCTTAAAAAATTCACAAATAAACTCCTTTTTTCAGTCATGTTCTCCCCCTCGACGATATATAAGAAAATCAAATTTCGGAAGAAATGTGAAATGGTACCATTGATGCACTAATCAAAGTCAATGATAATATTCTCAGACTTGGAAACAGAATTTGGGTACCTATTATCGGAGATTTACCAGAGAAGATTATGAATGAAGCATACAGATCTTAGTACATGATGCAGCCTAGTAGTGAAAAAATGTATTAACATCTTAAAGAAAACTACTGGTGAATATGAATGAAAAGAGAGATAGCATTGTATGTTGTTGAATGTTTGACTTGCTTACAAGTCAAAACTGAACATCAAAATCCATTAGGCTTATTGCAACAACCATAAGTTCCACTTTGGAAATGGGAAATGATAACCATGGATTTTATCACGAAGCTTCAAAAGACATCATGACAGAATGATGCTATATGGGTTATCATTGACAGATTAACCAAATCTTCTCATCTCCTACCTATTAAAGAAACATTATCTATGGATAGATTGGAGCAAATATATGTTAAAAAATTATCGTATCATTACATGGTGAGCCATTATCTCTCATATCTGATTGAGAGAGCAGATTTACGTCTCATTTTTAGAAAAGCTTCCAAAGTGCCTTAGGAACTCAACTTAAGCTTAGCACTGCTTATCATCCAAAGACGCTTATCATTCGAAGAATTATTAGTAGAGCGGAAGAAAAATTCAAACATTGAAGATATGCTTCGAGCATGTGGGGTAGTGAGAATGCGTGACCTGATTGATTACGATTCATTATTTTACCTTCTAGTCTATTGATATGAATACGTTTAAGTTGAATAATGTTAGTGTGCGTTGAGAGGAAATTTAGGCAGAGTAACGAGATCTAGAATGATGAAATAAGAACTGTTATTAACTTAGATAATTTGCAGGGTATACATAGGATATGAGCTCATTCGTTAGACTACCCCTAACGAATGAGCCTCATTCGCTATCATACATTAATATCATTCATTATCTTAATGAATGATTTCATATGTTAGCCTCATTTGTTAGCATCCCCTAACGAATGAGGACAAAAGACATGCAGAGCTCATTCGTTATTATCTACTCTAACGAATGAGCTTTACAATAATTACCAAAATACCCCTATAAATTATCTAATACCAGAATACGTTAAAACAAAGATCGAGATGCAAAACGATGTACTAACAAACTCCCACTCATCTCGAGCTCTTTGTATCTTCACTCTCGTATAATATACAATCACCTGATGCTATAAGTCACCGCTTCTTATCTGTTAACTTCCTTTTCTTTTCAAAATAGACTTATTAACTACTTCTTGGGTTAATATGATTTTTCTTTTCCTTCACCACTAAATCCCTTTCGTTACCTATTTATAATTTACCAACTAAACTCTTTTTTTTAATTAATAACTTGTATATGATATTTTTTTATAACAAAAATAAATACACTGGTTCGTATAACTTTATTTTTTTCTAAACATCCAGTCATAAACTTTGTTTTCAAAAAAATATATATTTTTGATCTCATAAACGACTTTGACACGTTTTTAAAACAGTAAATTTGATGAAATAGATTTACATTTTTAAAGCTACTTATGACAAGGAGTACTTGAATTTAAAGTTTATATTTTTCTTAATTGTTAATGATTGTTTTTAATTATTTTTAGTTTGTAATGTTTTATGTAGTATTAATTTTAGTTGAATTAAATTTTTAAAAAGTTATTGATCTTGTACGTGTTAATTGAGATTACACGTATTACATTGGTTGTGAGTATTGTTGTAAAAATCCTGACTCGGCGTCTATTAATCCCCGATTAATCACTACTCAGTACCCCCCCCAAACATCTACTAGGCGCCAATTAATTGTTATATGGTCAAATTCTGGCAAAATTGATATTTTTATATATAAAACTAGGTTAGCTACCCGTGTAGCACACGGGTTAAAATAAATAAATTTATTTAAACAATAACATAATGTGACATACAAAAAAATATATATATTCAATAGATATAAAGATATATTATATGGTATAATAAATTACACACTATACAATATGAAAATAGAAAATTTATAAATCTCTAAATATTTCTTGATACACAATATTTGTAGTTTTATTTGTAACTTTACTTGTTTTTCAAAACTTAGTAGTTTCACATTGTTTCTGATTTTAACTCTAGATAATGCAACAAATAACTGGTCATGAGTTAAAACAAATTGTCTAGAAAACAAACCAACAATCTACAATGATTGACCTTTGCTTTTGTTAATCTTCATTCCATACAAAAATTAAGTGAAAATTTCATGCTTTAAAATTAGTACTTTTATTTAAAGGTGTAGGATTTAAAAAAAAATTAAAATTGTGAGTTCCAATATTATTTTCGGATATGATTTCGGTTTTTATAGCACGGTTATCATATTGTATTTTCACATGTAGCTTAATTTCATTGCAATTACCAATTTTCTAGTTAATATTTTAATCAACATCAGTTCAACATCAACTTTTAAAACTAACATATGACTTACAACCTTATATTTTGAGGTCATTTAAAAAGTCAAAAAACTAATACTTTCTTGTAACGTATCATTTTATATCTGATAGATACCATATGAAGAATATAAGGATATACAAAGTCAATTTATCGTCTGATTAACAGTGTGCTAACGTTTAACATTTGTATTCCAAAGGTAAGAAGTTGTCTTTACCGCATGAAAAACCAAAACATGTAGTATATTGTTAATATTTTTGTGGATTTTTAAGATGATGAACTTAACATAAATGATGGATTGATTAAATAGCAAATTAAAAAAATGTTGTAAATGGCTACTTTTTTAAACCAACCCGTGGATCGAAACCCATTCTAATAATAAATTGTTTTGACTTGAACCATATTTGATACTTTAACCGGTTAAAGAACTCGTCGTTTAAATTAACATAAACACTGATAACTTCAATAGTTAATTTGTTTTTTAAGAGTTTGAATGATTAAGAAGAAAAAAAAATGTACTTAATATGAGAGAGAGAATTGAAATTTAAAATACAAAATTATTAATAATAAAGATAAATGTATTTAATATGAGAGAGAGGAGAGAAAATTTTGTAAGGATTAATATGGTGATGACATGTGCCAATGAGAAAGTTTTGTTTATTATATAGTATATAGATTTGGTATATATATGAATATTTGAAAAGTTACATGTAAATTCAAGTTCGATTAATCTTGATTTCTCCAACACTGGTCACAAGAGAGTTAAAGGAATGGAAATTGATGAGGATGTCTTGTTTGTATACGACTACTATTGCTTAATTTGGTAAATGAACATTGCATTTATGGTCACTATAAAATATTAAACATGCCGCCAAGGGTATTAGCAAATTGATCACCGCTCCTCACAACCACTATCTTCATTAGTAGTAACTACTATAAGTGGTAAGTTAGTCGAGTTTGGAAAGCATATGAATGTAAACCCAATACAGTTAATGCCTTGTGGTGGAAAGGCAGTGCCGTTAAAAGTACCATGCACTCACATCCTTGATGAGCAAGAAGAAAACCATACAACATCTAAACAAACTGTTTGAAGACGAGGTACAATAGTTTTATAATCATATCTATTAAAAAAATCAATAATAATAACTCATATAGCCGCAACCAACATAATGATACGTTACCCAATCCTAGTGACCCATTAGTTTTACTACTTCTATATGAACTCTCATAGGGATTTTTAGAAACTTTTGCATCACTCGATCCAAACCAGTCAAGGACTCAAACAAAACTTAATCACGTGCGGCTCGATTTCATACGATCATACAACCAAGTTGAATATAAGCTTGAACTTGGTTTCGTTTCAAATAAAAGCCTCTTTCAAGTTCAACTAACAAGAAAACGTGGAAAATAAGTTAACGGAATACATAAACAAATCAAGCCCAAAAAAAGTTCTAGTAATAACTTGTGCATTCACAAAGGTTACATTACACAAAATCAGCATTTATTACATGAAAACAACTTATTATGTTATTCTCTACCTTACCAAAGCCCAAAGAAGTAGTGTTGGATTGGATTGGATTAAGTCACTAAACTAATGGAAAGAAGTTACCTTAATCTTCTTTGGTGTCAGACTCAATGTCCCGGAAAAAAGGTTCACTTAATTTCCGTATCCCTTCGGGAACCTCGGCCCAGTTAAAAGGCTTTGGATCAATGCGAATCTCATCCTCGTAGGATGGTATAGGTTCGGTGATAAAAGTTGTTTGTGCGAGTAGACCACTCATATTCTCTTCTTTAGTCACGTCTGAATTGAATAGTAGGAGGGCGCTAGCTTACAGGAATGTTGACCGGAGGAGTTGTGGTTATCTATGAACTCGAGACTAGTTTTAAAAATCTGAAACCTCTTCTCCTTCTCTTGAGGGGTGTCGTAGGATTTGTTATGCTTAATGATGAATGACTCGAACATAGCCTTGAGTTCATCCTCCGAGCGCGCGGTGGAGAAGAACACTACAAAATGAGGAATTCCTGATTTGTAATGTGATTAGGGTTTCAAATAACACAAGCTGCTATTGTTTGTTTATATACAAATTTTAAAACAATATAGTAATATATATCTATCAAGAGTACTAGACGACAATCAATCAATCAATCAGAATTTAGAAGAGAAGAATGAATGTTTATATCACAAAATCAATGGATTAGATTAACAACACAAAAAAGGGAAACAAACGATTATACATACCTTTTGACGGAAAACGAGCATGAGTGGAACGGAACGTCGGTGTTGGAAATTACTTTTGTAATTTCCTCATCAACCTCTCGACAGGTTTCTTCAAAAGCAGCAGCAGGGCCATTTTTTAATCAGGGATGTGAATGAGATCGAGGATGTCGACAATGACCTAACTATGATATAACTAGTAGTGGACGGTAAGTAGAAGGCAGGTCTGGATGGGATACTAACATCGTAGGGAATGTAAGCGTATGCATTGTTGTATTTTTACGTGTTAACTGGTATCTTTGGGGTTTGTTTCTAGCTTCATTATATAATCCGTGGAGGAAACGATTTACGCGACAAGTCAAGAGTGCCAAAGTCGCCGCCACCGACAATTTAATCAAGTTTCATGCTGGCGAATTCTGAGAAACAATGCCCCATGTAGATAATGACATCAATAATTTTTCTTTACATTCTAAACAAAACAATATTTGTTTAAACCACCTACAACTTTTTGGTTAACTTTGAAAAAAGAAAGAAGTCAAACATGACCAAAAAATCAACTATTCTTAAATTTCAGTTTTTATGAAACTTTATATCAAATAGAGTAACAGACCAGTTTCTACGCCAAACAATTTATTACTATTGACAACCAAAACAACATATATACTTGAATTAATATCATATAACTTTTGCATAGTTGTAATCATGACGAATTATCTATTCTAATGAGAACAAAAACAACCAATAAGTAGGAGGAACATTAAAAAGTAAGAATTGAACTGACCCAACCCAATTTTGCCATTTATTTTGCTGCTGTGACTTAAAACAGATATAAACTTAAAACAGATATAAACCATTGCACATGTAGATTCATCAAGGTGGTAAGTTATAATATCAATATATTCTATGTTCCTAAAACCCTTTGTTGAGTCCTTGAATTAAACAAAGTTGATATAGATATAGAATACATATATTGATGGATAACATAGACAATTTGGATGGCTCAGTATAGGAGCTAACAAAAAAATCACCACTATGAAATCATGGGGTTTAAGAGCATCCACAATGGGGTGTGGAACTCAAGGTTTGGATGATGTGGATGACTTCAAACAAGAGGGACATCAACTATTGTTGTTGTGGGCTAAAAGTTTGCTTCACAAAGTTTGTGAGTACAAACTTCATCCAAACATCATAGGGGGCAAAAGGTGGGGGACCACTCTCTCAACCACACACATATATATAACATGTATATATACATATTTCTTAATACTTTAATATTATGTGATGGGTTTGTGGAGGTTTGTTGTTGTAGAATAAAGTGAGGTTTTTAAGAAAAGTTTGAAATCTGATGTGGCACTGACGTGACGGTTTGTATAGGTTTGATGTTGTAAATACTCTAAGAATAACCATATAAACCTCGATAGTAGCACGCAATCTAGATAAAGGTTGAACGGTCTCACTTATTTCCATCCCTCTTTTGACAAAAGTGTTTCCATTTCATCAATGTGTTCGTTACCAGCATTGTATCTGCAAAAAAGTAAAGCAAATAAATAAGAGAATTAGATTAATAAATTAAAAATGATAATTCTCTCTTTTTACCAGGAAGTCCTTCTGAATGCTTGTTAGTACACATGAACCAACTGCCTCCATAACATGTTTCTTAATAGGTTGAACGTTCTCACCCCACTCACTTATTTCCATAACGGGCATGCTCATTCTCTTTCAAACCTGAAAAATAATTATAATTGATATAAACATGCAATAAACTATTAACTTGAAATTAAAAGATTGTGGGATTAAAAGGGAATTTATATACCATTATGAAACAGTCTTCACAAAACGGGAGCTTGCATGATTGCATCTTTTCTTGGAAAATAGCCCACAAGTATCTTGAACAAATTAAACTTAAATATCTATGAACAAATTCCATCATTATTATACATGTTCTGGTGTTGCATATGATCCGTAATGGACTACTTTTCGTGATAATGCATTCAAAGGCTTTTATTTAACTCCTAAAAAGTTCTGAGAAAAAACAGAAAATTACAACGGAATTGAACCCGTTTGGACCCAAGTCTATTTTGGTCAGAATCTATTTTAACCCGAACCAAGTTTGCATTTTATTTTAAACGACCCATTTAGATCCAAACTAAATTCTACTTAGACCCCATTTTTCCCCGAACAGATTCTGACCTGAATTTGTTGTGACCCTCACCTGAACTCGACTCGCCCAACTTTCTAGATTTACTTTTAGGTAGTAGGCCAAAGGGAATGAGCTATAGAACCTGATCACGAGCTTTGTTACAATTTGCCAGCATCTAGAAAAACCAATATGCATAATTCACAGATTCCCTGCAGTTTGAACAATTCACAGATCCTACAAACATAAACATTATATTGTAATTTTAAATTTACAAAATAACAGGAACTAAAATAAGTTAAGCATGTTTACCTTCTCAGGCATGTCATCAACCATATGTCCATATTTCCGGTTTCAATACTTATTGCTGACTTCCTATTGCACTATGGGCTAAGAAAATACATTTAAACATAAGTTTGACTTCTAAAAGCCAAAACATCAACAAATTTCCTAAATGTACCTTATAAAGGAAGCCAAGATGGCAGTTACTGCAAGTTATCGTCCAATTCCGCATGCCACAGCAAGCCCGAACCACGATTAAGTATTAAGTATTTCCAAAATCAATTTATATTATGCTTTCTAAAAGAAATAATAAAAAAGGGTAGTAAATAAAACCTGATAGCAAAATCATGATCGGCTAAATAATAATATGCATGACCACGAAGCAACAACACGTCTAAATCATCCTCATTTCCTTTAAGTATAAATCCCGCTTCTGAAATGGCTCCTGAATAATATTTAGCAGCTAATAATAACTTCATTTTAGTATCTTAGCCTGAAATTTAAACAAAATATTGAATATAATGAAATATTTAATGTGTGGATACAAAGAAACATATATCACAGAATTAAGTTGGAATAGTTGGTTTAGACTTTAGAATGTACCTGTGAGCATGCATGAGAAAAAATAAGAACCACTTTCTCTATAAAATCCAAAGCTTTTGTATAATCGCCTGAATCAAAGAGGTTATTAGCCGAATCTAAAGCACTCCTGGATTGATGCAATTGTGAAAGCTCCTTTTCAACAACCGAGTTTCCCGGTTTCATTTCAAGAAACTTTTTGTTGTTGGGTTCGTAGGCCTTGTTGGCCCGGTTTATTATATGAAGTCAAAAGAGGAGACGGGTGTGGGCGGTCAGGCCCAAGCCCGGCCCGGTTTAGATTTCTTGCATAATAATTTACTAACCCTAGTTCAGTCCCTATATAAACAACATTATGTACTTGTAATATTTGGTCACTCAATAAAGATATACCTAGTTGCCACCCGTGGACGTAGGTCAGTTTAGACCGAACCACGTTAAATCCTCGTGTTCGTTTACTGCTTTCGTGTGTGTGTTCAGTTTCGTGTGTGCGTTTAATCCTAACAAGTGGTATCTAGACCTTAGGTTTGTTTCACACGAAGAACTCGTTGAACCGTTTCTTACGCCGTCGCGTCACCGCTAGCAGTCGCTAGGGTTTCGCCGTCGCCGTCGTTATTTCTTATTGCCGCAGTAGCGCCGCTAGAAGAAATCGCCGAAGATTGTTATTATCAGTTTGGCCTTTTATATTTTATTTGGGGGTCGAGATTCTATTTTGCAAAGTACGAGTCAAGAATAGTTGAATCAAGATCCTATTTTTCGTTGAAGAACAGTTTTAAGTCAGAAGAAGCGTTAAAGAAACGGAGAACCAGTGCCAACCGCGTTTGTCAGGTTTTATCGTTTCAGTTTCTGATTTTCAGTTCGATATTCCGCTGCGTATAAATAGGTTGATTTTTTAACAGAGTTCAGTAGAACAATTGTTAAGTTCAGGCTCGTGTTGCTGTGTCTGTCTCTGTTTTATCCAGTTTTTCGTTTTAGTCATTGCCATGGCAGAAAACGGAAAGGTTTCGATACAGAAGTTTGACTGACAGAAGTTTGGTTGGTGGAAGATGCAGATTGAGGCACTACTTTGTCAGAAAGACTTGGATGTAGTGTTTGAGGATGAAAAACCAGAAAAGTTGTCAGAAGCAGATTGGAAGAAGTTAGACAAGAAAGCTAGGGCTTGTATTACATTGTCGTTGTCGGAAGATGTGGCGTTTAACGTCATGAAAGAAACCACAGCCCGTGGTATGATGGACGCACTATCCAACATGTATGAGAAGCCTTCGGCAGTGAATAAGGTCTATCTTATCAGAGAGCTAGTGACAACTCGAATGAAAGAGGGTGGGTCAGTTACAACTCATATCAATAATCTTAATTCGATCTTGTCCCGCTTAGTGTCAGTTGACATTAAGTTTGATGATGAAGTTCATGGCCTCTTGTTATTATCCTCTTTGCCCGACAGTTGGTCGCAAACAGTGACTGCAGTTTGTAGTTCGTCTACAAATATTACTTTCGATGGGATTCGAGATCTGATTCTGGGAGAAGATTCAAGACGCAGAAGTTCATGTGAATCATCAGGCAATATGCTAGTCACAGAAGGTAGAGGTAGGGGAAAACAGCGAGGCAGTGGGAGCAGGAAGAGGAGTCAGTCTAAGACTCGTAAGGATATTGAATGTTGGGTTGTAAAGAGAAAGGACACTTCAGGAATCAGTGTCCGAATGGTAAGAAAGGTGAACGTTACAGAAGACGACACAGATGACGGGGTCAGTAGTGATGAGGCTTTGGTTTGTAGTGTTGAGAGTAGCGTTGATGCTTGGGTGATGGATTCTGGTGCATCATTTCATGCCACTCACTGTAGTGAAACGATGAAGAATCTTAAATTTGGGGATTTTGGAAAGGTTCGACTAGCGAATGATGATATTTTAGAGGTTACGGGTATGGGAGACGTTGATTTGATAACTTCAGCCGGTACTTCTTGGACTTTGAAAGACGTGAGGGTTATTCCAAGTTTGAAGAAACGTTTGATTTCAGTTGGGCAGTTGGATGACCAGGGGCACGATGTTAAGTTCGGGAATGGGCAGTGGAAAGTAGTCAAAGGGAATCTCGTGGTTGCTCGTGGCAAGAAAATGGGTTCGTTGTATATGGTCAATATGTCACCGAAAGGAGTGGATCCAGTTTTGGTGAAAGACAAAGTCCGGTTCACAGAATCTCGTGGGCAGAAGAAGGTTCGTTTTGCAAGTAACAAACCCAGAGCCAAAGTGAAGATTCAGGATGAACGAGCTAGGAAGGTTAAATCAGTTGGGGGACATCGTGACAGTGGGAACACAGGTCGTGTTTCAGTTACAGTTCCAGGTCGACAGTGGATTAAGAAAACCAGTATTCCAGCTGTAAAAGTCTCTCCAATGAATTACTTGCTGAATATGGAGAGTGTTTGTTCTCAAGTTATCTCAGGATCCGGTAGTTCGTTACAGTGGGAGCCGGTAGGGACAGAGAACGGGTCAGGGGTAGTTTCAGCCATGACTGACGTGTTGGAGCTCCGGGGAGCTTCAACGGGCCTTCAGGTTAATTGATGAGAAGGCGGTGGCAACTAGAAGAAGTTTAATGTTCAGATTACAGAAGTACAATCAGGAGTGCAGACGAGAGTACTCAAGGCCTCCGAGTGGGAGATTGTTGGGTTCGTAGGCCTTGTTGGCCCGGTTTATTATATGAAGTCAAAAGAGGAGACGGGTGTGGGCGGTCGGGCCCAAGCCCGGCCCGGTTTAGATTTCTTGCATAATAATTTACTAACCCTAGTTCAGTCTCTATATAAACAACATTATGTACTTGTAATATTTGGTCACTCAATAAAGATATACCTAGTTGCCACCCGTGGACGTAGGTCAGTTTAGACCGAACCACGTTAAATCCTCGTGTTCGTTTACTGCTTTCGTGTGTGTGTTCAATTTCGTGTGTGCGTTTAATCCTAACATTTGTAACTCTTCTCTGATTCCTCATATCTACATTAGCCAAAAACCGCCTGTTTAATATAAGTTTCTAATCAGGAACTATGTGTAATTAACTAACTATGTTTAGATTTACTTGTCCTTAAGAATGGTTTAGTGACCAATGTAACAAATATACTATATATAATTTACTGAAAGGTTAATAAAGAACTTGCATAAGTCACGAAGAACCGAAGCTCGGCGCCAATATGCTTCTGAAAGTGATCGATCGGCTTCTATGACAACATTAAGATCATTTATTGCCTCATTATAATGCTTCACCTTTATACCGTGTGATACTTTTTCAAACAATTCAGCAGTATCACCTGATTTCCATCTGCATAACCATACATACTTCCAGTTAAACATCAAAAAATCAGATAAACCACATATAACAGCTGATAAAAATCAACTGAAGCAGCTCAATCACTATATTTCAACACCCAAAACACATAAGGGGATGAAGTGCATTTAGACTTTAGAGGTGTTCATCAGTTCGGATATCAGTTTATTCGGTTCTAATAACTTTTTTTGTCCCTAACCAAAAACCGAATTCACAATTTGGTTCGGTTTTTTTCTGTTACGGAGTTCGGTGTTGATGAGTATTCAAATCAAACACGAACAATTAACCGATAATTAGATCGAAAACGATGAGAAAATTAATGAAAATAGTAAGAACAGTGAAGGGTAGGAAGGGAATTTGATTTAATATGTAAATAAAGTATAAAGAAAAGATAGAACAGGACCACTAACAAACCAGGGATATTCCCTCTCTCATTGCCTGATGCAAGAGCCACTCATTACTAACTCATATGATTATTCCCTTCCTATTAGTACTAACATGTGCACACTAGCCACTTTGCACTTTACCCCTCCTTGAATAGACAATTAGCTCTTTTGGACCTTCATGATTCTTATCATTGCCCTCCCCTTCAAGAGACAAGACTGAATTCCGGGAACTGTAGCTTAATCCAATCAACATCTTCCCATGAGGCCTCATTTATTGGTTGACCAATCCAATGTACTAACCATTGTTCCACCAAATCTGACCCATCTCGAATGACACGAGTCGCCAAAACAGTTTGAGGTGCAAGATGAGGAGAATCTGCCATATCCAATTCTGAAGGTAACACTGTCTCACTAGGACCCGAAACTGCTTTTTTCAAAAGAGACACATGAAAAACCAGATGTATTTTGGAAGTGGTAGGCAGTAGCAGTTTGTAGGCCACTGGACCTAGCTTTTCTACTATCTGAAATAGCCCAAAAAATTTTGCTGCCAATTTTTGGTGAATTCGGCTAGCAACGGACAGCTGGCGATAGGGTTTCAATCTTACATAGACCCATTCTCCCACCGAAAACTGTATGTCCCGTCTTTTCTTGTCCGCATGTAACTTCATAGCCCCCTGAGCATTAGATAAGTGAAATTTAAGTTGCTTAAGGGCCTCATCCCGGTCCTGAAGTTCCCTCGCGACAGACTCCACCCGAATTTCACCCGGAATGAATTGAAATACCGAAGGAGGGTGTCGTCCATAGACAGTTTCGAAGGGAGTAACACCCGTGGAAGCGTGAAAGGTGGAGTTGTACCAATACTCTGCCCATGGTAACCAGACAGACCAAGTCTTGGGCTGATCAACTGCGAAACAACGCAAATAGGATTCCAAACATCGATTTATTTCCTCCGATTGACCGTTTTCCTCCGATTGACCGTCAGATTCCGGGTGGTAGGCCGAACTCATTTGCAGTTTAGTACCCATGGAACGGAATATTTCTTGCCAAAACTTGCTTAAAAACAAGGGATCACGATCACTTACAATAGATTTAGGAATTCCATGATGACGAATAACCTCCCTAACAAAAATCTCAGCCACTGTTTTAGCGGTGTACGGGTGTTTTAATAAAATAAAATGAGCATATTTCGATAAACGATCCACCACCACAAGAACCACCGTGAACCCCTTCAAAGGAGGCAGCCCCACAATAAAGTCCATAGACACGTCTTCCCAAATAGCGTCGGGAATTGCTAAAGGTTGTAAAAGACTAGCAGGCAGCACCGAACTCGCCTTACATCGCTGACAAATATTTCATTCCCGGATAAACTTTTTAATAGTAGTTGTCATACCTGCCCAATACACATTAGCTGCCAATCTCCGATAAGTTCTGTAGAACCCTGAATGTCCTCCCGTAGCGGTCACATGAAATTCGTGTAACAAGACCGGAATAAATTTAGAGTGGCGAGAAATAACCAAACAGTTCTGGTAAAACAGAACATTATTCTTGATTGAATACCCCAGGTACTTTTCCGGTGTCATTTCGATTTTTTTCATTAAGGTCTAAATATCAGAATCTTGTTTGGCCTCCTCAATAAGCAAAGCACCGTGAAGCCAAATAGGAGCAGAAACCGCTTGTAAAAACTGACCAAAATAAGCACGACGGGATAAGGCATCCGCTGCATGGTTTTCCCGACCGGGTTTGTATTGAATGTAGAAATCATAGCCCAAGAGTTTAACCACCCAATTCTGTTGATCGTAAGTAGAAACACGTTGTTGCAATAAAAATTTCAAACTCTTCTGATCCGTGCACACCGTGAACTTGGAACCCAACAAATAAGGACGCCAATGTTGGACCGCCAAAACTAAAGCCATTAGTTCCCGCTCATATTCCGATTTTGACAGGTTTCGATAACTTAACGCTTTACTAAAATAGGCAATAGGTTTCTTGTGATGCATAAGAACAGCACCAATACCGCATCCCGAGGCATCACATTCCACAACAAACGGAAGTGAAAAGTCGGGTAAAGATAACACCGGAGCTGAAGTCAAAGCTTGTTTCAGTTTCTCAAAGGCTGCGTGAGCCACCGGGGTCCACTTAAAAGCATCTTTCTTTTTAAGATCTGTTAACGGCCTTGCAATACTTCCATAATCTTTAATAAATTAACGATAATATCCGGTCAACCCAAAAATCCGCGAAGAGCTTTCAATGTTGTAGGGATCGGCCAATCAACAACAGATGCCACTTTTGATGGATCCATAGTAACCCCTTGACCAGAAATTACATGACCCAAATAATCAATTGACCGTTGACCCATGCTACACTTTTCAGGGTTAGCTTTGAAGTGATTAGATAATAAAATGTCAAAAACCTCTTTTAAATATGCCAAATGAGTCTCCCAAGTAGGGCTGTGGATCAGGATGTCATAAAAAAAATAACGACCTTGTGACGTAGAAGAGGCCGGAAAATATCATTCATTACCGATTGAAAGGTAGCCGGGGCGTTCATAAGACCGAATGGCATGACCAAGTACTCATAGTGTCCATCGTGAGTACGAAAAGCAGTCATCTCAATGCTATCGGGGCACATACGAATTTGATTATATCCCGCTTTGAGGTCCAGTTTAGAAAAGAAAGTGGATCCATGTAATTCATCAATCAATTCATCGATCACCGGAATATGATACTTATTAGGAATTGTGGCATTGTTTAATGCACGGTAATCAACACACATACGCCACGAGTTATCTTTTTTTTCGAACCAATATGACAGGACTTGAAAAAGCACTTTTACTCGGTCTAATCATCCCCATAGTTAACAACTCTGAACTTGACGTTCGATTTCTGTCTTTTGAACATGAGGGTAACGATAAGGGCGGACACAAATGGGGGCAGGACTGGACAACCGAATACTGTGATCATGAGAGCGGCTCGGTGGAAGGGACATAGGTGGTTGAAAAATCTCATTAAACTGCTGCAATAAAGAAGTCAAAGTAGTTTGTTGATGAGTGGTTAATAGTGGTGAAACCGGTGGAAGCGAAGTTTCCACCAACGAGGTACCCGTAATCCCATCCATGGATAACCACTGATGTAAGGCGGATAAAGAAGATTGACCTGATTGAACCCCGTGTAATTGCACTGACACTCCCTGATGTAAAAAACGCATCCAAGAATGTTGCCCGTCATGGACCACCTCACCCAAAGACTTTAACCACTCCAGACCCAAAATAAAATCCAAGGACCCGGTATCAAATACCAAAGCATCCACCGAAAATGAACAAGGACCAATAAGAACCGGAAGAGCAGCACATCTTTCATAAACAAAAACGAAATGCCCATCGCCAAGTTTAATATTTATACCTTTGAATTCCGAAGACAATAAGCCCATAGCCGAAACTAAACGACACGAAATGAAATTATGAGAAGCCCCACTGTCAACCAACATAGAGATTGGAAAACCGATCAACGTGCCTTCCAATTTCATAGTAGCAGACGGTGCTTGGGCAGCCACCGTGCCAGCAAACTCCAAAGCATTACAAGTACCCACTGTGCAATCCGAATCAGTCTCGAGTGTAGGAGGAGAAGGTTCCTGTAGTAAGACTCCAATGGGAAAGTCATCCTCATCATCTCCCAATAGCAAGACACGTAACCGACCCTCAGGGCACTTATGAGTTGGTCCATATTGCTGACCACAACGAAAACAAAGTCCCTTCTTACGCCTGTCCTCCCACTCAGTTCTAGAGAGAGAACGGAGATCACGGGGAGAGGACTGACCATTATCAGCAGTTGGAAAAAATGAATTAGGGTTCCCCATTGAACGGGGAGAGTCCAATTTGGGGACCATATTTTTCTCACTGGACCTGGGAAAAGAAACAGTTCTGGAACTAGATCGGCCCATACTCGACGGCCCTTCTTTAGGCCCAAACGATGGAAGTCCATTAGGGTTCAGATAACGGTAACGACCCAAAGCCGCTTGACCCGAACCTGGTCGAAGCATCAGTTCGAAGTCCTTCGCCAAGTACATCGCGTCCAAACGAGAGCGAGGACGATGAAGACGGGCCCACTTCTTTACATCATCTTTTAAACCAGCCACAAAATAACCGATTGTTTGCGATTCTGGAAGTCGCGGAACAAAAGGTACTCAAAATCATCAATATAATCATATATTGAGTCCCCCTGTTTAATCGTAGCTACCTGTTCATACGGGTTCTGGATTTCTAATCCACTAAACCGCTAAAGCAAGTCCGATTGAAAATCCGGCCACGAAATGGTCGGATGCAACTGAGCAATTATGGTGAACCAGTGTTGTGCAACCCCAACCATACTCAATCGAGCCAATCGTAATCGACCGTCATCAGGTGTATGATTCAGATCGAAATACAGATCTGCTTTTTGAATCCAACCTTGTGGATCGTAACCAGAAAATTCAGGAAGTTTTACCTTGTTCACAGCCCATGGAGAAGAATCTGTGTTGTCGGACGGTCCTACGCCAGATCCGTTACCGACAGAAACGAAAACCCCTAAAGCCGGAGAATCGAAAACCGCTCTCTTATCTTGCTTTGCCATCCACGTTAAAACCACCTTCCTAAACTCCCCAGACTCAGCTCGTTCCACCTCCAAAGACTGTAACGAACTACCCATCGATTGTAACGAACCATGAATTTCAGTCACATCTGACTGCAGCTGTTTGATCTGAGAATCCTGAGCATCTAATCTGGAGTTTGTACGAGTTTCCATGGTGAAGGTCACTGGAAACGAGTATTCGGAAGTTCACCGGAAAACGAGTAATCGGCAGGTCGGACCAATGATGAGTATTCAAATCAAACACGAACAATTAACCGATAATTAGATTGAAAACGATGAGAAATTTAATGAAAATAGTAAGAACAGTGAAGGGTAGGAAGGGAATTTGATTTAATATGTAAAGAAAGTATAAAGAAATGATAGAACAGGACCACTAACAATCCAGGGATATTCCCTCTCTCATTGCCTGATGCAAGAGCCACTCATTACTAAATAACATGATTATTCCCTTAATCCTTCCTATTAGTACTAACATGTGCACACTTTACCCTCCTTGAATAGACAATTAGCTCTTTTAGACCTTCATGATTCTTATCAGGTGTTCAGGCTTTTTGTGCATCTATACTGCATTAGTCGATACAATATTCTAAGATATATACAAGTGTACACCAACACATTTATCACCTTATTTTAAATAACCATACCTCATATTTCTTTGAGGATTTAAAAACATTAACAATCATTAAGTTTACTGTTTCATCAGGATACCTGACATATGCACATTGTCTAAAGTCTAAACCCTAAACCCCATAATCAAAAGCCCAAAATAAAACTAATATAAAGTCAAAACTAAAAATGGTTCTAGGGAATTTCACCTTCAATTGACCAAAAACTATTATTAAAAACATGTCGTCTCAAAGAGGGATAAAAGTATGAAGCAATACAAAATTCATACCATGGTTTGGTGGTTCCAGTAAGAAAGGAATCAATAGACGGACCCGCAATCCCGTGTTGCGCTTAAAAGATGTACCGCCAAACTTAGTCCAATAGAACAGGTTGCTAACGTAAATAGAAACTGCAAGTGTCATCAACAACCTTAAAAGGTATTTCAACTATTTAAGAATGTAAGTGTCTGATGGAGGCATCTACGATAGGAACTATTGTTGGATTGGAGCCATGTTTCGAATTAAAATAAGAAAATCACAACTCGCGATTGCAGTACCTACAATTAGCTCCCAATTTATAAACCAATTGACCTAGAATGAATAGAAGGGGAGGTTGCCAGCAGTTTTTTTTATTCATCGAGCAGCGGCTACTGTTGATTGATGGTTGAATGAGTTCAGCCAGTGTGAATGGAATCTCTTATTGGAAATCGAACACAAGAATCACAAACAAGTTTATTGATCAATACAACCGATCAAGTCTTTCTTTTATTAAAAAAACCTAAGTCACACTATACGAATGATCCAATAAACCTATACTAATTCTAATCCAACTCAAAATTAATTAACTAATCAAATTATAAATAAACAAACTCACTTCATCTCTAGCCATCTATTTATAATAAACATATACTATTCTTAACCTAACAAATACATAATTAATTAATCAAATAAACAGAGTCACTTCTTTCTCATACCAACTCAATCAAACAATTATAAAACTAACAGTTATATTATTAAGCTAGATTAAACCTTCATCTTCGACCACTCACCTTAGTCTTCACCACTTGCCGCATGACATTTATATTGTTGATAGTATCAAAGTACCAATATTAACCCTAACTGAATTAGGTATATTGGATGTTAAATGTTTAAACCTCCTGCCATTATGACATGTTACCATAGCCAATCAATCTTTTTGTAAATTTTATGAGACCCTAAAAGGACCGTAATTTTAAATTTAGCTTTGGGTCTTGAAAAAAAAGTTAAGTAAACATTCTTGAACCAGTACATGCATAGGGTGTGCATCTAACACCCCATCATACATTATAATATTACACCATCAGTTATGGGTGACTCTTCATCACAAGTAGTACAGATATAGCATTAGTGGTGTCACTTGACCCCCCTCTATGGTTTCATATGATCATGGTCACATGGTCTCCATTCAATCAAATCTTTTATTTCTGTTCATTTTCATTTTTTTTTGTTGATTATATAATATAAATAATTTAAATTATTTATAGAGAATACCCATAATATAGATTGAGCGACAAGGTTGAAGAGTGGAAAAAAAGTTAGTGATATTGCATCAAATGATAAAGGGTGACCCATAACGTATAAGCCCACAAGAGGCCTGCAATCAGTGGCGGATCCAGGAACTTTCACCAGTGAGGGGGGGGGGAATTATGTTCGATATAAACACTCGGTTGTAACGGGTCAAAACAGGTAGAGTATAATGGGTCAAAACATGTTGATTGTGCAAGTTTTGGTTTTAAAATCTACATTGCATAAATCAATTCAACTTAAAGAAAAAAACATGTAGAATAAATAGCCACTATGTTCGGACTCAGGAGCCTTGTAGTTGTATATACCTATGTACTCCATCGTCAGTTACCCACTTACCCGTGCATCAAAAATATATATACAGAAAAGTAATAATTAATGCATGCTATTGCTTTAAGGTTGATATTATAGCTAGTTCGTTTAAAAAAACAAGAAATTGATTTGATGTTTTCCGTTTCCATTTGGGCATTCTAAAGGCCAAGGTGCATTCTTAATTTTGTCTTAGGGGCATGTGGATTTTTTTGGATTCCATTGATATATTAAACTTGATGGGCTAATTTCAGTAGGGGTCTATCCCTCCTTTAAGCATGAATGAATCTGCCTATGCCTGCAACTCTTTGTTGCATTTTGAGTCGTTAACGTTAAGTGTTTGTCATTACTAGCAGAAGTGCCCACGCGTTACTGCGGGTTCGTGCAAATTATCCCTTTGTATTGGCTTGCAATGTCCGGTAAGGTGTATAATGGGTTATCAGTGAGAGCGTGTTGCCGCATGTGCATATGGTTTGTTGGATTTTTTTATGCGGGGTGTGCACTAAAATATCGACCTATGCATATATATTGGATACATCGAGTTTTGTGAAATATTCGTTAATAAAGTAGGTTTATGGGTTTTGTAATTTTTAATCAACATAAAAGATTGGATGTGTGTAATTAATTAGTGAGTAGTTAGAGTTGAAATTTAATTAGGAGATGAAAGAAATGCTAAAATTAAAGCCACAAAGTTGTAGGTCAATGAATTGTAAAAATGAAAAAGTGGTGTGCATACGTGATTTGATTGTGCACATGCATACTGGCGTATTAATATATTGGTAGGTGGTGTTATAAAGTGATTGGTATCTAACTTTTAGAAATAAAAAGGTTTTATTTGGGGTATTACAAACTGACAAGTTGGAATGTGATGGGAGTTAAGAAAAGCATAAGGCATTAGCAGGCATAAAAAGAAAGAGAGACAGTGGTCTCAGTGAAGACTACACCCTTTTCGCTGGTAGACCAATTCAGGTGATAGGCGCTGTCAAACCCCGACCAAAGGCGCTGTCAACCGATTGCCCAAAAACACAAGATACTATTTAAAGTGACAATATTTATTCAACTCATTTTATTTCATAAATCAATAATCAACACATCTCGTTCACACACAAAAATTTGAATACAAGTAACAATTATATTGTTCGTTTTACTAATATCCTAATAGTCTTGGTAACGTTTTTCATCAAGTCCTCGAGTCAACAAAAGTCAAACATGTAACATTTCATAAAATAAAGTTTGTCAACACAAAGGTTGATGAGCAATTCATAAGTTTGAGCATATAATTACATAGTAATAAAAAACCACAAAACTTGTATATGAAACAATAAATAAAAGGAACAATATGGATAATATGAGATCGCTAACGCAGTAGCGACACCTGCCATAAGAGAATACCAGATGGTTCAGGATTTTTATATGAGGTCGTTAATAAGAATACATTAACGGCACCGTCTATAAATGGATTCGGATTTCATGAGGTCATTAATAAGAATACATTAATGGCACCGTGCTATAAGAGAATACCAGATAGTTCACGGATTTATGAATCAACCTTCCAAAAGCGGTAAACACATAAGCATATAAGCATGTAAGCATAGAACACCAAATCGAGCAATTATTTAAGTAAAGTATACAATCACGTTTGTGGGTTTAAGATTCAAGTAAATAAAGCATTTAGTTTGATAAGTATGAAATGTCACCCCAAAACGAAAGATGGAAAAGGCACCTCGATTGACGAATTGAGAACTAATAAATGATCGACATATAGAAAGCTTGTAAACGAAACGAACGAATCCGACTTGAACGCTAATTAAAAACGAATAAATAAAATATATTAGTGAACTTGAACTTTAGTTGAAACTACAGTTGAAACATGAACGAGAAGGTTCGGTTGTTAGTCAGGTTACCGATTAATTTGCTTACGACTCATACCTAATTGATAATTTAAAATAAAATGATATTATTTTATTGGGCTTTTAAATAGCTAAACTAATATTAAATAGAAACAAGACGAGTTTAAATCAAGAGTTCGGTTTTATAAAAATGGATTGATAATAAAGCTTATAACAATATTATTAATTAATAATGATAGTAATGATAATAATATTTCTAAAAATATGTTATATATATATATATTATATAAAGGAAGAGTGATGGGCAATAAAGTAATTTCATAATTACATGACAATGACAAAAGAGTCATTTCATAATTGGGCAGAAAAAGTAATTTGCCATGACATCATTTCGTTCTTCAAGCGTATCGTACAAGTTCATGAAGCATCATGTTTATGGTAATTACTCTTCTATCCTTTAAGGTTTATGGTGTCATCAATTAATCTCATTAAAGTGTCCTCATCTACCTATATTATTATTTTCATCATGACATTCAATTGATTCATAAACCTTTAAGGGAAATTAATGTAATTAAATGTGTATAACTAAATGGTTTTGGACATTTAGTATTCATAAGAAAACCAAATGTCTTTTAAGTTATATACATGATTATTATAAATACAAGATTATTATAAATACCTTCAATTGGTTAGTAGGAAATCAAGCATCAACTTTGACTTTCACTTTTGTTGGAATGAAGCTCAAGATGATATATTGAAGCTAAAGAATGAGTATGACCTAGATTGTTCCAAAAGTGCAGATATTTGATTGGCGGTGATAAAGAAGTGACCCGGGAAGTTTCATAGGCTGAATTTGGAGGATCTTGCAATAGATAAGTTGGGGCTGCATATGGAGAAGCCTAAGCATGTGTATATGAGTAACTCGGCAGCAATAGAGTTGAATGAGAATCAAGTGGAGTATGCATGTATTGTGTCTATTCTTCTTATGATATTGGTTACGGTTTTACTAGAAAATCTTTAAGATACTGGCTTTATAATCTTTTCTTTGGTTTCATGGATGATTAGGGTTTTGAATTGAAGGTGGTCTAAGATTTTAATTTTTGGGTTAATTATTAATGTAATCTCGTGACAATATCAGTGTATGAGTTTTAAAAAGTTGTTTAGTGTTGTCTATTGTATGTGAAATTAAACATTTAACTTGTTTTTTATTACACACTAAAAATTGAGGAAAATGTAACTGATTTTAGAATATAGTTTTCGTTAAGGGATATATGCATGTCGTCTATGCATGTATACATTATGTTTACATAATTTGCATAACTTTGGTAACATACTTCAATTTATTTTGACGACAATCGATTTAAAAAAACATGGTGGTTAGAAAAAACTAACCAAATGTCTGAACTGCAAAATTACATGAAAAGAAAAGTGTTTTGCAACCATTTGACCCAAAAGATATTATTTTTTCTTTTTTTCTTGACGTTAACTGTTCATCAGAAAACCCCTTTATCTTGTATGTTTTGTACAAGATGATTAAAAGGTTTCTAACCCATTTTATATAAATAACATTTTAGAAGTTGTTTTATAACTTCTACCACTATTGTAAATATTTTTATGTGCTACTGTATAGATTTGTTGGAATTGAATGTTACATTAAATCAATATGAACAAATGATAGAACCAAATGACTTACTTTTATAACATGAGCTCAATAATGATCAACATTAAATTAATGATTTAACTTTTTTTTTATTACTGGTTTGAATGAAGTTTGTACAGTCAAATTTAAGTGTCTGATTTGCCAGTTAGAATACATATGATGGTTCTGATTTTGTGCTCGATGATTTGTTGTGAAGGCTGGTTATAATATCTGAGTTCTTAATTTCTTTATGTAGGCTTCTGATAATGGAAATGGTCATTAAATATTGCATGTGCAACTACACGGTAAACATTCCCATGTACGTTCGTGTGTGTGTGTGTGTTTGGTTAGCAACATTTATCATTGACACTCATAAATTCCGTTGTTTTATTGTATGGTATGATAAAACAATAAACTGTTGGGTTAAAGGCCATGTGTTCTGGCCAACCCACGAATATGCTTTCCATGTTTGGGTCGTGTTCGGGTTTAACATGTCAACTCACGAGCATGAATCATTTAACACCCATCTAACTAATAAAGTTACGCTGACATTAAGGAAAACAAGAAAAATATAGTGGCATTGTTAATTATTGAAAGAAATTTTGCGATTGCAGCTAAATGTCAATTATATATATTGTATTGGATACACGTATTTTGATTTCATTTACTTTAGAAAATGGATAGGTAGTAAACTTTCGTATCATAAAAACCAAGTCACTACCTAACCAAACTTCTTTTGCGTCTCCACCGCGAAGCGGGTTAAATAGTTAGGTTACCGTTAACTCTTCATAATTAGGTTACATACGTTTATGATTCAGTGAAACACGAGATATTGTATAGAATGTACACTTCTTTCCGCCTAAAAATTTCGATTATGTTTAATTAAAAAGAAACATGGCAAACGTTTGAGCTTATCAAGTCTAGCTTTATTTTGTTCATTAACAGATATGGGTAAATAAATCTGAAAGACTACACTGTATTCAGGTTCATGTTGTTAAAGAGACATTCTGTGGCTTAATAACTGATTCTGACTTTGCGTCTTTTTTATTTTTAAATTGAAACTGACTCTAAAAAAGTCAAAATAATGTATTAACTGTTGACTAAAGTAGAAATTTCTAGAGGATATGGTTGGCCTGGAGTTACCAAAGACATCAACATCAAACAAATGGTCAAGATCAATCTTCAACTTGATGTATGTGATATCTTTCTACTAGTCTACTAAATATTTGAAGTGTATATATCTATGTACTTTATATTTAATTCAGTCAATTCAGAATTATTTGAAAAAGATATTAGGGTGGTTTTTGTTTAAAGTTTTCATTTTTGTATAATTATTTTTAAGCATGTAAACGAATCGAACAAACAATATAACAATTTTGAACAAAAGACAAAAGAGGCATCTAAATGAAAATGCGGACATAATGAAAACCCATTTCATAACATGATATGATATGAGAAGATGTTAGAAGATCTTAGAAGCTCATGGTCTAAGTCTGTATCAAGAAGAGGGTGTGCATGTCTAATTTTAATAAAATGTCTTTCGAAAAAACAAACACTTCAAACCTTAACGTTTGCGAGTGGTCTGCGTGGCGTGGACAAAAGAGGTCAAGAAGACCTTTCTTGTAAAAACAAACACCCTTGGAATAGCTAATAACCATATGATAACTTATGTTAGTTAGAGATGAGAGTCGTCATGCCATATGAACTATGAATTTTGTAATAATTGAGATGTGATAATTTAGAAGTAGGTCATTCGTGTGACATCTGCCCCGATCCGACCCGACCCAGGTACCCGTTTCTCTGATCCGATCTCTTTCTTTTATGATTTAATATTTATACTTTATTTTTAATAACAATAATATACTTTTCCTTCCCGCCTCTTTCTCTCTCTTTCTTTCCGCCGTCCCGTCCCTCTCCTTCTCTCTTTCCGCCTTGTTTCCCTCTTTTTCTAACTCTTTGCTTGTCCTTTGGTTCTTCCCGCCTAAGGATGTCTGCAGCTCCACGCGCCAGACTCCTTACATGGAAGCCTGCGTGAAGACATCTTGTTCCTGCGATGCGTGAAGAGAACTCTTCTCGCAGCGCGCTAAGAATGCATGTTCTTCCCGCAATGCGCTAAGAATGTATGTTCTTCCCGCGATGCGCTTAGAATTCTAGTTCTTCACGCAGCACGCTAAGGATTTGTGATTCTTCCCGCAGTGCGCTAAGGATTGTTGTGCCAGCCTTCGCGCTCGCGCACTCAGCCTTCCCGCGCTTAACCCTTGTATCTTCTGTTTAAATCTAGCCGTTTGCTTTTGTGTTGTCTTATCTTTTGAGCTGTTGACCTAATCTGCTTTATGTCTGAAAAGTTACTTTCGGCGCAGCATGCGCACCAACCCCATTGGTTGGCAGATAAAGTGACTGACATTATCTTTTGAGATCTGCTTTTGCCATGCTTGACCAGTACCTTTATCTGACCCGCCATGCCTGTTACTGTTTCCCTGACAGCTTTATCTTGCCCCTGCAGCTGCCATATCTTTTGATATCTTTTGCTTTTGGATTCTTATGCTTTTTGTTATCTTTTGCGTGATCCTGTTGATGATCTTTTCCCCTTTTTCTGGATTTATGTCTCCTAGGGTTTTCCCTATAAATAATAATATTATTTTCATAACACATCACACACAAACACTTAATCTCTCTTATTTCTCTCTTGCTCCTTTGTCCTCCTGCCGCCTCCTCTCTTGCCTCCGTCTTCCTCCCTGTTCTGCCCTGCTTTTCCGGTAATATATATATATAATAATTTACTTATTAATTATGCTAACTTATAATCAAGACTTAAAACCAATCGTTAAAACAATAATCTTTAATTATAGGTTAACTTTGCTTGTTTAAGAGTTGATTCTTGCATATCTATCATCGCATCTTTATCAAGTGAGTAATCTCGTACCTAATCCCTTTTTTAGTTTTAATGTTTTGGGATGTTCATGTGTTCGTACAAAACTTGAGTCTTAAACTGTTTATGAACTTTAGTCGCGCAGTATCCCATGTGTTGAGGACGTTTACTTGGCTGTTTATTTGTATGTGTGTATCATTAACCGCTTTGTTCGGCCTATTCCGCAGTTCCGTTGGTACCATTAGTTGAACACGGGAGACCTATCGTTTACGGTTTTCTTAGTTTACACTTGCACAGATGTTTTCTCGTTTTTATGCTCAATTGGGAGCATGGATTGAACTATGATCTATGAACTATCTTAGGCTTGATCACAATCTGATTACACCCTTGTTAAACTCTAGACATACACGTGTTGCGCGCAGATTTACTGTGATTATCTATGATTATCTATTAAACTTGATTTCTCACCAACACGCAAGTGTTTGACGTTTATTTTAACACATGTTCAGGTTTGCAGTAGCTGTTTTGGAGCTTGTGGACACGTAGGACGTTTTTACTTTTGGACCTAGAATTAAAATGTATCAAGACAAGTTAATGTTGTTTGAATGTTATAATTTATAATATATTGATTTATGTTTGATTTATGTTCTTTATTTTCCCCGCTGCGCGTGCGCGATAAAATGTGTATTAATAAATATTGACACCAATAGTGTCGCGAGTAATGAAGCAATATGTGGCGCCCCGATGTATAATCCGCCTTTGGTCGGGGTGTTACAGATTGGTATCAGAGCTCGTTGACTTTAGGATAGGTGGTTAGACGTAACGGCCTAGAATACCTAAGAGTCCCTTCTCGCGCATGAGAGAAATCTCATGTTTGCATGTTTATTGTTAATTACTCGTTATTTATAAATATGCTTGCGCAGACGCAGTATATGATTTTATTCCGCGATATTTCGATTTTTGTGAATTTCGATTTTTATTGATTTTACTTACATATTCGTTTGTTGGGATTTGAAGATCCGAAAAGTCATGGTGATGCATGAATAGCTGATTTTCAATTTCCATTTACGATTATGTTCTGAGGTTGGAGACTTGAAAAGTCATGGTGATACATGAATTGTCAACCTCCAATACTCATTTTCTTATATATTTTATATTGAAGATTGAAAAGTCATGGTGATACATGAATCGTCAATCTCCAATACTCGTTTACTAGCTATTTTAAATTGAGAACTCGGAAAGTCACGGTGATACGTGAATTGTCGGTTCTTGATTCGAATTTGTTACCTTTATTAAGTCTGCATTTGGAGTCATTTATTTTACTTTAACTTTTGATAGCATCTAACTCCGTGAAACCAAGCTTTATAAGATTAAAACTTTGCGATAAAAACCAAGATATTAACTAAAATTAAAACTTTTATAGAATGCCTCCGCTATCAGCCCGATTTCAGAGAAGAGAAGCCTCGCGCATGCGTAGACAGCAACGTTCCCAGGAAATGGCCACCGCAATAGCCCAAGCTTTGAGCCAAAACAATACCAACACCACCAGTTATAACATTAAGTCCTTTAATGCGGGTAACCCTCCGAAGTTCACAGGTCTTGAAGGAGCCACCGTGATGCTCCAATGGCTTGAGAAGATTGAAAACACTTTCCTCCATACCCAATGCCCCTCAGAAAGACGAACCCTATACGCCTCTAGTGTCCTGGAATCTAGAGCGCTTACTTGGTGGAATGGAGTAGCTCATGCGCGTGGCGCAGAAGCTGCTTCTAACATGCATTGGGAGGAATTCAAGGGAATCTTGACGCGAGAATTCTGCCCTCCCAACGAAGTTAAGCGCCTGGAGGAAGAATTTTGGAACTTGAAGCAGTGTAGCGGTGAAGCGCGCGAGTACGCGACGCGCTTCCACGAGCTAAGCCTGCTTGTCCCTCACCTTGTTACCCCTTCCCGCCGAGCCATAGAGAAATTCCTTGGGGGTCTCCCCATGGAAATTCAAGATTCTGTATGGGCCAGAAACCCAGTTACCCTCTCTGACGCCATCGAATTGGCCGCTGTGCTCAGCGACAACCATGTCAGAGCAGGAACCCTGTTCCTGCGGGGAACTGAGAAGACCAAACCCACCAAAACTGTCCCTGAACCCACAGAAACCAAACCAGAACCCTCAAACCATAACCAGAAACGTAGGCGCAGACAAGCCTATGCGCTTACCAACCCGCCCATTGTCCAGCAACCAATTTATCAACCAGTTTACGCGCCTAACCCACTGTCAACCTACCCAGCACCTCCTGTAGTCCACAACTATGCCTTAACCAATCCAGCACTTCCTGCCCCGCCAACTAAGAAACCTTACACAGGAAACCAACCCTTCTGCCCAACCTGTAGACTTCATCACCCACCTCAAGTCCCGTGTCGACAATGTAACCGATGTGGCCGCGTAGGTCACTCCGTTGAGTACTGTAGAACCCCTCCCTCCAATCCGATTGCGCCAACACCACCAGCCTACCCGCAGAACCCACAGCCAACTTACCAAAACCCACGACCCAGATCGTGCTTTAACTGCGGTGATCCAAGTCATTTCCGGAACGCGTGCCCAAGGCTACAAGTTCAGATTACTCAAGCGAATCCGGTGAACCAAATTTCGAACCAAGTGACGCGTGGCCGAGCTTTTAACATAACCGCGCACCAAGCGCAAGCGAATAACGACGTAGTTAATGGTACATTTTTGCTTAACGGATTTTATGCATCTATGCTTTTTGATACTGGCGCCGATAGAAGTTTTATTTCTCGCGCCTTCGAGCAGAAGCTTGCGCGACCGCGCGATAACTTAAAAGAAGATTTTTCAGTTGAATTGGCTAATGGCGAAACTGTTTTAATAAACTCGGTAATTAAAGATTGCACGCTTAACCTTAACGAAAACGATTTTCTGATCGACCTCATCCCCATGCCTCTTGGAAGCTTTGATGTTATTATTGGTATGGACTGGCTCTCGAAGAATCGCGCCGAAGTTATTTGCGCCAAGAAATTTATTCGCATACCTCGAGAAAATGGTGATCTTCATATCTACGGCGAGAAACCCTCCCGCGGTCTTAAACTTATGTCTTGCGCCGAAGCCCAAAGACTCATGAGGAAGAAGTGTATTGCATTTCTAGCCCATGTGGTTAAACCCGATGAAGGAAAGAAGAAGCTTCGCGATATCCCTGTTGTGCGTGATTTCCCTGAAGTTTTTCCTGATGATCTTCCTGGTATCCCTCCCGCTCGTGAAGTCGAGTTCCGTATTGATCTTGTCCCTGGTGCTTCCCCCGTAGCTAAATCTCCTTACCGTCTTGCGCCCGCTGAGATGCAAGAATTGGCCAGCCAACTTCAAGAGTTGACTGCTAAAGGATTCATTCGCCCTAGCTCTTCGCCCTGGGGTGCTCCGGTGTTGTTCGTTAAAAAGAAAGATGGATCATTTCGCATGTGTATTGATTACCGCGAGTTGAACAAACTCACCATTAAAAACCGGTATCCCTTACCGCGTATTGACGACCTCTTCGATCAACTCCAAGGTGCCTCTTGTTTTTCCAAGATCGATCTCCGTTCTGGTTATCATCAGTTGCGTATCCGCGATGAAGATGTTCCGAAGACTGCTTTTCGGACTCGTTATGGCCATTTTGAATTCTTGGTCATGTCCTTCGGTCTAACCAACGCACCCGCCGTTTTCATGGATCTAATGAATCGGGTGTGTAGGCCTTTCTTGGATAAATTCGTGATTGTGTTTATCGATGATGTTCTGGTGTATTCTAAGACCAAGGCCGAGCATGAGCAACATCTCCGGTTGGTGTTGCAGAAGCTTCAAACCGAGCAACTCTATGCTAAGCTCTCCAAGTGTGAATTTTGGTCTGATGAAGTACAGTTTCTTGGTCATGTTGTAAACAAGATGGGTATTCATGTCGACCCATCCAAGATTGAAGCAATAAAGAACTGGATTACGCCATCCTCTCCTTCTGAGATCCGTTCCTTTCTGGGCTTAGCTGGTTATTACCGGCGTTTCATTTCGAACTTCTCAAAGATCGCTTTGCCTTTAACAGCTTTAACGCACAAAGGTAAACCGTATATTTGGGGCTCGAAGCAAGAAGAAGCCTTTCTATCGCTCAAGCGTTTGTTGTGTGAAGCTCCTGTTCTTGCGCTACCTGAGGGTAATGATGATTTTGTCGTGTACTGCGATGCCTCCAACCAAGGTCTCGGTTGTGTTCTTATGCAACGAGGCAAGGTTATCGCTTACGCATCAAGGCAACTCAAAATTCATGAAAAGAATTATACAACTCACGACCTCGAACTTGGTGCAGTTGTTTTTGCCTTGAAGATCTGGAGACACTACCTTTATGGCACTAAGTGTATCCTCTACACTGACCATAAAAGCCTTCAGCATATCTTTGATCAAAAGGAACTTAACATGAGACAACGCCGATGGAACGAACTCATCAGCGATTACGATTGTGAGATCCGGTATCATCCTGGTAAAGCTAATGTGGTAGCTGACGCGCTCAGCCGAAAACCCAGCCAGCTTAACTGTATCTTGCCGCGCACGCAGCTTCACTTCACGCCGATTCTAAGCAACCTTGAATCGCGAATTCGTGACGCACAGCGCGCATCCATCAGTATTGGTAACCTTCGCGCCGAGTTAGCGTGTGGCGCGGAAGCGCATTTTGTTCCTAATCTGAGTGGAATTCTCTGCTATCTCAATCGCATCTGGATTCCCTTTGATGAGAATCTTCGCGCTGATATCCTGAGTGAAGCACACAAATCTCGGTATTCTATTCACCCCGGCGCTGATAAGATGTACAAGGATTTGCGCATAACTTATTGGTGGCCCGGTATGAAGAAGGATATTGCTGTGTTCGTAGCTAAATGCCTGACTTGTTCTAAAGTGAAAGCTGAACACCAACGCCCATCTGGTTTGCTCGAACAACCAGAAATTCCTACGTGGAAATGGGAATGTGTAGCGATGGACTTTATTACCAAGTTACCTTTGACAGCAAGCAAACATGATAGCATTTGGGTAATAGTGGATCGATTGACTAAGTCTGCTCACTTTCTGCCCATTCGTGAAAACTACCGTGTTGAGCATCTCGCGCAGCTTTATGTCAAGGAAATTGTCTGCCGCCATGGTACTCCTTTGAGCATCATATCCGATCGCGATGGCCGTTTTATATCTCGCTTTTGGAAATCTCTCCAATCTGCGCTAGGAACTCGCTTGGACATGAGTACGGCATATCATCCTCAGACTGACGGTCAGTCTGAGCGAACCATTCAAACTCTTGAGGATATGCTCCGATCTTGTGTTCTTGATTTTGGAGGTAATTGGGATTCACACCTGCCTTTGATCGAGTTTTCTTATAACAACAGCTATCATTCCAGTATTGGTATGGCCCCATTTGAAGCACTTTACGGTCGTAAGTGCCGCTCCCCGATTTGTTGGAGCGAAGTGGGTGAAACTCAAATCACAGGACCCGAACTTGTTCAAGAGACAACCGATAAAATCGCCAAGATCCGTGATCATTTGCTGACTGCCAGAAGCCGACAGAAGAGTTACGCAGATCGTAGGCGGAAGCCTCTCGAATTTCAAGTTGGTGATCTTGTTCTCCTCAAAGTGTCGCCCTGGAAAGGTGTTGTCCGCTTTGGGAAGAAAGGTAAGCTTGCTCCTCGATATGTTGGTCCATTCAAGATTCTCGCGCGTGTGGGAAAAGTTGCCTACAGACTTGACGTGCCGCTCGCGCTCAGTAATGTGCATCCAACGTTCCATGTTTCCAATCTCAAGAAGTGTTTAGCTGACGAGAACCTTCACATTCCACTTGATGAAGTTCAAGTTGATGAATCCATGCATTTCATTGAGAAGCCTGTTGAGATTATGGATCGCGAGGTTAAGCAAACCAAGCGCAGTCGTATCCCTATCGTGAAAGTTCGCTGGGAGTCCAAGCGCGGAGCCGAGTTTACATGGGAAAGGGAAGATCAAATGAAGATCAAGTACCCGCACCTGTTCTCTGCGCAACCTACTTCGAGATAAATTTCGGGACGAAATTTCTTAAAGTAGGGGAGACTGTGACATCTGCCCCGATCCGACCCGACCCAGGTACCCGTTTCTCTGATCCGATCTCTTTCTTTTATGATTTAATATTTATACTTTATTTTTAATAACAATAATATACTTTTCCTTCCCGCCTCTTTCTCTCTCTTTCTTTCCGCCGTCCCGTCCCTCTCCTTCTCTCTTTCCGCCTTGTTTCCCTCTTTTTCTAACTCTTTGCTTGTCCTTTGGTTCTTCCCGCCTAAGGATGTCTGCAGCTCCACGAGCCAGACTCCTTACATGGAAGCCTGCGTGAAGACATCTTGTTCCTGCGATGCGTGAAGAGAACTCTTCTCGCAGCGCGCTAAGAATGCATGTTCTTCCCGCAATGCGCTAAGAATGTATGTTCTTCCCGCGATGCGCTTAGAATTCTAGTTCTTCACGCAGCACGCTAAGGATTTGTGATTCTTCCCGCAGTGCGCTAAGGATTGTTGTGCCAGCCTTCGCGCTCGCGCACTCAGCCTTCCCGCGCTTAACCCTTGTATCTTCTGTTTAAATCTAGCCGTTTGCTTTTGTGTTGTCTTATCTTTTGAGCTGTTGACCTAATCTGCTTTATGTCTGAAAAGTTACTTTCGGCGCAGCATGCGCACCAACCCCATTGGTTGGCAGATAAAGTGACTGACATTATCTTTTGAGATCTGCTTTTGCCATGCTTGACCAGTACCTTTATCTGACCCGCCATGCCTGTTACTGTTTCCCTGACAGCTTTATCTTGCCCCTGCAGCTGCCATATCTTTTGATATCTTTTGCTTTTGGATTCTTATGCTTTTTGTTATCTTTTGCGTGATCCTGTTGATGATCTTTTCCCCTTTTTCTGGATTTATGTCTCCTAGGGTTTTCCCTATAAATAATAATATTATTTTCATAACACATCACACACAAACACTTAATCTCTCTTATTTCTCTCTTGCTCCTTTGTCCTCCTGCCGCCTCCTCTCTTGCCTCCGTCTTCCTCCCTGTTCTGCCCTGCTTTTCCGGTAATATATATATATAATAATTTACTTATTAATTATGCTAACTTATAATCAAGACTTAAAACCAATCGTTAAAACAATAATCTTTAATTATAGGTTAACTTTGCTTGTTTAAGAGTTGATTCTTGCATATCTATCATCGCATCTTTATCAAGTGAGTAATCTCGTACCTAATCCCTTTTTTAGTTTTAATGTTTTGGGATGTTCATGTGTTCGTACAAAACTTGAGTCTTAAACTGTTTATGAACTTTAGTCGCGCAGTATCCCATGTGTTGAGGACGTTTACTTGGCTGTTTATTTGTATGTGTGTATCATTAACCGCTTTGTTCGGCCTATTCCGCAGTTCCGTTGGTACCATTAGTTGAACACGGGAGACCTATCGTTTACGGTTTTCTTAGTTTACACTTGCACAGATGTTTTCTCGTTTTTATGCTCAATTGGGAGCATGGATTGAACTATGATCTATGAACTATCTTAGGCTTGATCACAATCTGATTACACCCTTGTTAAACTCTAGACATACACGTGTTGCGCGCAGATTTACTGTGATTATCTATGATTATCTATTAAACTTGATTTCTCACCAACACGCAAGTGTTTGACGTTTATTTTAACACATGTTCAGGTTTGCAGTAGCTGTTTTGGAGCTTGTGGACACGTAGGACGTTTTTACTTTTGGACCTAGAATTAAAATGTATCAAGACAAGTTAATGTTGTTTGAATGTTATAATTTATAATATATTGATTTATGTTTGATTTATGTTCTTTATTTTCCCCGCTGCGCGTGCGCGATAAAATGTGTATTAATAAATATTGACACCAATAGTGTCGCGAGTAATGAAGCAATATGTGGCGCCCCGATGTATAATCCGCCTTTGGTCGGGGTGTTACAATTCGCCGTTATAATCGATATCGGTTACCGATCTCCTTTGGGTTGGTTGTTTTTGACAGCCAAATATAAATTTGAAGCTTTGTCATGGTGTTATGACAATATAAATGGATTTCTCTGATTATGCGGAGGAGACCTTTTAGCTTTTTAGTTGTCACTTATTTTTTTGGCATTGCTATTAGTTGTTTCTCCTTTTTAAATCTTGTATGCATACAGCCATAAACTTGAGCCAGTTATAGTTCATTTTGTTTATTATTTTGGTATTAATTCTCGCGTACCCGCTGTGAAGCGCATACTTAATGAAGATATGTACATCATTTAAAAGAATATTACCCATTTCCCCTCTATATTTACATATATCACATACGTATATATCTCTATGTACCTTCGATTACAAAACAAAAGGTTTACCAACAAACTTTACACATGCCTTGTGATCATTTTCTTTTCTTTTTTAAAATGAAAAACAATATCTACCACTCGAAGATACTAACAGAAGATGATACTCGAATTTCTATTGGTTTAAGCTTCAACTTCATGCTCTTAAAAAAAAGTAGTTACCAAATATGATTAAGATGTTATGATTCATTTAATGGAGAATTTTAAATGGGGAATGATATAATAAAGTTCATATAGGAGAAAAAATGAGTTTGGACTGAACTTACTAAACAAGATTATGAGGCGATGCATGATGTGCTTAATGAGCTTGTCTTCTTTGTTTTATGTTTATGAAGTTTATGATTCAAGTTTGTTGATTCGGGGTCTTGTTTGTCAATCGTATGCTCTAAGGCGTGAACGTAAAAACTTTATGGAGTGTCTTCAACTGTAATGTAACAACTCGGGTTTCTGAATCCATATTTTTATTTAAATACCCGACCCGTTTTTATGTTCAAGAAATTTCTTACGAGTGTTATATCACGTTTATCGACTCATTATTATTATTTTAATATTATTGTTTAAATATTTATTAAATTATTAAAACTACTTTGGAAAATATGCATTTTTAATCTAAAACTAGACTTTTAACCCTTAGTGCTTCCAACCCAAATCTTCAAGGACTACACTGAAAATAATACATATATTAACCATCTGACCTGTTTCCCGTATCCTTAAACCCGACCCATATCGCATACCGTTTACCTAGATCATGTCTTGGACCTCAATTCTCGCTACCAACATGGAAATCGAATCAATATACGTGTTATACTTTCCTTTTACGATCTTGCCGACATATTGAATTAGGAAAACAAGATAGTATTACAAGAATTGTGCATTATCTTAGTTGACTTGAACCTAATACGAAATTCATATAAACGATTATAGAAACTCAATTAAACCTACATGTACGATCTTTAACCCATCGCCTACAATACCCCAACACTAATTGAATTATCATAGCCTGCGCGTATCTGTTCTTAATCACTTTGGTGCCGTCACTGTCGCGACCCGGTTAACCCTCGAATCATCATCATTACAGGATTTTCCGTTGGGCAATCTCGAAAGAAGTGATGTTTTGTATCTTTGTTTATCTCGTTTGCTTTCTCGACCAGGTGAGTATTTCACTCCCCTCTTTTACTTATTTTTAACTGTTTTGGAGACATATGCGTTCGTAGATATTTTCTATTATACATAGTATTCAACCGCAACTGTCTATCCTTGTGTGTTTATCAGTTTGCCTAACTTGCTATTTGCTTACTTGCTTTATTTGAACGTTGTTGGCTTACTTCGGCAACCGATGTCCATTTTTATGGAAACGGTTTAGTCCTTTCTTGGTAACCAATGTCCATTTATATGGATTGGTTGAGCCCTTTCTTTATGGTTTGCTTTCTTTATAGTTGTTTGATTGTTATGTGTTTTGGCTTATCTGTATATTCTCACATGAACAGTTTGCACTTTTACTTATTATTATTATATAGTGTCTCAAATCTGGTGTTATACTCACTCAACATTGTGTTGACAAAACCTATTTTATTTTTAACGCATATGCAGGTTATCGTGTGATATGGTTCTCAAGCTTGTATTTGAAGAAAACTTAGGTTGCATGCTAGAGAAGAAGATACAAGAATTAGAATATTGGATTTTGTTTTATTTGATTAAATTTTAATTTATGTACTTTGGTTAAATTGATGTAAATGATTAATTAATTAAATCTAATAGATATTGTCACATTTAATATTGCAAGATAGTACCTTTGAAAAGCTGTGAGCAATCAGTTCGCCCCGGCATTTCCGCCGTAGGTTGGGGTGTGACATGTAACATAATAATAATAATAATAATAATAATAATAATAATAATAATAATAAGCTTTATTATAAGTTATGAGATTAATAAAAATGATTTCAAAAACACTCTCCAAATTCAGTTTAAGGGGGGACCGAACTCGTGACTCGATTACCGGTTATGAGTTTGACACAAAAAACGATTAAAAACTCTAAATCTCATGCTTACCATACGATGTTTGGCCGAGAACAATTGTCGGAGCCGAGCGGGGTCGTCGGAGATGAAGGCTGCCGGAGAGGTGGAAACAAGGGTCGCCGGAGCCCATTTCGTCCGCCGGAGGCGTGCCGGAAAAACGCATCAGAGAGAGAGAGAGAGATGGAGAGAGAGATATAGAGAGAGACGGGAGAGATAGAGAGATAGAGAGAGACAGAGAGAGATAGAGAGATAGAGACGGAGAGAGAGAGGCGGTGCACCGGTGGTGCGTATGGGCTCGCCGGAGGTACAGAGAAAGGGAAGGATAGTGTGGTGATGGCGTTGGAGTTACGGGCTAGAGGGGAGGGCGGCCGGAGTTTGAGATCGGGGAGAAAGGATGGCCGGAGTTGCCGTCGCCGGCTTCTCGCCGGAATCCCGAGGTCGCCGGAAAACTTCTAGGGGGGGGGGCTGTATGAATGAGATTAGGGTTAGGGTTTTTCTTTTATATATATATATTACATATTTACATAAAGGCCCTCCAAGTTCTACATATTTTATGAAAATGTATTAAACTTAAGAAATGATAATATAGATTCGAAAATGACAAGTATTACCCCTTACAATTTATAAACTAATTTTATGTTAAATGAACAACGATTAGTACACGCCTACATGACGGGTTTTGATGAACTAAGTACGTGAAAAATTTAAAGATCGACTTAAATGATTAATAAAGTTACCGGGTCGGTTTTACAATACAATACGGATTCGAATTATAATTTATTAAAAATAAAACGTGAAAGAAAATCGAAATCCGAATTTGACGAATGTCACATGCGCGTACCACAATCTCATATAGTGTTGTTGTGCCGACCATAGAAAACGGTTTTCCATTTGTAACGTAATGGGTAATGGGGATCCACAAGTGCAAAGATGTTGGTGGGATTGCGGGGGTTGTAAACATGGGGATCCACTTATCTCGAAGCCTGGACCATAGGTTGTATGATATGTTGCGGGTTCCATGAGTTAAGACCATGTACAGGGAGTTATCAATGTTTCCTAAATGGGGCGTAACAAAAAACGACTATTATGTAACTTTCAAAATGCCCGCAAGATTATAGTTTGAATAGTTAGACTAATAAAAAATAACTCAAGAAAGGATGAAATATTGATTAAAATGAAAAAGAAAACGAAGGATGTGGTTTGAAACCGGTAACATAAATTGTTTAAAAGTAAAAATTATATATGTTCAGAGACGTATGTTAACTTTATTGAAATTAAAGGGGAGAAACGCAACTTGGTTAACAAAAGAAAATAAAAATAAAATGAAAGTCTAGTATACATTTTTGTCTCTCTTTTTATTTTAACTTCACCCATGAAGCCGATTAAACTTTAAAAAGTGTTAGAATTCATAGTGAAAGTAAATAAACAAATGTCTTTTGATTAAATATTATTGTTCATCATGCTAATTTTTATAAATTATTGAGAAAAAACTTTGTATAATTTCTGCTTTGAATTACCTTTATATTTTCTCGCATGGGATAGGATGTTAACGATATGTTTTGGTCGGTAATGAAAAAAAAGGGCCCAACCAACAACTACGTTTTTGAGAAATGACATACCAATCAGTGGTATGTATCAACTGCTTTATAAAAACCATTTAAGAAAATGGTCACTTTAGTTCAATCAAAACAACACCGGTAACAGGTGACACATGCCACATTAGGTATACTTAATTGTTGGTTGGTCATACCGTGATGAGTTTGGTCGGACAACAAATACGTTTTGTTAATTTCTTCATATTTACCTTTTTTTTGTTAATTTGGTTAGGGTTGAAACAAATTTACAATAACAAATTGTTTTAGTTCATAAAACCTTTAATCCTATATTCAAATAATACAAAAATTTATTTAACCATATCTATGCAGACCCGACACGACAGGTGTTTGTAAACCAATATGTATTGTTGCCTCAAGTAAAATTAGTATTATATGTACATTAAAGAGAATAAATATTTGTTATAATGGCACACAAACGTGATTGTTAAGTTGTTACCTCTATGTGAGATGCGAGTTGAAATCAATATTTACACGCTAGTTGGTACACAAAAAACATTGTCATACACATGTAGCGGATCAATAATTGGGTGACACATTCATGAGTTAAATTTGAGAACTAACAAGTTTACTATATAGCTAAACAAACAAACTACAGGATTATTTTGTTACTATATAAAAGATGTAAATGTGGATAAGGTAAAATCAAAATATGTTACCATGCAAAAACATGTAATGTTGATAGCCTAACATACACAAAAAAAAAAGTCAACATGTAGTCATATCGTACCAAATCTTCTTGAAAAAATCATAAATTCAATGGACCCAATGTCGTACAAAATCAAAACCTTGTACTGATTTACTATTATCAGTTAAAGTATATCTTCATTTTTCCCATCTTTTATTTTGCCTGCTAGACCAAGAATGAAAAACAAAACAATTACATGAATTGTCAAAGAAACTAAATCTACCAGAAATCAATAAACTTTGTGTGTGTGTGTGTGTGTGTGTGAAAGCATCCCGTTTACAGCAGATTAGGGTAGAAGAGGCATTTCAGGAAGGTTAAATTCAGCAGGTCGAAGAGACATATTTTAGGAATATAAAATAATTTTGCTGCAGATTACGGGCCATGAGTTGTTTATTGGCCACACTCTAGGGGATGAGTTGTTGGTTCGTTTCGATACGAGACAATCTTTAATTAAGTGAAAGAGCCGCATACTCATTTTCTAATAAAAGGCAAATTTGGAATACGTTAGTCATAGTGTAGATCTATTAAAGAATTAATTTAGTTATACAATCATTTACCATGTATAACTCATAAACTGCAAATTATATGTCTGGATTTGAATTTAACAAACTCAAACCTTCAAAATTTATATGGATAAAAATGAAAAGTTATAAACTCGGTTCAGTTTTTTTGGTTTTAAGTACAAGCAAAACCGGAACCAAACCTAAACTTTGGTTTTTGTGAAAGCATAGAACTAAGTCATCAGCTGTTTCAAATTTAATTTTTTTTTCACTATTAATAAGTTGTGTGAATTAACAAAAAAATTATTTCCGTCAAAGTTTTACCCAATTTTTATACAATGCCTTTGAGGTAAAAGTTTAAGACATTAATAAAATCGAGTCATTCAATTATAAAAAATGTTGTAAGTTCTACCTACAACATACATAGACAATTTAGACAGAAATCATTGCAAATCACTGAGAAGATTGACTAAAAATTCACACATAATAAAAAACATTAATAGACATTTTCAAAAACAATTAATGTTTCATAATCAATATAAAAGACTGCTTCAATAAACATGCTTTAATACTTACCAGATCATGGACCTTAGAAATATAAAATCTCAATATAATGTATTGTTTCACGCCTCTTAAGTTTTAAGATATTCTATTCTTCCAATGGTTATGAACTCCAGCTTATGTCATTAAACGTTCGGAGTAAATCATCCGTGTGTATCAGTAACATTACAAAATTCACATGTCAACTATCAGTCAATAGTTTAACAACTTAACAAGCATCAGAGTTGATATTATAACTGTTGCAGTATTCAGATGCCACAAACAGTTCATTCAATCTTAAGATATAACACATTATCATGAAGAGCCTCCACTGCTCTTTAAGCTTTCTGAAATCAAGTTCAACATTGTGACCAATTCAACCAAAAACATCCAAAAAAAGTAAATATGACCAAATACATTGATTAGATAAAAATAAATGACAAATATATTACATTACTCCACATATTTATGTAGTGAAAAGTAGTTTCATAGATTTATGCGAACATACCATTCTACAAGCATATGTGACTATAGCAGCAAATCATCAGTCAAGCATTTATTTTTCTTCTTCAAAGTAAGCATCATCCGTAGTGAACAATCTGAGAAAATGAAAAGAAATTAAGATGCTGTATTGGTGAAAATAGAAGTTATATTATTAACAAAAACTTAAAATAGGTCACAATATAATGATTAATTAATAATTAGTATCAAGTTATGGATCACAATATAACTAATATTTTTGTGAGATGTAACTGTTTGTTGTTGTAAAAAGAGAGCCATCTCAGAACCTTTGAAAGACCAAACTCGGAGTACACTACAAAAAACAGCCATAAAACCAACTAATTACACATTCTAAATTTCTTATATATACACATTATACTTGATTGCAAAATTGATGATAAAATCGAAAGTAAAGTTCACTCACTAGGATCTAATTTATAAGGTGGTTCCTACACGTCTTCTATATATCCGTACACTATTATTTCGAAACTCAGGTGGTTCCGGGGAACCACCCGTTTGTATGCTGGATCCGCCCCTGAGGCTATTCAATTTTGAAACCGATCAACTGATCATGAGGTTGGTTTACTAAGCCTTGATCATTGAATTGAAGTTCAATAGGTAATATAACCGTTCAAGTCATGTAATAATAATTATTATATAATATATATTTCACTTCTCTAATGACACTTTAATGACTTTAACTCCTTATTAAATTGATGATGGCACCATAAACCCTAAATGGATAGAAGAGTAATTACATAAAATATGAGGCTTCATCAAGTTGTACGATAAGCTTGAAGAATTAAATGATGTAATGGCAAATTAATTTTTCTGCCCAATTGTGAAATGTCTTTTCTATTCTCGACCTCTAATTGTGAAATTACCTTGGTTGCCCATCACTCATGCTTAATAATCTAACTATCTATATAATTTCCTACCATGAAATCCTATGTGTCGCTCTCAGGTTGTTCCCCCCGTTCTCTAGAGGTACCAGATTGCTTGATTTCTAAATGGAGATTTTTCATGCATTTGACCCGAATTCATGGGTATGGGTTTTACCAAACCCTAATGGGTTATAACATCTCATATATTTATGAAATTCTTTCATAATCAAACAATAATTTTTGTGGGTCATGGGTGTCACCAAACCCGGATAACTTCTAAACGGGTTATAACATCTCATTTATTTGTGAAATAACTCATTAATCATTAAAGAATAATTTACACGGGTTATGGTTCTTAATAGCTCTCAAACGGGTTATAGATCTCATTTATTGGTAACCACTATCATTAAACCCTAATTTCATTTATCTCCTTTACATGTTCTCTGTTGCTGGTCTATTATCTTCATCGCCGGCTAACTTTTGATACTACCCACCATTGTCAACTACATTAACATCCCCTTTGTCATTAGACGATATTTGTTCATGTTTGTTCATTTAAAAAAATCAACATGCCCGTGTGCGTTTATGTTTGTTCATTAAAAATTAAAAAACCTACACATCTCAATTGAAAAAACTCAAACGCTAAAAAATATAATAACAAACTAATATATATGTATTAAATTAAAACTAAAGTAGTGTAATAAATAAAATAAATCATCATAAAATAGCAAAACGATTAAAACAAAAACTTAAATAGACCCCGTAACACGGGAGGATCAAACTAGCATAAAATAGATAGTTCCACTTATATTATATTTGATACTTTTTTGTTCTTTGTTTAGATTCACTCGAGTGACCGGTAAACAAAAACCACACCATCTCCAAATGCATCGCCAATGTCTGTTGGGACTAAACTCAAACACCTTACCTGCATTCTTCGCCCCTTCTCACACCTCTCAACTCCCCACCACCACCAACGTCATCAACAACCACCCAAACAAGACCCACACTCCCTTCTCAAACAAGACCCATTTCAAGTCCTCTCCGATTTATGGGTCAAAGCCTTCACAACCCGCAATACCCACTTCTCCAACCTCACCGGTTTCATCTCCAAACTCGACCTATGGGTCCTAGCCTACCAACGCACCTGCGCCCACTTCACCGGCTCATACCCGGCCAGACACGCCGTCCAGTCCCACGTCCTCACCAACCTCCTTTCCCTTCGAAATGCCCTCGTACAAGGTCAGTTTCAATGGAACATGAAAACCAAACCTTACATTCAAAACCCTAATGATAAAGCCCATGTTTCGAAGCTCTCAAATCGAAAGCTTCGGATGATTTCGGCATCCAATGAGCCTCCGTTTCAAGATTTTGTGGTTCAAGAATTGCTTTTGATGATTCTCGAGCCGGTCTTTGAGGCGGGGTTTTCCCCCAAATCGCAAGCCTTTCGCCCAAAAAGGAATGCCCATACGGTGATTCGAACGATTCGGAGTAACTTTGCTGGGTGTGTTTGGTTCTTGAAAGGCGATTTAACCGATATGTTTGATAGTTTAGATGCCAAATTGCTGATCGAGTTCGTTGAAAAAGGTGTTACGGATCAGAAAGTATTGGTCTTGATCAAATCCGGGCTAAAAGGAGCGTCGGAATCGGGACTTGATGACGAAAAGATTAAGAGGAAAAGAAACACGAAAAAGGGTTTGAAGAGGAAGAAAGTTCTTGATGAAAATGAGGCGAAACCCGACCCGTATTGGCTAAGAACATTTTATGATTTTGCACCTGTGGAGGCTGCAAAGGTACCCAATTATGGATATTGTGGAATATCAAGTCCTTTACTTGCTAATATTTATCTTAATGAGTTAGATCACATGATGGATAACAAAATCCAAGAATTTAGTCCTACATACAATGATAGTTTTGCCATTAATGATTATGGTACTCACACGCCGTCATGGCCCGAGTTTGTACGTGAGGGCGGGAAAGATAAATCCAAAAAGATTGATTACATTCGTTACGGTGGTTATTTCTTGATAGGAATTAGAGGGTCAAGAAAAGATGCATTGGAGATTAGGGATTTGATAATCGAGTTTTGCGGGAATAAGTGCGCGCTAAAGTTAAACGAATCAAAGATTGAAATTGAACATGTAAGCAGAGGGGTTCAGTTTTTGGATCATGTAATTGGTCAAAGAGTGATATTTCCAACTATCCGGTTTGCGTCAAGCGGTGGTCATATCGTGAGTCAAAAAAGTGTTGGGATTTTGCTTTCGGTTACTGCGAGTTTGCAGCAATGCATACGACAGTTTAGAAGGCTTAAGTTTGTTAAAGGGGATAAAGATCCCGAGCCGTTACCGTGTACTCCAATGCTTTATTGTGGTCAAGCACAAACGAATGCACAGATGAATAAGTTTCTTGAAACAATGGCTGATTGGTATCAGTATGCAGACAACAGAAAGAAGGTTGTTGGTTTCTGCGCGTATGTTATTCGAAACTCGGTGGCTAAATTATATGCTGCTAGGTATAAGATGAAATCGAGGGCTAAGGTGTTTAAGAAAGGTTCACGCGATCTTAGCCGTCCACTTAGGCAGAGCATGGATAATAGGACTCCCGAGTATGCTGATTTGTTGAGATTAGGTGTTGCTGATGCGATTGAAGGGGTTAGGTTTTCGCGTATGAATATGATTCCACCGTGTGATTATACCCCATTTCCGAGGAGGTGGGTCCCGGATCATGAACAGGTGATGTTGGATTATATAAAGTTGCAGGATCTGAAGTTCTTTTGTGAGTTGCAAAGATCTGTGAAAGAAGGAAGACTGTGTTTGCCTCAAGACATGCTTGGTGAGATTGTGTGGGATTATAAAACTGTTGGAGCGCGACATCTAGGGTTTCAAAGAGGACGAAAGAGTCCTTTCGAATCGGGACACTAAGTTTTGTATACAGCAGGGCAGATGCATGTTAAGTTTTGAAATTGAGTGTATATTATTAAGTATTGATATGTTCATGTTGTAATGTCACCAAATGAGTTTTAACCGTTTTAAGGTTAGTGCTAACTCATAAACCTATAGAAAGAAGTCTCTTTTAGTTACAGAATATGAAACTTGAGACTTGGTACAAATTTTATGTGCAAGCATAAAATTATAGTTATCTTTTCTTCATCTATTTCCTCATTTTCTTGTGTATATGTATTCACTCATGTGCGAACATAAAGTCCACTTGATCTGGCTCATAGGTCGGCTGATTGAAATAGAGAGACATACATTATTTCTTTTGAGCAAAATCAAATGTAAATTGATAATGATTATGAGATTGCTAGAGGAAGAAGTGTGCCATGTGACGTCCAATAGAAAATTGATTGTGTTTTAGGGTTGCAATGGTGTGGGAGAAATTGGAGGGAGATGTGTCACAATTTTAATTGTTATGTAAATTAAAAATTAATAAAAAAAGTTCCTCTAACAATTTTATTAAAGTCTCTCTACATGTTAAATTTAAACAAAAAAGTGACAACTTAAAAAAACATTTTCTTTTTGTTTATGTTGCATATATATAGTAATATTAAGGGTATTCAGGTTCCGGTTTTAAGGGTTTTTAGTTTAATCCATTAGTATCGGTTTTTAATCTTCAAAAACGGAAACCGAACCGCTGAAAAATAAAAGCGAACCAAACTGAACCGTTACTAATTGTTTGACTCCGGTTTGATTTAACAGTCTATCTTCTATCAATTGTTAAAAGATCTGGAACTGATAGCTAGGATTTAATGTTTTATTGCCCAAACTGGCTACATGCATTTGACTTTTGTTTAAATATTTTTCAGTGGTGTTGAATTAGTTTTAGTTTGAACAAAAAATAAAAATTTGATACGTGGGTTTGATTGTGTTGGATAGATGAATCATGAATGTGATTGAAATTGGTTCTCAATGTGCTTTTCACAATACAATTGAGAATACCAAAACGAACTGTTGAATGGACCGTTAGCTGTGATTTAGATGGCCCGTTCATAAACACACATGCTCTTATAGGATGCATAGCACGATATAATTATTTCGTATAATAAAATCCTATTATTATATATATAGTTTAGATAAAATAGACTGAAAATGATAATTTAATCTTTTTATTCTAATGAAGTAAAATAACCAATAAACCTTTGATTTTCTCAACCCCCTTGCCACTTATGTTTTCCCGCTCATTGCATAATCCTAAAAACAAGACGTTTTATAAACCATACCCCGATGATCCGATTTTCCTTCTCTTTTAGCTAAACCCTAATCACCTATTTCTTGTTCAATCTGTGTATCATCTGTCGATTTCTTATCAAGGTCGAATTGTAGCAAGAATGCATCGTCATATTTAGGGATGTTTAGCTTCTTTTTGTTTGGTTTAGTTCACAAATTTTTATGGTTTTAGTTATGTTTTAAGATACAGATGGCTTTTAATTGCTTATATTTAACAATTTGTTCAATTACAATGTCTTTGGTATTTGGTTTCTTTTAATCAACCTCTCTTTTGTTCTGTTTCTTTCAATCAATCTATTTCTGCTTTATTCCGATAGGTTTATTGAATTTTCTCTTCTCATGTGTGTTATTTCGAGTATATCTTTTTGTGATTTACATTAATGTGATCTACAATGTTCTTCTAGCGATTATTTATTAAGGCTTCGATTCGGCTTGATATGGATTTTGTTGCAGGCAAAGCCTCTCAACCCCTTGGTGTATTAAAATTTGTCAATGGGCAGTTAATTTAGGTAATGGGTTAACGCAGGTAATATAAGAATCTTATTTTTTGAATAAGATGATTTAGGACGTTTTACGCTGGGTGGCAAATGAGTTGGGTTGGGTCGAACGAGTCATGGGTCGAAATGGGTCATGGGTCGAAACGTGTTTGGGTCGAAATGAGTTTGGTCAGAACGAGTCAATTCAAAAAAGGGTTGTTTTGGTTTGGGTCAGAACAGGTTAGGGTCGGAATGGGTTTTGTTTTTTTTAACGAGGATAACGGCGGAAATGTTTTAGTTTTTTTAGATTTTTCGTTTTTTGTTTTTATTTTGATTTATGATTTTTTTTATCAACTTTTTTTATATTTTTCTGAAGAAGGCTACTTATTAAATTAGGTTTAGGTTTAAACAATAAACCATCTTGATCTTTCAATTGTTTTCATTTAGTCCCTAAATTTTGTTAATATTTACATAAATAATATTAAATTAGGTTATCATTTTAACATTTAACCCTCACTATCTAGACTAGCTTACATTTGGTCCTCAATTTATAAATTAATACATAAAATGTTTAAATGACATTATATATAAAGGGTAAAGTTAAAATACAAAGGACAACAAAAATGAGAAGGGTGAAAAGGGTGAGAAGGAATTCAGTCCATTGATCTTAGATTTGAATGACTGAGATTAGTTTAATAAATAAAAATTGATGAAAAGGGCATTAAGGTAATAACTCACATTTGTTGACTTTCTCTCTCCACATGCAATGCACATGTCAATTCCCCCATCATTTTAAAATATCCATAACTTTTTCATACGACATATTTTTTTAAAAAATTTCACCATAATAATAAGCGTTTTTTTATCTTTAATATGAGTATCATATTGTTATATAAAAATAAAAAAATAATGGGTTTTTTAATTGTGTTTTTTTGTTGTTCATTGTGTCATTGTGTACTATGTTGTTTCCATTGTGTTTTACATTTCAAGTCATTGTGTTATACATATTCACCATTGTGTGTTACGTTTTAGGCCATTGTGTGTTACGTATTCGTCATTGTGTCTTACGTTTTAGGTCATTGTTTTATACGTATTCACCATTGTATTTTACGTTTCAAATTATTGTGTAATATGTATTAATGGCGAAAAAAGACACAATGACGAAAAAAGACACAATGATAAGCGAAAAGACACAATGGTGAAAAAAGACACAATGGTGTGCGAAAATACATAATGACGAAAAAAGACACAATGATAAGCGAAAAGACATAATGGTGTGCGAAAAGACACAATAAAGAAAAAAGACAATGACGAAAAAAGACACAATGATAAGCGAAAAGACACACTGGTGTGCGAAAAGACACAATAGTGTGTGAAAAGACACAATGACGAATAAAGGCACAATTATAAGCGAAAAGACACAATGGTATGTGAAAAGACACAATGACGAAAAAAGATACAATGATAAGCGAAATGACACAATGACGAAAAAAGACACAATGATAAGCGAAGAAACACAATGGTGTGCGAAAAAACACAATGGTGTGCGAAAAAGACACATTTATAAGCGAAAAGACACAATGGTGTGCGAAAATACACAATGATGAAAAAAGACACAATGATAAGCGAAAAGACACAATGGTGTGTGAAAAGATACAATGACGAAAAAATACACAATAATAAGCGAAAAGACACAATGGTGTGCGAAAAAGACACAATGATGAAAAAATACACAATTATAAGCAAAAAGACACAATGGTGTACGAAAAGACACAATGACGAAAAAAGACACAATGATAAGCGAAAAAGACACAATGGTGTGCGAAAAGACACAATGACGTGATTTTTGTTTTAAATTTTATATAACAAAAATCATACTCATATTAAAGATAAAAAAACGCTTGTTATTATGATGATTTTTTTTTAAAAAAAATATCATAAGAAAAAGTTATAAACGTTCTAAAATGATGGGAGTATTAACATGTGCCTTGCATGTGGGGAGAGAAAATGTGTACATTTACCTTTATACCCTTTTTCCTTTGGTCCTCACTTGACACATGTCAATTATTTATGGCTTCTCACACTTCTCATTTTTATTATCCTTTGTAGAATAACTTGACCCTATATATAAATAAAAATTATATATTTATTTATTTGTTACCAGTAATTATTTACTTATGTGTGTGTGCGTGTGTGTGTGTATATATATATATATTTTATATGTATTTATTGCCGTACCCGTTTCTTGTTTTTTGAGTTTTGCCGTTTCCCGTTCCCGTATCCGTGCCCGTGCAACATAGCCTAATATAGTACACCACACGTAGTAATAATAATAATAATAATAATAATAATAATAATAAAACCTAATATACACAACAGTTATCGATCAGACATAATAATAAATTAATAATAGAACTGAATGACTAGCGTTGTCACAGCGGCGGCCCTTGGTTTAATTAACTTACCCAAATCAACCCATAAAGTTTTAAAAAAAGCTCAAACTGACCCATATTAATAGGTTTGGGTCAGTATTGCCATCCCTTGTTTTACGCTTTAGAAATACATGTCGACAAATTTCAAACCGTTTGTGGTTTGGCCCATTTTCCTTTTGGTAAATTTGCTGATTTTAATATAATAATTTACACATTTTATCTTAAGAACCTCCCAAGATTTGTGAAGAAACCATGTTTGTTTTGAAATATAAACATTCTTTTGACTCAAAGAAGTCAGTTTTTACCCCATACATGTAAAAGTATGGAGTGACTAAACCATATTGATTCTGAAATGTGAAGTCATTTTTTAGACATACAAGTCATTTTGGCCCATATCTAAATGTAGAAATATACGGTAAACTCTAGGCATTTTGACTGAAAAGTCAAATCATACTGATTTTCAAATGTGAAGCTTATCCACTTTGACTTAGAAATCAAACATACTCTACCACTTTGACTCAAAAGGTAAAACATACTTTAGTCACTTTCACTTGAGAATTCCTTTTTTACCCCATATCTACATGTGAAGATATGGGTGAACATTCATATTTTTATTCAAAAGTCAAACCATACTGAAATGTGAACTTTAGTCATTTTGACTCAAAAGTCAAAACATATTTTATTCATTTGGGTTCAAGTGTCATCCCTAACTTTTGTTTTATTGAATCCAGTTTCGGTTACAACCTGAAGGTAAGATTCATACGATTTTGCATTGCTGCTGCTGCAGCATTTGAAGATATACACCTTTTGTCAAGCTTGGAATGGAGGAGGGTTGATGCAAAAAGTACAAAATGAGCAATTATCTGTCAGAATTTTTGCATGTACTAAATCTGGAAGACTAGTTGCCTGTGTAAAAAGTCCAACCTCAGCAAATATAGTTGCAACAACACGCTTCCTAACTACATGTACAATAATACTAAAGGGACAAGTTCAATTTTAATTACTCAGTGGCTGTGTTGTGGGTTCTAGGTTTTCTCCATCTGATTTCTCAAAAGAAGAAAACCATAACTAATGGTCCGGTTCACGGGCATGATTTCAGCCAAAAGAACTCTTTACGGATTTTTGAATTTTAGTATTTTTCCTAAATGCTATAATTATTTTGTTTGATTTAGCAGTTTACCGTTTCGGTCCGGTTTGAAACCGCACTAACGGCTTAACCTGAAGCAAGTCATCCGCGTTGAAACTTTGACGCTGATGGATATATTGCAAATATGAAGAGGTTAGTGATCAGAGCTGAGAGGTATGAAGAAACAAAAAGGTGAACCAAATGGCAAAGTGCACTATGGGATACCTTAGAAATAGGCAAAATGCAAAGAAACTGCATGTGTCAAAATCATCTTAACTACTGCTAAGATGATTCTACTGTTTATGATAGAGAAAAGCAAATGCAAAATGCTTAAGAGCTCCAAGTGAGGTGACATATTCATCACTCCATCCATGTCAAACTCAAATTTATGTTTTTCTATATTTATTCTTTGCAATAGGTAGCGATGCCACTCCTTTTAGTTGTTTCATTTTCGAGAACAAAAGATCTTTTATTTGCGCATATAGGTTGTGAGGCTTCATTTGCTTCTCACTATAAAGGAATCTGCAATTAACGTGCCTATGATTTAGAGGCATGCAGGCCAATCACTTTCATTACAGGGGTATATAGAATTGCAAAAGTGTAAGTTTTTATTTTTTTGTTGTTATACATAAAATGTAATTTCAATGATATGAAGTATATTGAGATTTATTAGTTAGCGTTATCATTATTCAATCCATGTAATATAGATTTATTCATTATCCACATATAATATATGTACCGAATGCTTCAAAAACAATTATTTGTTTCATTTCGTTTAATACACGGGGTTCTAAAGCTAGTTAGTGTATATATATATATATATTAAATTACAACTTCTTAACATGTACTTTGTGCTCTAGAGGTTTTACTTTTTGCTACTTTTGTTGTATAATGGCTTCTTTGTGCTGCTCTATTGTCACTTTTTACAAATTCACCTTCAATTTGTCTTTCTCTATTGTGACTTTGAATGAATTTCATTATCATTCAACTGTTGATCTCATGTGGTTTGAAATTGCTATTGTGGATTGGAGTTCATTGTGTTAGAAATTACTTTGTTGTAGTGTTTGCTTTAGTATTTTGTGTGGCTGACAAAATGCAAAAGGTGATGTGTCAGTTTGTTTCTCACTCTTTGTTATGGTTTCACCCTTTGATGATGATGGCCCGCTACCTGGCATGGGAATTTCGGTTGCAACCTGGTGTGTGTTTGCTGCTATTTCTTGAACATTAGGTAGGTATACCATCTTACATCGCGATTGTTAGATTGTTTGCGTTTGCGCTTATAGAAGCTGGCCGTGTTGGGTTTCGTAGGCCTTTCGGTGTAGGCCCGGTTTATTATTTGAAGTCCAAAGGGCAAGCCCGGCCCGGTTTGAATTTCTTGTTTAATAAGATACTAACCCTAGTTGCATCTCTCTCTATATATGATTGTTATGTGCTTGTAATCATTGTCACTCAATAAAAGATATACCTAGTTGCCACCCGTGGACGTAGGTCAGTTTAGACCGAACCACGTTAAATCCTCGTGTTCGTTATTGCTTTCGTGTCGTGTTCAGTTCGTGTGTGCGTTTAATCCTAACAAGTGGTATCGGAGCTTAGGTTCGGAATCACACGAAGAAAACAGGATCCAAACCTCCCGCCGCCGCCACCCTACTGCGCTAGGGTTCCGCCGCCGCTACGGTTTTCCGATTGTCTTTAGGGTATACGCCGCCGCTGTTTCGCCGCCGCTAAACCCAGCCCGACCGATCGCGGCTAGGGTTCAGTCAAGCACGCATCACCACCTGGTAGCATCGCCTAATTCCCACCGTCATTAGTTCGTTGTCGGCATCTGATTTGCCAACTAGAGAAGATTAGAACGAAGCCGTGACATATTGTTGTGGCCGTTGTGTTTATATCAGTTTTGTGGAGAAGAAGATGGTGCATTTGGGAATGAGCCTTTGACCAAGATTTTTTTTTATTTCCTTTGCATGACACACAGAGTTTTGTTTTAGGGTCTGTGCATTAAAGTTGATTTGGGTTTATAATTTTTTATTGTACCAAATCAATTTACTCTTTTTTGGCTTCAAAATACTTGGGCAGTAGGCCTAGTTTGATTGTGTGGGTCAAAATTGTTGAGCAGTTTAGTTTGGAAATAAATTTGGGTCAAATATCTATTATCGCAAGGAACGAGCCAATCAAGATCCTATTTTATTGAAGAACAGTTGTTAAGTCAGAAGAATCGTTTAAAGAAACAAAGAACCAGTGACAACCGCGTTTGTCAGGTTTTATCGTTTCTGTTAAAGTTTCAGTTTTCTGATTTACAGTTCGTTATTCCGCTGCACGTTTAAAATAGGTTAATTATTTAACAGAGTTCAGTAGAACAGCCATTAAGTTCAGGCTCGTGTGTGTGTGTCTCTGTTTTTATCCAGTTTTTCGTTTTAGTCATTGTCATGGCAGAAGACGGAAAGATTTCGATACAGAAGTTTGACGGACAGAAGTTTGGTTGGTGGAAGATGCAGACTGAGGCACTACTTTGTCAGAAAGACTTGGATGTAGTGTTACATTGTCGTTGTCGGAAGATGTGGCATTTAACGTCATGAAAGAAACCGCGGCCCGTGGTATGATGGACGCACTATCCAACATATATGAGAAGCCTTCGGCAGCGAATAAGGTCTATCTTATCAGAGAGCTAGTGACAACTCGAATGAAAGAGGGTGGGTCAGTTACAACGCATATCAATAATCTTAATTCGAACCTCTCTCGCTTAGTGTCAGCGGCATTATGTTTGATGATGAAGTTCATGGTCTTTTGTTGTTATCCTCTTTGCCCAACAGTTGGTCGCAAATAGTGACTGCGGTTTGTAGTTCGTTTACAAAGATTACTTTTGATGGGATTCGGGATTTGATTCTTGGAGAAGATTCAAGACGCAGAATTTCAGGTGGATCATCAAGTGATATATTAGTCACAGAAGGTAGAGGTAGGGGAAAACAACGAGGCAGTGGGAGTAGGAAGAGGAGTCAGTCTAGGACTCGTAATGATATTGAATGCTGGGGTTGTAAAGAGAAGGGACACTTCAGGATTCAGTGTCTGAATGGTAAGAAGGAGGTGACGTTACAAAAGTCAACACTGCAGAAAAATGCCCAGAGGATGAGTTTTACGTTCTTAGTGTTGAGGATAACGTTGATGCTTGGGTTATGGATTCTGGTGCTTCGTTTCATGCCACTCACTGTAGTGAAACGATAAAGAATCTAAAGTTTGGGGATTTTGGAAAGGTTCGACTTGCGAACGATGATATTCTAGAGGTTACGGGTATGGGAGATGTTGATTTGATAACTTCAGCCGGTACTTCTTGGACTTTGAAAGATGTTAGGATTATTCCAAGTTTGAAGAAACGTTTGATTTCAGTTGGGCAGTTGGATGACCAGGGTTACGATGTTAAGTTCGGGAATGGGCAGTGGAAAGTAGTCAAAGGGAATCTCGTTGTTGCTCGTGGCAAGAAAATGGGTTCGTTGTATATGGTCGATATGTCACCGAAAGGAGTGGATCCAGTTTTGGTGAAAGACAAAGTCCGGTTTACAGAATCTCGTGGGCAGAAGAAGGTTCGTTTTGCAAGTAACAAACCCAGAGCCAAAGTGAAGATTCAGGATGAACGAGCTAGGAAGGTTAAATCAGTCAGAGAACATCGTGACAGTGGGAGCACAGGTTGTGTTTCAGTTACAGTTTCAGATCGACAGTGGATTAAGAAAACCAGTATTCCAGCTGTTAAAGTCTCTTTAGTGAATTACTTGCTGAATACGGAGAGTGTTTGTTCTCAGGGTATCTCAGGATCCGGTAGTTTGTTTTAGTGGGAGCCGGTAGGGACAGAGAACGGGTCAAGCGCAGTTTTAGCCGTGACTGACGTGTTGGAGCTCTGGGGAGCTTCAACGGGCCTTCAGGTTAATTGATGAGAAGGCGGTGGCAACTAGAAGAATGTTTAGATTACAAAAGTACAATCAGGAGTGCAGACGAGAGTACTCAAGGCCTCCGAGTGGGAGTTTGTTGGGTTTCGTAGGCCTTTGGTGTAGGCCCGGTTTATTATTTGAAGTCCAAAGGACAAGCCCAGCCCGGTTTGGATTTCTTGTTTAATAAGATACTAACCCTAGTTGCATCTCTATATATATGATTGTTATGTGCTTGTAATCATTATCACTCAATAAAAGATATACCTAGTTGCCACCCGTGGACGTAGGTCAGTTTAGACCGAACCACGTTAAATCCTCGTGTTCGTTATTGCTTTCGTGTCGTGTTCAGTTCGTGTGTGCGTTTAATCCTAACAGGCCGGAGATATAAACAAGTCTGCATTTGTGTTGACCAAAGCTAATCGAATATTGAATCACCTTGATGCTTGATTGAAATTCGCTTATTACGATTCCAGCCGCTCATTGTCAGGTAAGATAAGTATATAATCTGACTTTGGTACATAATTTGATTGAAAATATTCTAATTTCAATACATAATCTGAATGGAAATTATACCTTCACATTCAGTTTGCGAGCTCATAGCTTTGTAGTTTTTACCTTGAAAATCCTAGTTTTATGTCATTTGGGCTATTCATTAAAACTAAGAATCATTTTAATGTTCACAGTAGAATTAGAAAGGGTTAGTTGGCATGTATCTTTCTATTGCGAGTTGCTTGTGTGTATACAGGGAAATTGAGTGGTGTGCAAATAAGATAAGGGGCTGCTATATTTGTGTCAACTTACCCTTAGCCAACAATATCTTAAGGGGCTGCTGTATTTGTTTCTTATGTGCATTGCACAAAGTTACAAATTAGGCCCACTTTTGAATTATGTTAAAGATGTGGTTATTAATTTAGTGTAGGTTGTACAGTTTGGTTATATATATAAAAAGTTCTTTATGCAATCCTAATTAAACTTTAATCTTAACAACTAGAAAACTCAAGCTTATATAATACTTTACTCTAGCCTCTTCTTTACACTAAAAACGAGTCTACATTTTGTGTTGATTGAGCTCATTCACTCTACTCTGCCTGTTTGTATTAGGAAAAAAACTGCACATAATTAAACGTGTGTGTGCTATTAGTATTATAAAGTAAAGCTATTATATTTCACTCCATGATTCTTAACATTAAAGATCTTTAGTGATGCTAATCTATTATTTCCATTTGTCATGAGTACTCTGTTTCTTCAATGTAGGTTCGTGTTTCTAACAGGAAATTAATTGGGCCCGCAGGTGAAATTCCGAAGACGTATGTCTGAATGTGGCATTAGGGAATGGTCCAACTGGACAGAGGCATTTTGCTCACCTGCAATATCATTTCATGGTTTGTTTAGTGTATGTCTTTGTGTGTGATTCATTCTCCAAGTGCCAAGTTAAGCCAAGTGTTGTTAAGACTTGAATTCGAATCAATGTGTTGAATTTATTGTCTTTCTTTTTTTAGAGTTGACACCTTTGAGTTATCAATTAGCCTAAGGCTTGCGTTGACACTATTGCTTATTTTTGCTTTTTGATACGAGTTCTGAATTTCTAGACCCCAACGCGGGTTGTTTATTCATTTGTCTTTTTGTTTTGAGTTGTTTATTACTTAAATAAATTTGCCCGTACATCAATTATGGTAAATTTCAATAGATATTCACAAAATTTTTACTTTTTATTTTAATAAGGTGTTTGATTTAAGTTAGATTATTTACGTTTTGTTTGACACTGTTTATATATTATTTGATTTGCTTTAGTGTTTCTCATTGTTAATTTTTTTTAAGTATTTTTTTAAATATAGAAAGAGTTAAAAGAAATAGTTGTTATGTATAAAGAATATAAAATTTTTATATTGACACTTTGAATAGTTTTTAGTATAAAATTTAGCCTTTGAAAGATGAAACTTAATGTTTGAAACATTGAATATTTTTGTTTTTTTTTTTCTAGAAATCATATCTCTCATTCCTAAATACAAATACATCTTCAGTGCCCAAAAACGTAAAACGAAGAAGCTAGAGGAAGAAAAGGCAAAGGCTGACAAAGGGCCGCGTATACACAAGTTTTTCTAATAGCTACCTTAAGTAAATAAGTATGTTCATAATTGATGAGCTTATATATAAGGAGAAGGCTCAATATTTTTTCCGTACGGGGCCTATTTTTTTTTTATAATTCTCGGGGACGGACCTGTATTTGCCTATAAGTATTTATCTTCTAGGTGGTTAATGGTTATGTCTAAGCTTAGATTAACCATGTTGCTTTTTCTATTTTTAATTTTGTATGTGTTTGGTGGAAAGGCCACAAGCGTTAAAGGTATACCATACACTCACAACTGTGATGAGCAAGAAGAAAACCATACAACATGTGAAGGAAACAAGAACTAATTGTTGGAAAACGAGGTACAATAGATTGAGATGCAAATAATATTGGAATATATGTTTAACTTGAGCTAAACAACCCACGTATTACAACCTCAAAGTGACAACCAAAACTACTCTTTAGTCTTTACACATTTATTATTTTATTCTTCTCTCTTTCTTTCTTGCATATCCTGTTTACACTTGGCAGGATGCGGTGCACAAACTTCGAAGAGGCAAGGGTTGCATACGACCTTTTTTGTACTATTAGATAGCTAAAAGGTTTGATCACTTCATTTTCATTTTTAATGGGGTGATCAGCAAAGTGTGCGACGCTACAATAACCACCTTTGGTTTTCTCGTTTCGAAGGAGGTATCCATAACCTCCAAATCCTCAGTTTTTTACTTGACAATCGCATATAATCCAATAGTCTCGACCTTTTTTCGGCGTCCCAAACCCGACGACCGTTACACAATGTTTCAATTTGTCTATCCCCGATTGATATTCGTAAAAACCCTGTAAAAATGTTACTTAAATATACTAGCCATTTTCGAACGGAAGATGAAAACACCCAATCCACAACATAACGACCCTCACGTGTAAATTCGGGTTGGCTAACGTGTCAAAACATGCCTTTTTTAAATATTAATTAAGCTTGGGTCACCAAAACACATGCAGACTTACCGTAGTATATCTAGCAAATTCTTTGACGGCTTGGATAACAACAGAAACTGGAACATGTGTTACTTGCCTACCGCCCATTCTAGAGCCAACTCGTCATAGATGATCAATCAGTCCTTAACTCGTTGCCAAAATACTATTTTTCGTTGTTCAAGGCTCCGAAGGGGGTGTTGGACAAACTCGAGCGATTAAGAAGGCTCCGTAGCATCCCTTCAAAACAATAAATCACACATCTAGCATCAACAACAAAATTAACAAGATGTACATTCACAAAGGTTTCAATTCTGAAATCAAACCGGTAGTAGTCCTTTAAAACAATAAATCACACATCTATCACATGCAAGTATTAATATATATTACCTCCGGTTTGGAGATGTGACGCACAAAATTGGCATAGACAAGGTTGCATACGATCTTTTTTGTACTATTAGGTAGCTAATTGATAACTTTATTTTTAATGGGGTGATTAGCAAAGTGTGCGATGCTACAATAACCAACTTTGATTTCCTCGTTTAAAGGGAGGTATCCATAGCTCCAAATCCCTAGTTTGTTTACATTACAATTGCGTATTATCCAATATTCTCGACCCTTTTTGTCATCCCAAACTCGACGACCGTTACACAAAGGTTCAATTTGTCTATCTCCGATTGATATTCGAAAAAACCCTGCAAAAATGTTACTTAGTAAATATAGTAGCCATTTTCGAAAAAACCCTTCAAGGCTTCGAAGGGAGTGCTGGACAAGCTAAAATGATTAAGGAAGGTATTTTTTGGGGTAGTTTGTAGAAATAAATAAGTTAAGAAATTAGTTTATGCAAAATTTTAATATAAGTTTATGCAAAGTTACTAAATAAGTTTTTGTAAAGTTACTAAGTTCATGTAAAGTTATCGAATAAGTTTTATATGTTTTCCCCTAATTTGTAAAATAGTAAAGAGACAAGGGGTCGTGAAACTCACATTTGGTTCTTTTGATTCAAAATATTCCTCAACAATAAATAGGTTTGCATCTTACTCCGATCAACTACTAAGGTTGGAAAGGATTATTAGCCACAAACTTTGGTCGACACCTCCTAGCCTTCATATTGCTTCCTCTTGCTTGATCGTTCCCCAAATAAAGAGGCTAAGTTTATGCAGAAAGGTATGTGAAGTCAGTTTGGGGGTGTAAACGGGATCCAATGGCTAAGAATATTTGATTTGATAAACTTCATTGGAACCCATAAGGATAGGAAAAAGAATCAAGCGATCGTTTGATGGTTCAAGGATATATATGAATAGAAGAAAGACGTGTAACTCCGACTTTGCGCAGTTCAACAATGAAGGTGATTTGTAGGTCGAATCCTTGTTCAAACCGAATGAGACCAGTTGGAGAATTCAAATAAGACATAGGAGTTTAATCTCCAAGTGGAAAACTGTTTGTTGTTGTATAGAGGGATATACAATCATTTTTTATGGACTAATTTTCTAAACAGAAGCTGGAATAGTTTTAGTGTGGTTTGGTGCAAGAATGATGTGGTATGTGAATGTGTCAAGGGTGGGTTGGTCTTTATAGAGGACTTTAATCCTTGTAGTAGCATCCTATTGGTGGATCTAGTGGTGATCCAAGGGCTCTAATTCACTGCTAGAAATTGGTGTTTGTTGGCCCTCACAAACCATATGCTTCGAGTGTGTTTTGTGTTTGTTTTTGCTCCTTAGATGAAGATAGGGACTTGTCAAGGACGTAAGTGGTATTATGCAGGTTTTTAGGTGTCAAACTGGAGTACATAAGGGTCCATTTCCAGCTTAAACTCCTGTGTACACCTGCTCATGTCACACATTTCGGTTTCTTCTGCCTTCTCTCTCTCTTTTAATAGTGACGGATGAGAAGTAGCTAGACCCAAACAAGAAGTGTTGCAGCCATATTTCGGTCTTGGGTGGGTGTGTGGCTTCATTATATAGCTAGTACTTTTATGATATTATAAGATTTGTGGTGTTCCACTTAATTCATGCATGCTAAAACCAAATTATCATGCATAAGATGCCTTGAATGTGTAGTAAACTAGTAAAGATCGATATCCTTGTTCTTGCCTAAGATATACTTACATAGATCTTTCAATTATAACTGCTTTTTAGGGGTTGGATATCCATGACGAAGTGTTCAAAGTGTTTCTTGATTAATATTAAACGTTAGCCTTGTTTAATTATATAGGAACTGAATTTGTAAAATTTATAGTAATCCTTCATATTTACGGTTCCTCTATGTTGAATAATAGCTTTACCAGCATTCATGTATCGGGTCATTATGCGTGTGATGCGGTAATTCATATAATCAGTTAACTGGTTTTCTTTCCCTTCATATGTTTCAAATTTAGTAAGATGAGTATGGACATCGCTTTACAACTATATATATAGTAAGATTCTGAATTTATTTTTGTCACTTAAGTATTAGTAGCAAGACCTTAGAAGTAACAACATTAGCTAAAAATGGGTCATGGGGTCATTTATAGTCCAACACACAAACATGTAGGGATGGGCAAACGGTACCAGGTACCGGTACCAGGTTTTTAGGAATATCGGGATCGGGATTTTCAGGATCTGTATGGTTTTACCAAATGTTTTCTTGTGGTGTCGGCAGGGCCGGCCCAACGATTTTGATGGTCTAAAGCAAGTAAAAAATCGGGGCCCTTTTCTAAAAATTTAGACTTGTACTTTTCAAAAAAAAAAAAAAAAATTCATCCCAATTCACATTCAATTAAATGAATAGGTTAATTTTTAACTAAAATAGTCTCAGTACTCTTTAGATATATATTATAAGATAACCTAGTACATGATTATTTTTGCGTTAAAAGAAAACCAACAATAATTTAAATATGTTGAAACACGTCATGATGCAACTTGATTACAGAATACTGAAAAACATTATGTGAAAAACAACACACAAATTGGTGCTTTTTAACATTGACGTTTACAATTATGATACACGTATATCATTTTAATTTCGAGGAAAAAATAAGCTAGATAAGATACTGTTGAATATTAACCTTATGAACTTGAAACAAGTTTTGCTCTAACTAGGAACTACTAAATATGCTTAAATTATTATTCACCTTTTTTTTACGATATATACTTAGTCATTGAATTAATACATAATTCATTTAAGATTACTTAAAAGAAAAAAGAAGAAGCCTACCAAACATACTAATAGAAATAGAAAAGAGGTATGTTAAATACTAGGGAGATGATTTTTGTATGTATGTACTAGGTTATTAACCCGTGTATGACACGGGTGGAAATATTGATATTTTCGAACAAATACATGTCATTTGAAAGGATAACATAAGTTGTTATATGTTATTCGGGACGACAACATACTTAAAGTTGTAAATGATATTGGTACGAAAACAAATGATTGTGTAACACAAAGATAAACCCAAATAACATTCAAATTATAATCTATGAAAACATAATCAAAGGTTAAACATGTAAAATTTATAAGCTATAAAAAAGACTTCCTTATAAATCATATTTATTCTTTATTTGTAACTTTGTCTTCCTTGTTTAATATAAGAATTTTAACACCACTCTTCGCTCTGGATAAAGCTACATAGAGTTGTCTATGTGTAAACACCGAGTCTTTGAAATATATGTCAACTTTGCTAGAGATTGACCTTGACTTTTGTTAATGTTCATTGCAAAATAGACTACAACTGAAAAAAATTATCTTCTCTTCAATTTAAACGAAAGTTTCTTATCTGAAGGTGTTAGTGTTAGTGCACGGTTTTGCGTCTCGAGTCTTTGTATTTATCTTTAATGTATTTATCGTTTTGATTAATGTAATAAATGATTAAAATATTAAGTTAGTTCGTTAAAGTATTAGACTAGTTCGCTAAGGATGTTTAGCGAACTAGAATTAGGTTAGCTTCCTCCTGATTCGTTAAGGATGTTTAACGAATCATGAGATGATTCGTTAAGGTTATTTATCTTTTTATGTATGTAACGAAGTAGTGAGTTCGCTTAGGAATGTAAGCGAACTAGACCTATCTTCTATTTATAGTGAACTCTGTTCACAAGTTATTTAAGTTTTGAGAGTTAATTAACGAAACTCTGTCCAATCTCTCTCTCGATCTTCATCTTAATATTATACATACACATATATATAACTAATACTAATAATAATAACATATAACATACAATCAAGAGTAATCATGAACTATATACGTGTTAGATTAATTATATCTCAGATCTGTGATCTGTGTAAGATTAACGAGTTCAAACAAGTGGTATCAGAGCTTTCAGTGCTCTTTTGCTCTTGAATTTGATAATTAATTAGTTATTATAGACGTTTAATTGTTATTGTGGTTTAAATTGTGTTTCCGGTTTGATTTAGTTCAATTGAGTGTAAATTGGACTGGTTATGGATTGAATTGGATTCGATTTGGATTTGGTGAGATTATTGTGAGCTGTGATTGATTGGAATTAAGTGTTGGATTGAGTTTGGATTGTTTGGTTTGCATCTGAGTTTGGCCGAGAAACAGAGGATCGTTTATGGTTAAATTGGATTTGTGATAAGTGTATTTGGATTACGGGATTGATACGAGTGGATTCGTGATCAGTTTGCGAGTATTTTGGTAGTTTATTTGTGTGATTTGGTTAGGAATAGAGGTAGTATTACAAATATGAGTTTCTGGGTTTCTGGGTTTGGTGTTCATCATTTCCAGAAAATCTGGAAATACTTTTTGAAGATTTGAACATGAGTCTGATTCTTCATCTTATTCATGTTGATTCATTAACTGATTCAGTCAGTTCGTTATAAAGTCTTTGTGATTCGTCAAACAGTTCGTTTCATCATTTGTTTCGTATTGTGACAAGTGTCTACCTTGGAACTTGTGTTATAACAACCTGTGCCACGTGGCATTAGGTGTAAGAGTTTGTTACAGACGGTTGTAACAACCTAATTCGCTATAGGGCGATTCGTTATCAACTGTAGCTTGTTCGCTATCTAATTCGCTAAGGATTTCTTAGTGATTCGTTACAGGAAACCCTCTAGTTCGCTAAGCTTGCACTTCGTGATTTGATTAGCCAATTCATTGGTTTGACTGATTCGTGACTGATTCGTTAATCGTCTACTTCGTTAATCATCGGATTCGTTACTTAATTCAAATCTGATTCGTTACCTGATAAACCTCAATTTCGTTAAGGTTTGATTCGTTGATTACTGTTCACAGTTCGCTATGACTGTTCACAGTTCGTTACACTGTTTACAGATTCGTTAACTAATTTTAATTTTAATCCTTAAAGTTTCAAACTTTTACAAAAATGGCTGGTATGTACGCACTAGCTTCTCAAAACATGTTGATGCAACAAATGTTGCAACTTGATACCGAGATAGGTTCACATTCGAAATGTCCAAGGTTGATGAAATTTAGCGATTTTGCTAAATGGTAACCCCGTTTTCGTGCTAACTTGGGTTCCGTTCACCCTGACTGCTCGTATTGCCTAGATGAGGTATATATTGCCCTAATGATTGGTGATGACACTATTGGTTATACTCCTAAAGCTATTTCTCAATACTCACAAGAAGAGAAGGAAGCATTAGAGATCGAGATAAAGGCTTATTCTACTCTTACTATAGCGTTACCCGAAAATATCTTTCATCAAGTGGGTAGCATAAAGAGATGTGCTTCTTTATTCCAACACCTTTGTATGAAAAGTATGGGGAACACAGCTGAGAGTAAGAAAGTAATGCTCAAGTTTCAGTTTCGAAACTTTAATCTTTTGAAGGGTGAAACAATTGAAGAGATGATTACACGGTTTAATCACTTAATTGCTGAAATGGACAAGATGAAATTGGAAGTTTCCGATATGGATAAGATTGACACTGTTAAGAGTGTACTACCAAGTTCTTACTCCACATTTTTAATGGTTCTAAAAGAAAAATAACTATTTCTTGAATGAAGATTTGACTGCCATTGAATTCTTGCAAAAGATTGAAGCAAGAGAATATGATCTTAAGTGTCAGAAATCCTCCAAGGATAGCCAACATCCTGCTTTCTATGGTGGTAGTATGCCTCTAAGTTCAACTATCTCTCCGATAACTGCTTTCCTTACCCAAGCCGCTAGTGAAAATAAATCAGCTATCTTTAATGATCCAAGAGCATGTTTTTACACTGCTGGTAATTCTGGATCATCTGGTGGTTCTAGAAGTTCAACTACTACTAATCCATTTGCTTCATCACCTAGTCTCAACATGAAGGAAGCTGAAGAGAATTTTGCTTTTCTAACAGCCTTCATGTCTTCATATGAAAACTTGGTAAGTAGTAAGATAGCCACAAGTGATCAAACCGATGAGGATTATGATCAGATTGATCCAGATGACTTGGAAATCATGGATTTAAAGTGGAACATGGCTATGATTGTCCGTAAAGTTAAAAGATTCATGCAAAGCACTGGAAAAGATCTTCCGGCCTTAAACAAGAAATTGGGATTTGACAAGTTGAAAGTGAAATGCTATAATTGTCAAGAGTCCGGGCATTTTGCTAAGGAATGTGACAAACCGAAAAAGGAGTATACCGGTCCTCGTAGTCAACATCAAAATTCTTCTACACCACGAGGTAGTGATGCTGAAAAGAAACCATCTACTTTTGGGTCACAGGCAATGTTAGCTGATGGAAATGATTGGTCACAACGACTGTTGTGTAATGATACTCAAGCTAATTTGGCTATGTTTGGGCTGACAGAAGACTTCCAAGATGCAAGTGGAAGTGAAATGTCCTCTAACAATGATTCTGGATCTGATTCTGACGATTCTTGTGACAAGCCTTCAACGGTGTTTGCTTGCATGGCTAAGATCAATGAGGTTAGTCATTCTATCTCTGCTACTTCATCTGTTAAGGTATCATGTGTTGACTGTGAATCTAACAAACCTAAGTTATAAGCTTTGAAAACTCATAATGATAATCAAGTAAGACAAATTGCTTCTCTGAATGATACTTATCGACAATCTCTTGAATCTCAAATGCGATCTCGAGAAAAGATTGAAGCATTGTCGACAAGTAACCACGATCTCAAGGCTGAGTTATCTGTGAAAATGACAATTAATGACCAAAAGTTTCAAGAAATTTTGAAACATAGATCAAAGATAACCGAGCTTGAGAATGAGGTTCTTGAGTTGAAGAACAAATTGGGTAAATTTAGAAATTCTTCTTTTCTGTTGAATGAAATTATTGAAGTGTCTGGAAAACAAAAAGATTCAAATAAAGGTATCGGTTTTTTTGAAATTCCGCCACCTTTTCACAATGATTATAAAATTAATCCTTTCGCTAGAAAATAAGATGATTTGATTGAAAAAGAATATGTGATTTCTGAAAAATCTAAACTGGTTAAAACAGAAACTGTTAAAACCCAAGTTGCTCCTCAAAAACCTCATGTTGAAAGCAACAAAGTCTTTGTTGAGAATGCTGACAACGTAATTATCGAAGACATGTTTGAACCTGAGGTAATACACAAGAATAAGAACATCCCAAGTTCTAATCGTATTCTTTGCGAGCCTCAAGAATTTGAGGAAGCTGTGTATGGTTCATTCAAGTCTCAAGTGAAAAAGGAAGAAACTGTGAAACCCAAACCAATGAAGGAAAAGAAGTCAGATAAACCAAAGATTTCTGGACTTAATGCATTTTATTAATCCTCCTAGTTCTAAGCCATCATCTGTTAGAGTTTTCAAGTTGAAAGGAATTGACACAATGTTTACTGAGAAAGACATTCCAATTAGTATCACTAAACCAGAACTGATTGAGAGTGTATTTCAAAATGAAACGTCACAGATTCAAGAACTTGAACGTCTGTATGCTCAAGCAAAAACATCAGCTTCTTCTGATCCATTGACTAAAGCCAAGCAAGTTTTAACACATGCTAAAAAGATTAAATTTGTAAAGTCAACTGGAACAGATACTCTGAAAAGTTTTTCAAATAGCTCTAACTTAGATTTTTACTTGAAAAAGAAATCTGAGTTATCTGATAAGTTTGCTAAGAGCATGACCAAAAATGTGAGCCATCATCAATCTTTTGCATCATTTGTTCCAACTAATTCTCAACATCATCGTGTGGACATGCGAAGCTGTTTTCTTTGCGGTCAGCATGGTCATGTAGTGAGAAACTGTAGTCAGAAGAGCTATCAGAATCTTCATCCTTTTATCAAAGACCATTCCAAACCGGTTCTTTTGGTAAAGGAGATTCTGAAACGACCTGTGTCGTATGCTGATGATACTCATATTTCTAATGTGAATCCTCGAAAGGTGATTCATGTTAATGAGACTCATGGACAAGTAAAACCAAAATTCGTTCCAACTGAGCCCGTATGTAGGAACATGAATTCAAATATTGTTCAAGCTGCTTATTTACGACGAAAGTCTAAAAAGCCTGCAACATATTCTCAGGTTGCTGAACAACAGTTGAAGTTTGTTCAAGTTAATGATCAAAGAGAAAACCAAAAGGTGCCCAAGACTGAGGCCTGGGCTGCCTTTTTGAACTAATCATCTTTACTTTGTGTGTAAGGTACATCCAAGACTGTGTCTGGTGAAAACTGGATAATGGATAGTGGATGTTCTCGTCATATCACTGGAAATCTCGACCTATTAACCAACGTAAGAAATATTGAAGGGGGTTATGTAGCATTTGCTGGGAATTCTGGGGGCATGATCACACAAGAAGGTGAAGTTTCAAATGGTCACATTACTTTTGAAAAGGTCAATTATTGTGACAAGGTGGACCATAACTTATTGAGTGTGTCGCAAATTTGCGATAAAAAGTACACTACGATATTTACTGACAAAGAATGTCTTATCTTGAAACCAGGTTATGTGATTCCCGAGGACATGGTTGTCATGCGATCACCACGATCGAATGATATTTATGTCTTAAATATGAGCTCTAAAATATCAACATAGATCGAAACATGTTTTGTCTCTAAAGAAACAGAGAAGGACTCTATTCTATGGCATCGTAGAATGGGTCACATCCATGTTCGAAAGATGAATTATTTAATGGCTAATGACTTAGTGGAGGGTGTCTCGTTGAAGAACTTTAAATTATCTGATCACTGCGCTGCATGTAAAAAGGGCAAGCAGAAGAAGAAGTCACATTCTTCTAAGTTATTAAATTCCATTAATAATCCTCTTGAACAACTTCATATGGATTTGTTTGGTCCTGTGAATCGTGCGAGTATTTCTGGGGATTGGTATTGTCTTGTTGTCAATGATGATTATTCAAGATACTCATGGGTGTTATTTATGAGTTCGAAAGATCAAACACCGGTTTTGGTACAAAACCTTATCACTAAGATCGAATCACTATACAAACAAAAGGTGAGGAGAATCTGAAGTGATAATGGTACTGAATTTAAAAACACTGTATTAGATTTCTTTTGTATTCAAAAAGGAATTCATCAAAGAATACAGTGCACCTTATGTACCTCAACAAAACGGTGTTGTTGAACGAAAGAATAGAACTTTGATTGAAGCTGCAAGAACTATGCTTGCTGATTCTAAGCTTCCCGTCCAATTTTGGAATGAGGCAGTGAATACAGCTTGCTATATGCTTAATCGGGTTTTAACAGTAAAACGACTCAAGAAGACGAGTTACGATCTTTTGAACAATCGAAAGCCTAACTTAAAGTACCTGGAACCTTTTGGGTGTCCGTGTACAATGTTGAAGAAGGATGTAGGTAAATTTGAAGAAAAAGCTATCGAATGGTACTTCTTGGGATATGCATCTCCAAAGAAAAGGGTATTTAACTTCACGTCTGGTTGTGTTGAGGAATGGTACCATGTGGACTGTCAAAAGTACACAACTCCTCCTCAAGGGAAAGGTCCCGACTGGATGTTTGACTATGATAGTTTATTTAATTCATTTACTCCATCGACTGAACACATAGACGAAGATCTGGTTCGAGCATACTTTGAAGATCATTTGGCCATTCCAAGATTTTCAAGTTCTAATGATGTTGAAGCTCGACCTGATGCTCCAACTGAAGAATCACATGTTGCATCTCCAGTTAATGTTGATAATTTATCTTCTTCTTCTGATGATGAGCAAGTTAATGATCAAGTTATTGAACTTGATAGCGATGTTTCATCTCTCGAGCTTGGTGAACATTATACTAATTTATTTGATAATGTTGTTGTTCCTGAGAATCCTACACTTCGGATTCATGGTTATCATCCACAGGAAAACATCATTGGAGAACTTGATGTGGGCGTTCGTACACGTCATCAAGTTGCTTCTTCAAGTGATAAAACGTATTGTATGCATATGCTGATTTACATTCATCGGGAATTGTAAATCTTGCGAAATTCACTTGCTTTCTATCTCAAGTTGAGCCAACGACGACTCGTAAGGCACTTGAAGATCCTTCTTGGGTAGAAGCTATGCAAGAAGAATTACAGCAATTTGCACGTTTGGGTGTTTGGGATTTAATCGACAAGCCTGCTAGAGTTAAGAAAGCGATTCCGACTAAGTGGGTATTTAAATGTAAGAAAGTTGATCGAGGGGTAATTGGCAGAAACAAAGCACGTCTAGAGGTGCAAGGTTTTCATCAGCAAGAGGGTGTTGATTACACAGAAGTATCAGTAGAAAGATTAGAGTCGATTCGAATCTTCCTGGCATATGCTGCTTATAAGAATATCAAGGTCTATCAAATGGATGTTAAAAGTGCTTTTCTCAATGGTGAACTACATGAGGAAGTTTTTGTTCTACAGCCTCCTGGTTTTGAAGATCCTGTTATCCGGACCGAGTTTACCGATTAAACAAGGCCCTGTATGGTCCACATCAAGCACCGAGAGCTTGGTATGGCACGCTTGCCAACCATCTGACTGATAACGGCTTCAAACGAGGGACCGTCGACTGCATTTTATTTCATAAAACTGTTGGTGACGATCTTCTCCTAGTTCAGATTTATGTCGACGACATTATTTTTTGGTCTACAAACGACACGTTGTGTAAAGATTTCGAGAAGTCCATGCAAACAAAGTTCGAGATGAGCTCGATGGGAGAGATGAATTTATTCTTAGGGTTGCAAGTTCACCAGTCTGCTAACGGAATCTTTATTCACCAGACAAAGTATGTGAACGATGTATTGAGCCGATTCAAGATATCTGCCGGAAAAATCCCTTCAACTCCTCTTCCCGTGGGTCACAATTTATCACCGGATGAATTGGAGGATACCGTTGATCCTACCCTCTATCGTGCCATGATCGGTTCTTTAATGTATCTAAAGGCTTCTCGCCCTGACATTATGTTTGCTGTTTGTCTTTGTGCTAGGTTTCAAGCAAGTCTACGAGAGACTCACCTAGTTGCGATTAAGAGAATACTTCAGTATTTGAGGGGAAATCCATACATCGGGTTGTGGTACCCCAAGGATGATACTTTTAATCTTACTGCTTATTCAGACTCGGACTATGGAGGTTGCAAGATCAACTTCAAATCAACGACTACAGGATGTCAATTTTTAGGAAACCGGCTTGTTTCCTGGCAGTGTAAGAAGTAGACAACGGTCTCCACTTCAACCGCTGAAGCTGAGTATGTTGCAGTCTCGAGTTTCTGTTCCCAGGTTTTGTGGATACAACAACATCCTCGCGACTACGGTTTAAAGTTTCTTACTACTCCTATTTGATTGATAATTCTGCTGCAATTTCTATCACAAAGAATCCCGTTCAACATTCGAAAACAAAATATATCGAAATTCGACATCACTTTATACGGGATTGCTTTGAGAAGAAGTTGATTGACCTTGAGAAAGTACATACTGACTTTCCGAAAGCCGATCTGTTTACCAAAGCTTTTGACAAAACGCGTTTTCAATTTTTGCTTGGTTTAAATGAATTGAAGACCCTCGCTGATATCCTTAAACAAGGATGACTATCTTTATTTTATGACATTTTTCTTTTAAAATTTATTTTGGTTTTAGGGGGTGAAAAACTAGAAAATACAAAAATATTATGCTTTTTGTTTGTATAGTTAAAACCCAAAAACATTAAAAATTCTAAAATCCAAAAATATTTGAAAACTTAGAAAAATCAAAAATATTGTGATTTTTTTTCTTTAATGTTTTCCCTTTAAAATTTTCTTTGAAAAACCAAAAACATTTTAAAAAATTTGAAAATCCAAAAAGATTGTGATTTAAAATTTGTATAGAAAAATTTGAAAATCCAAAAAGATTGTGATTTAAATATGTACAAAAAAATCCAAAAATCCAAAAAGGTTGTAAAGTTTATTTTGTTTATAAGAAAAGAGAAAAAAACAAAAATATTTTGTTTTTAAAGTATGTATAGAGAAAAACCAAAAAGATTTTTGCATGCGTTTGCTGAAAATTATGTCAATTATCTACAATTGAAGGGCATGTACGTGTATATGTTTGGTCCTGACATTTACTTGTAATTGATCGGGTTAGCCATTCACCTGATAATGGAAAATAGTTGGGGCATTCGTTATACGATTTTAGATTATTTTCTCGCTGAAAATTATGTCGGTTATTTAAGTTTGTGAAGCATGCTTGCATGTCTTGGTCCTATTATTCACTTGTTGAATTGATAGAACAACCATTTATTTATAGACTTAAGTTAACTGGGGCGATTAAATTTATCTTTATTTTGTTCTATGCTCCTCAAAATTTTGAGTTTTTGAAGCAAAAAGAGAAAATGATAGTACATCGATTATCTTGACTCCAAGTCCAGCAAGAAGTAAGCTTAAAAGACTGTGTGCTTAATTGCATTGGTGCATTGGTAGATCTTAAAACAAACAAGTAGAGTAAAGTATGTGATATAAACATAAAGAAACGCCAAATTGAAAGGGGTGTTAGTCTCTAGAAAAAGTCTCGGTGAGGATGGCAGAAATGTAATAACCTGTCATACTCAAGCCTTATACTTGTTTGATCAACCAAAAACAAAATAAAGCAAATAACAAGCTTTGAGGTTCTGGACACTGTGAGTCTTTATGCGGCTTAATCATCCGGGTATTCATATGCATGAATATTTCATTTGCTTTTAAAGCAGACCCAAAGTCATTAAACTTGATCACTGCTGTACTTCGTACAAATTTCCAAATTACTGACTTGATCAAAATCCATTGTTAGTCATACATTGTTCCTCCCTTGCGCGCGTCTTAATACCATTAAGAAACGGACCCCAGGGGATACAACGTATGTAAGCCGACAGATGGACTCGTGCATATTCACTCATAGTAACAGGAAATCAATGCATTGCTCATAAACTTCTATAAAAACAATTTTTGATCAACAATATAATGGTTTAAGTCAAGTTGGGGTGATCCGGCAAAAATCAAATTAAGCTTGAACCGAGATTAGAGGCTGATAGTTTCTGTTATTTTGTGCTCTAATTGAACCAATTAATCATATCACAAAAACACTTGAAAGTTTGTTATTAGATTTAAGTGGACAATAATACCAATGACCGACTTAACGCCAGTCATAATATCGCTGAAATATAAAACTGTGATGGAAGGGCAATTTGGTCAATATGATTCTCTGCTCAAACTCAACAAAAATACCAAAAATATATGCTGAATTTGAAAAACATATAAAACACAAAAGATTTTATATTTCTTGTTTCGGATTCTTTTCATGAAAATACATTCTTTATATATTACAAAATACCAAAAATATTTTTCATTTCGTTTTTACATATTATTTAAATGATTTCATTATCGGTTTCAAAAAGTGAAACGAATTTTAAAGTATTTGATTATCGGGATAAAGGTCCTCGGTAATTCTTTTAAGTTAATTCATTTATTTATTAATTGGATAATATTTAATAAATTCATTATTTAATTCATTTAATTTTTTATTTATTAAAGTTAAAATTAAACAAACTATGATTTGTTAATTATGAATAACGAATTATGTGTTTTCTAACGAACTACAATCTAGTTCGTTCACCTAATTCGCTTCCGCACTTTATAACGAAACACCTCTTGTTCGTTATACATATTTAACGAATCAACACACGGTTCAAGTTTCATTCGCTACTCTGCTATAACGATTTGACTGATTCGTTAGTTTTAAAATTCAAACGGATCTCTTAATTCGTACATAGGGTACATTGGGAAACGTGTAAGTTTATAAAGGACAGATGAAACGAACTGTCCTTCACTATTCACTCATCTTCCTTATACCTAAAGCTACCCTGTTCAAATTTTCTCTGATTTTTCGACCTTCGAAATTCATATTTTTGAGTATATCACTGTGTTCGTAAGGTATAGATTATCACTTCATTGTGATTTTCGTCAAAAATGACACTGTATTGATAGGCTAATTATGCAATTTTGTTATAAGGGTTTTAACGAGTTTTGAATCTCTGCTTAATCGATATCATACTGTGTTATTATAGTTTATTTTGGTCTCATTAAGGTCGGAATGTGATTCCGAGACCCTTGGTGGACTCTAATCAGTGTTTGATTATTGTTTGCCGGGTCAATTGATTGTTTTGTGGTTTTAGGTGTTTATGTTTGGTTAAAACCCTTAATAATCTAACTTATATCATACTGTTGGTACTCTAAATTAACACCATTAGCCTTGTTTCGTGATTCCGAGATCGTTACAAATGTCGTTTTGGTGATTCAACGATAATTATGGAATACTCGAACCTGGATTCAGCATGTTGACTCTCCATGTTCTTGTGTAATTTTGACTTTGACCAGGATTGTCAAAGATTAAGCCATTATTGGCAATTCGTTAACTTTAGCGAATTGGAACTTTTTAGTGTCCAATTCGTTAAAGACTCACACGAACTAGATTAGCGAACCACTTATTTAACGAATCAGATGTGGATTTGTCAAATCATAACGAACTAGAAGTTTAGTTCGTTCCTTTTAATAGTAATTCGCTAAGTCTATTTCGTTAATTTATTTACTTGATAGCGAATCAGTCGATTCGTTATATTTGTGTAACGAATCAGACTATGATTAACGAATGACATTTTAAACTTAATTATTTAATTAATGTTAATTATTTTAATCAAGGTTTGTAAAATAGAAACCTTCCAAGATCTAGCCGCTAATACGATACATCAATACGAAATCGATACATTAAATATAGACTTTACTTATAAATGTTAAATGTATATTACATCTTCTCATTACTTATAACCGTTTATATTTATTTAGTGAAATGGTCGATTAAATGGATCAAGATCCACCCGTTGCTCCTCAAGAACAAGAACAACCCCAAGATCAAGAACAACCTCAAGAACAAGAAGAATTCCAATTGCTATCCTTTGACAAGAAGCACAACATCTGTGTTTATGTTGATTCAGACGTTGCTGATGAAGCTATGTTTGGGGTTATGTTAGCGTTTCTACGTCATTCGGTGATACATTATGCTATAACTCCCAAACCTAAGGTTTATCTGAGTATTATAAGGCAGTTCTGGAATACTGCTGAGTTTGTTGACACCGAGAATCATATTCGAGCAACAATCAATCAAACTCCTATAACTGTGGATGTTGATATGATTAGGAGGGTGCTTCGGTTTGGGGATAATGATGATAACCCAAGTGAGTTTGATAAGAGGTTAATCAAGGGCCCATTTACAAGGGTATTTTATGGTAGAAATATTGACGATTCGATGTTTAACAAGAACGGACTGTGCCCACCTTACAAGTATCTGTTACACGTACTGATTCATTGCATGGGTGGTCGTAAAGGTGGTTTTGATGAATGCTGTATAAGTTTGCAATCGGCATTTGTGGCTCTTATTCTCAACAAGCCATTCAACTACTCAGAAATGGTTTTCGATCATCTGAAAGAACAAGTTCAGCAGACGGCTTAGAAGAAGAAGTTCTTGATGTATCCCCGATTTCTACAGTTGGTAATTCAAGACCTTATTCCAGACTTGGTGATTGATCGAACGTTAGTGAACGATATCCTTGATCTAGAACACATGAAGGCTGACACGGTGCGTAGAATGACGATTTATCGTAAGGAGAGGCCATGGGACAAACAGATGATTGGTCATATCATTAACCCTGATTATGTATGTCCTCCCGAGGATCGATGGATCCATGATGACTCAGATTCTGAGCGTGAGGGAGGAGAAGGTGGGAACGATGGTGATGATGATGATAATGATAATGATAATGATGGTGGAAATGGTGGTGATGGTGATGCAGCTCTTAGAGAGCAACAGGCTGCCGTTGAAGCTGCGTTGGCTGCTACCATTGCAGCTCAACGTGAACGTAAACGTAAGGGTAAAGCACCAGCTTCTGAAGCTCCAGCAAAGAGACGTGTATCTACTGGAGCTGGTGTAATCATTGGTGTTCCACCGTCTCGTCCTGCACCTCCTCAACGCCCGGTAGTGCCGATTACTACTAGCACTCCGGAGATGACTTTGACGACGACGATGGTACCTCACGAGCAGTTGGGTATGATTCCACAATCGGCCTTAACTGAAATACCATTGCGGTCTGTTACACTTTCTACTGTTCCTCCAACATCGTCTATGAGGCCTCCTCAACATAGTGATATCTCTCATTTATGAGAATTACAAGGCCTCAGGGACCAATCCAGCCTGTTCATCCATCTTTATATGCTCCGCCACCGAATCGTCAGACAGATATGCTTTTGAATCTTCTTCATATGTATGAAAATCAAATGTCTGCTGATCGTATGAATCAAGAACGCTTGATGGAGAACCAGAAGAAGCTACTCAGTTATGTTTCTTTCTGTCAAAAAGAAACAAAATCCCTACGTGAGATTGTTGAGTCTCATGGGGTGAAGCTTAAAGAACGAGAGGATCTGATCTTGCAATTAACTTGCAAAGATGATGCTTTAAAGAAGATCAAGAATGATAAGGAAGATCCTGATGAATCTGATGCTGCAGGTGGGCCTAAACAAACTCAAGACCCAGCTTCTGGTGTGGGTACGAGTTCTGTTTATGATTCGGGCAAACAGATCATTATTTATCATGATCATTCGGCTGCCAAACCGATTGAGATGATCGAGGCTGATACGGTTATATTTTTGGATGATAAGGGGGTGATTAGGAGCATGGTGAATGCTGATGAGATAGCAGTGGGGCAGTTTGTTGATAAGTCACTGACACAAGAGCAGATTGCGATCTTGCTTGGTCTGAATGAAGATGAGATGACCGTGTTAGAGAATGAGCCTGATGCTGAGGTAATCAATGATGACAAGATCTTAAATGATCCTACGGTGGAGATGAGGACGGACTTTATTTATGAGAATGAGGAAGTTGAGATGGAGGATGTGATTGTTGAGGATTACCCTGATCTGTTTCAACACACCAATGTTGATCAGGGTGTTCTAGTGTTTAATGAAGAAACGGTTAAAGAAGCAGAAGACCATCTTGAGAAGAATTCCAAAGGCAAGAATGTCTATTCTGATTAGCTTCTCGACCCATCTCTTGAGGAGATTAATAGTTGGTTCAGTCATAAGAAAGTTGGTAAGATTATCAAGGCGTATCGGTATGTCGATCAAGAACGGAAAGATGAAGCAGCAGCTTGGGTCAAAGCAAACCAAGTGACCTCTTTCAAGTCCGTATTCAAGGTTCATGGTGATATTGTCTCTTGGCTATATGACTCTGATCTTAAGGTATGTATAGTGAAATGGGAGAAGGGGATCCAATACTACGAGAAGATAATGGACGTTCTTACCCTACCGCGTTGGGATGTTCGTACCCTCGCGTGTCGTCCGTTTATCAATCGTGGTGGCGACCGGACAGCTGAGTGGTTTCACCAACATTTGCTGTTCGAGGTCAATCATGGTTTCAAATTTTTCAAGCCCCAGGTCCTCACACGTAAACGTATTGATGAAATCGATCCAAGGACGGGCTGGAAGAAGCTTGTTCTTAAGGTAAAGCCGCAAAGGACGATGAAACGTGTGCCGGTGAAGACTATGCACCAACATATGCATCTATCGTTTGACCGCTAGTACTACGACAATCGTACTAGCGAGGCTGTCATTGTGTTGGGTAAAGGTGTGAAGACTGAACTTATTAAGATTATCGACCCGATGTGGTTGGTTAATTTAACCGAGACCGACAATGATGTGCTACACAAGAACAAGATTCTGATTGAGCGCAATGAAGATTATGACCTGGCTATGCAATTCCAACGCGTTGTGCGTGTTTGTTATGAAAACGGAATTCATAGTTGCAGAGACTAGCAGTCCAAGCGCTTCAAGTAATTTAAAGACAAAGAGCTCAAGACGAGGGGGTGTCTGTTAGTGCATGATTTTGCGTCTCGAGTCTTTGTATTTATCTTTAATGTATTTATCGTTTTGATTAATGTAATAAATTATTAAAATATTAAGTTAGTTCGTTAAAGTATTAGACTAGTTCGTTAAGGATGTTTAACGAATCAGGAGATTATTCGTTAAGGTTATTTATCTTTTTATGTATGTAACGAAGTAGTGTCTAGTTCACTTAGAAATGTTAGCGAACTAGACCTATCTTCAATTTATAGTGAACTCTGTTCACAAGTTATTTAAGTTTTGAGAGTTAATTAACGAAACTCTGTCCAATCTCTCTCTCGATCTTCATCTTAATATTTTACATACACATATATATAACTAATACTAATAATAATAACATATAACATACAATCAAGAGTAATCATGAACTAGATCCGTGTTAGATTAATTATATATCAGATCCGTGATCTGTGTAAGATTAACGAGTTCAAACAGTTAGACCACAACGAATTATATAAGTGCGATAACCAGTATTAGTACCTGAAATAACTTTTACTTCAACAAAAACACTTACCCAAATTAATTACTCGCAATTTAGTTTCATTAGACAAACCGGTAATCTGATCCATATTACCTAGTAACATTATTGGCACACCGACTTTTAAAACCAACCTATGAGTCAAAATAATTTCGGTCTTTTTGATTTTATTTAGCATAATGTGTTTATGAAAGTTTTAGTTCAAATTACAATATAAAATTAATTGGTATGATTTTACTTAAAAACCAAAAAACTGTTTTATTATATAGACCACAACTAAATTTGTAAATTTTGTTGCTAAATTTGGAAACAATGTAAATTGAGTAAACCAAATATAAGTAAAACAATAATGGAGAAATATCTTTGCGCCTCTAATTAACATAAATTGATTCGTATAAACATCTTGATTAAAACACATATTTTAATTGGTTTTTAAGAAAATAAAATAGTATTGGATAACTGTGTTTCGTATCATTTCTAAAAAAGAAATGTGTAAACATATATTCAGTGTTATTAAAACTTTGTTTATCTAAAAGGTATAATGTAGTTAATAATAAATATATTAAAAATCGTTTATAAGTTTCTATTACAAGTGCCTAATTTTTAGTTAACATATTAATTTTTATTTACTCTATTTTAGTTAATAAAAAAATTATATTAATACAATATAGTGTATTTACACGTTTAAAATAAAATGTTACCGTTCAAAATGCTAATAAGTAGTTCTCTTAGTGTTGAAACTGCACGTTTAAAAAAAATGCATTCTTAAAAAACATTTAAAGGGTAACTAAAAAAATATTAAAATGACTAACCATTTGAATAACTCCTCTTATTGGAAGACGTTGATTGACCCCAAAAATTACATTTTCTTTAACTTTGAACAAATCTATAATATTATATGGTTAGCATATGAAAACGATGAACAACATAAATATAAAAACAGAATTTTATAGAGCATGTTTCAATTTTGCTGACTTAATGAAGGATTTCAATACATAAAACAGAAAAATTAGAAACCTGGGAAACCAAATACTATTAACTTTAGTGACAATTATAGGTTATTTATATTTGGTATTCATAAAGATATTAAAGACATGGAAATTAAAAATATTACATAGGAAACAACAATAACACAACTTACTCTACTGGATATGCAGACTATCGGCTAACTTGAATCGACATAAATGATCAGAAATTCATTGATGTAAAAGTATCTAACCAACCAATATATTTCTAGAATAGTAGTCCATGTTAGACATGGGTTGAAAACATATAAACAACCATAAATTTTATAACTAACATTTTAAACCAACACAAATAGTTAACATAAGTTTGTAACCAAAATATTAAGCATTTAACTTGTGTACATAAAAAGTTAATACTTACACAAACTTACTATACACCTAAATTAAAAAAACCAAACGAAGACATGAACATGTTATAATCATATTAGCCCACCATCAACTTCTTCTACATTTCACAAAAAAAAAAATTATTTTGCTTCACAATCTAAAAAACAAAATAAACCATAGCAACCTGATTAAATATACAATTAAAGTCTTAAGGTATTATGAGTTTCATTTCAACATTAATAAATAAATAAATGTATATTTTATTATAAATTATTTTGTAATTAAACTTTTTTTTTATTTCGATTCAAAGACTTTTTAGTTAAATGGATTAAGTTAAATCGAATAATTAAATTTATATTCTACTAATTTCACTAATTAAGTATAATTAAATAATATATATAGATAATTAAAATTAAACCAGTTAATTTTAATTTTATTACATAGAGGTCATTCCCTAATTAAAATTTAATTAAAGTTACTGCAATATACAGTAAATTATGTTTCAAACTCTTTAACATCATTACTTTATTTAAAATCAATTAAATTAAAAACAAAAATAAATTAATGTATAAATGATTAAAATGTATCATTAAAATTAAAGATGATGAATATTTTAAAATAAATAAGCAATTATAGTAAATATCTAAGATTTTTTGAATGTAAATTTGAAATAAATAATACACCACATATTAAATTGGTTACATAAATTAATGAGTTTTTAATACAAAACTTATTAACTTTCGAGTATAATTAAAAACAAATTATTTAAAATTTCCAGCTACATTAAATTTGTCATTTATGCTAATTAAAATTTGTTCAAATATAAAAGATGGAAAATTAGTTGAGACTAAATACTACTAAAAACTACAAAAGATGTTGCAATAGTAGTCAACTTTGAATTTTAAAAACATAAATAAATAATTGTAAATATTATTATATAAAAACGTTCCATTTTTTTGGAGTTCAATAACTAATTGTTAAAACTTTCAAGATAAGATTAAAAAATTTTAACACAGGAAATAAAGATTATCATTCATATAAAAATGAACTAATTTACATGAATTGTCTAAGCTACATAAAATAAAAAATTAACAACTAAAATACATTCGTAATGACCAGAACAAACATAATCAACCTAGTCTTCATCAAATACTTTTCCCATTCAATTAGCCAATCTACCAAGTTGGGCGGCCATAAATTGAAATTACTAAAAATAAATTAATGTTATATACACTGAACTATTAAAAAAATTAGTAAAGAATTATCAATTGATGTAATCGATATAATTATCATAATAATTTCGATAAGGAAATAAATCAACAATATTTTCGCATATCTCAAAACCTTCAACATGTCTATTGAATCTTAGAAGGAGCAGGTGGAACTTTTGTGACCTAGTCCTACCATGGCTATAGTTAATCTCCAAATAGTTCTTAAACTGTAAATATGAATAGAGAGAGATCTCAACATATAAAAATAAAACTGTAAATATGAATTTCAAGAAATCTTACATCAATCAGAACACGCATTTGGTGACCAGGTCCTACCATGGCTCGAGCTAGTCTTCGAATGGTCCTCAAACTTCATGATCTGACCCACCTAAGTAGCAGCAAGATGTGTGCAAAATATCAGATGAACTGCAAATAATAACAACAATTCAAATAATTAAGTTTCATTCAAGGTACACCAACAATAAAAACAAAAGAAATATATTTAAGTAGAACTGACAATACGGAAATTTAAACATGAATCATTCACCTAACCAGTTTGCATACATCCAATTCTCAAGCTAATCCGCCTGCATAACAACCAAAAGACCAAATAAGGATAACATAATTAAATTAATATGTGAATTTCACTTACAAACAATAACAAACGATAGAAATTTGAATACAAAGTCGTAGTTATAAGTTATAACAGCTTCAGAAGAGTGAAAATAATGATATAAACAAATGAATATGGAATACCGAATTTATCGAAATGATTGTTGAAATGGTTTTCGAAGTATAAGATGAGGTCAAATAAGTAGTGGAAATTTGAAATTTTAAAAATTGGACATCTAATACTTGAGGGTTTGACAATAGTTATTACATGGTTTTTATTTATAGATGATTTAGATTTAGAGTAAATACTAAGGATATGAATTAATTATGTTGTTAGTTTTGGTTTAATTTTGAATATTAAAATTGAACATTCATTGTGTTAGTTTTGGTTTAAGTTTGAATTTTAAATTTGAATATTAAAATTGTCGGTTTTAGCTAAAAGTTAGTTTATAGATGATTGGAATATCTTAGTATGTGAATTAATTGTGGGTTATTGATTAATTTAATTCATTATTGAATTATTTAATTGTTAAGAAAATCATAGAAGTGATTGTTATATATGGAAACAATAAAGTTTATTCTATAAAACTCAATTATTTTAATATATATATATATATATATATATATATATATATATATATTTTGGGCTTTAATTGTTCTATTTTTTAGGGCTCTGAAAAAATATTAATTCGGTTGAGAGTTAAGGGGCTCTAAAAACTATTAATTATGTTGATGAGGCGAGATAAGGGGCTCTAAAAAATATTAATTATGTTGACATGTAAGAGGCTCGAACCCTGGTTCACAAAGAAAAGGCGGAGACAACCTACCACCGCAATATAACAGTTGTTTGCTTCAAATAGCTAAATAAAAATTATATATGTTATTTATATAGCTCTTTTTAAAATGGAGGCCTTAAATATTTGGGGCCCAAAGCCCTAGCTTGGGTTTTGTATACTGTTGGGGCGGCCCTGGGTATCGGTAAACTTAGGCAGAGCATGGATAATAGGACTTAAGTGTATGCAGATTTGTTGAGATTATGTCTCTCAGAGTTAGGCTTTCACATACCTATATGATACATTCGTGTGATTATACCCCAATTCCGAGGAGTTGGGTATCAGATCATGAAAGGTTGTTGTTGGATCATATAAAGTTGCAGGATTTGAAGTTTTCTGTGAGCAGCAAAGATCAGTGAAAGAAGGGGTTATGTTTGCCTCAAGATATGTTAGGCGAGATTGTGTGCAATTATAAAAATATTACGCTAGCTGTGTTCCCGAGTGTCTTTTAAGGAGGGGCGGGGAAGGAAGGGGAATTAGAACATAAAAGAAAGCCATGGGAAGGAAAATGTGTGATTTTATTTCATGTTCCCGAGTTTAATGAAAAGAAAAGGAAAAGAAAGGAAATTAAACATTTTAGGCGTTCCCGAGTTGAGGGGATAGGAAAAGAAAATACAATTTTCCAATTATACTCTTGAAGTAAACTATAATGGGAAGTTAGATATGAGGTAATTTACTAATTTAGTAATTGATAGAAGTTAAAATTATACAAATATATTTTCTCTCATAATCTCTCCAATTTGGGAGGATGAATATATGCTCTCATTTACCCTCCCCTCCCCTTACTAAAAAAAGAGAAAATTCCCAGCATGACCCAAATGAAGAGAGAGAAAATAAAAAAGACTCAAAGAGTCCCAACTTTCTCAATATGACCCAAATAATTTGTATTGAGGCGACATATTGAAAATATAACCAACGAGATTGATGAATCATTTAAAAGCTGACACGTGGCAATAATCTGACAAATCCGACCGTATTTTTGAAAATCTTGGGGTTTTCGTCCAAATCTGTTCATTAAATCTTTTTATAAAAACAGTCTATCCAGAAGGTTTTTTTTATGTTTCATATCTGGTCCGTTCAAATTATTATTATTCCTAACTTTTTCTTCATCTTCATCTTCATATTTCATCCCAATAAACCATTGTTCTTTTATAATCAACAAATTAACTCCACCACTCAAGTAAGAACAAGAATTCGGAACCACAACTTTCCATCGGAACCGCTACTTTCCACTAGAACAAGAATTAACAAACCCACCGGAACAACAATTAATTCCGTCACTTGAACCATCACTTTCCACCGCGCATGCATCACCCGGTTATAGCTCCAAACCAACCTAAGAAACCCCTACGGTTCGTTATTAGACCCAAAACCTACAATGGAATTTGATAATATTGTAGTTTGTTCTAATGGAAGAAGATGGAATATGAAGATGAAGTTAGGAATAATAATAATATGAACGGACAAGATAGAAAACATAAAAAAACCGACTGGAGAGACTGCTTTTTACAAAAAGATTTAAATAACATATTTGGACGAAAACCCCAAGAATTTCAAAAATACGGTCGGATTTGTCAGATTTTTGCCACGTGTCAGCTTTTAAATGGTCCATCAATCTCGTCGGTTATATTTCCAATGTGTCGACTCAGTACAAATTACTTGGGTCATATTGGGAAAGTTAGGCTTTTTGGGTCTTTTTTTTCCTTCATTTGGGTCATGTAGGGAATTTTCCCTTAAAAGAACTCAGGAACATGGTTTTTTCATCTTTTCCTCTCTTTTCTTTCTCTTGTTAAATGAGACCCAGGAGTGTTAAAGAGGAAAACGAGGTCCTTTCGAGCCGTGGTGTTAAGTATAATAGATACGTGTTAAGAGTTTTTAAAATTGAGTGTATATTATCATTTGATGTTATGTTCATGTTTGAGACATGAATTTTTTCTTGTTTAAGAACTAAAAGAGAAATGATAATGGGAAATCTTAGAGTAACTCTAGGAGCATTCTAATCTCTTCCTCTATCTACAAATCTAAAATTACACCAAAACATACTATACTTTTACTTTCATTTTTAATTAAATAATTTTGAATGACTTGAAACTTTATATTTTGTTTATACCCGATATTCGTTAGTAACGGTTCGGTTTGGTTTGGTTTGCTTTTAGTTTTCAATGGTTCGGTTTCCGTTTTCGAATATTAAAAGCCGTTACTAACAGATTAAACTAAAAACCATCAAAATCAAAACCGGAACAAGAATATCCTTAATATTATTACATATATGCCACATAAACAAAAAAAAATGTTTTTATGAGTTATGCCACATTTTTGTTCAATTTTAGCATGTTAAGGGACTTTAACGTGCAAAAAATTGTTGAAGGATTTTCATGAGAAAAAACAGAAAGTATGTTGGTTTTTTATGGTATTTGCCTATAAGTATTTATCTTCTAGGTGGTTAATGGTTATGTCTAAGGGGCTGTTTGGTTCATTCATATCTGAATGAGTCAGATCTGAATGAGCCTCTGTCCCATTCAGCAACAGTAAGTCTGAATGATTCAGACCTAATTTTAACCATTCAGAAATTTTTCTGTTTAGAACAAAACAGTCTGAAGTCTAAATGAGTTAGATGTTTACATATGAATGGATTAACAATGTTGCTTTTTTATTTTTTTATTTTTATGTGTTCGATGGAAAGGTAGCGGGCGTTAAAGGTAGCATACACTCACAACCATTATGAGCAAGAAGAAAACGGTACAACATCCGAAGGAAGCAAGAACAAACTGTTGGAATACGAGGTACAATAGATTGAGAAGCAAATAATATTGGAATAGACGTTTTAATTTTAGCTAAACAACCCACATATTACAACCTCAAACTGAACCAAAACTACTCTTTAGTCTTTACACATTTATTATTTTATTTTGCTTCTTTCTTTCTTTCTTTCTTTCTTTCTTTCTTGCATATCCTGTTTACACCAATTATTTGTGTAAAATCCCCTCATTTGCATTCCATATCCCATTTGTCACTAAGTTGATAGATATAGTGGGAAATATATCTCAAACATAGTCATAGATATATCACAAACATGCAACCAAGTGTATTAGCTATTTGAGGTAGATTGATCACCAATTTTTAAAAGTGTTATCTTAAATAGTAGTAATTAAGGTAGTCCTATAAAAGATAAACCCAACAACGCAGCTCCCGCCTTGTCAGTGGAAAGGCAACACTGTTTACAGTTAATAGGTGTATATTGTGGAGTGTTGTGGTATGTTAATATGATTTAGTTTAGTTTTTGTTTTTTGTTTTATTGATATTTTTTGTATTTAATGAAAGTTTATATAGTTTAAATGGCAATTAGATCGTTATAATACTTGCGGAACCAAAAAAAATAATATTATATTATTCCATATTCCATGTAGTAATGTGATGTTTGACTTTATTATGAGAAAGAACCCATACAATGTTTGAGGGAATCAAGGAGAAATTGTTGAAAACCAAGTACAATAATTTGTATAATCATATTTATTAACAATAACTCATTTACAATCCTAGTGACGCCGTTTATTACTTTATATCAAATCCGGGGGGAACTATAAGGAAGTTCGAGTAACTTGTGTTTGTTGCATAACTCACTTTTAAGCAAGTTTTACACCTAATATAGTTTTATTAGTTCCTTTAATGCGTACATATAATATAATGTACCAAATCTGAGATCTAAATCATTGGACTAAAGAAGGGAAACTTGCTTGTAATGTACCTTATTTGATCCAACCCATTAGACTAAAGAAGGGAAACTTACTCACAAGCGGCTCAATTTCATGCATCATACAACCAAATTGAAATTAAGCTCAACTTGGTTTCAAAAGAAAATTATTACACAACATTTTTGTTGGTTTTCAATGGTGGTTCTGAACGAAAACGGTTAAACTATTTTAACCCGTTTTAACATATTATATTCGTTTAAATAATTATTAGTCAATTAATAATCAAAACGAACCAAATATACGCAGCAGATAATAACGAGTAAAACGAACCGAAACCCGAACTCGGATCCGGTTACAACAATATACGAGTACGATTAATATAAAACACAACCATAGATTAAAGTTCAGGTTTTATACATCGGTTATCGAAACCGGGAAGAGACACCGAGAGCTAACGAAAGGTACTAGATTTGGACACAATCAAAAAACCCAAGAATTCTGGTGGCTGTTGGTGACGGACGGCGGAGCTGCGGCGGCGGATGGCGGTGTAGCAGCAATTCTGGCGACACAGAGGCAGCAACAATGGAGCTCCGGTAACAGTGGCGCGTTGGAAGTGGCGGCGGCGCGTCGAAAATACAAACAGCAGCCGGCGGCAACCGCAAATGATAGCACGGCGGCCTGAGAAGAGCTGCGGTGGTGTTTGCGGTGGTTGTCCGGTGGCCGGAAATAGGTCACCGGAAAAACGGGTTTACCGGAATAAACGAGCGGCAGCTTGTTGCAGCTCCGGAATAAACGAGCGGCAGCGTAGGATGACTGCGGAGGTACTGTAGGGGATGGAGGGAACAGCGGCGGCGGTAAGGTGGCGGCAGCCGGAGATCCGGTGGCCGAAATATGGCTGCCGGTGGCGGTGGGAAGATGAGAGTGGCTAGGGTTTTAATGGAATGCTTGGCCTTAAATGATAAGGATATTATTCTATAAATAAAAGTATCATTAGGGTTTAAACAAGCTTAAACCCATTGGGCTTAAGCCCATTTACCAACTAAAGCCTAATCCACCATCTCATTATCTTAGTTTATTGTGTCGGCCCAGTTAACGATTAAGTGGGTTTAAGAATCGTTACCCTCGGTGTAACTCATATCGGGTCATATTCGGGTCGGTCCACGTTGACTTGACCCGAACCGACCATATATTCCAACAATTTTAAGGTTTGATCACTTCATCTCTAATGGGGTGATCAACAAAGTGTGTGATGCTAAAATAACCAACTTTGATTTCCTCTTTTCAAGGGATGTATCCGTAGCCTTTGAATCCCCAGCTTTTTACATTACAATTGCATATTATCCATTAATCTCGACCCTTTTCGTAGTCCCAAACCCGTCGGCCGTTACACAATGGTTCAGTTTGTCTATCTCCGATTAATATTCGAAAAAAAAACCCTACAGAAATGTTATTTAGTAAATATAACAACCATTTTCGAAACGAAAAATGCAAACAACACCCAACCCACAACATAAGGACCCTCAATTTGTGTAAATTCGGGTTGGTTAACGGGTCAAAACATGTCTTTTTTTAAATATTAATTAATTTCGGGTCACAAAAATGTAGACAGACTTACCGTAGTATATTTGGAAAATTCTTTGCGGGCTTGGATAGCAACAGACGCTGGAACATGTGCTACAACTCATTCTAGAGCCAACTCGTCATCGGTGATCAATTAGTCCTTAATTCATTGCCAAAACATTTTTTTCGTTGATCAAGGCTCAAAAGGGAGTGTTGGACAAACTAGAGTGATTAAGGAGGGTACTTTTTGGGGTAGTTTGTAGGAGGCAAAAGTTAACTGGGTTGCTTGGATAGCGTCTAGGCTCCTGTTAGACGCGGGGGTCTCGGTTTTGGTTAATTGCTGGATTTGAATTTACCTTTATGTCTGATATGTGATGAAGTTTAGGTTTCAGTGGATGTCACACCCTGTCAAGGCAGAAACGCGAGCACACGACTTTCATGGATAATTACAAATACTGATTAACGTGGTGGTCCTACATGTGATGTGATACCTGTAAAAGCCCAAAAAAAAAATTCTTTGTTTTAATACCATGATAAACATACTTAAAAAGTTAAGATAATGTTAGTGAGTTTATATGTTTTTAATGACATGATAAACCAGTTCTGTTGAAAATGTTGAGACTCCAATATTTAATTGTATAAGTCATGAAGTGATTTCTCAAATAAATGTTTTCATAAATAAAACGTTTACCAAAACTTGTTGATGTTTTCATGATCAAAACGTAATTTAAAACTTGTTTATGTTTTCATAAGTAAAATGTACTTTAAAACTTGTTTAAGTTTTCACAAACAAGACGAACTTAAAACTTATTTATGTTTCATGATTAGAACGCACCATACTATATTATTTTGTAAATTCGGAAAACTTTGTATATCATGTTGTCACCCCACGCCAAGGCGGAAACACAGGATGCGACGTTTGTGGTTTAAGAGCGCTTGGACTAGAAATCTAACTCGATCACAACAAGAACTTCGATTTCTATGATCCTGTCCAAATCAGTTGACTTATTACAACCATGTTGCTAACATATAGTACCTAAAAAACATACTTTAAAAGTCAACATAATGTTGGTGAGTTAATTAGTTTTGTAGTCACAATGTAAATCCTATTTCCCATGAAAACATTGAAAGTACACACGTGTTCATATTTTGAAATCACTTTGTTTGAAAACATAATGTAAACGTGGCCATGATGTATGTAATCGTGTATATCAAATATAATGTAAATTTGGCCATAATGTATGAAAACGTATCCTTGAAACATAATTCAAAAGTGGACATAACATACGAAAACGTATCTTTGAAACATAGTAATGACCTTATCGTCCAAAGGAGAAAGTGTTTTCATGATGAAAATCTTTTTTAATGAGTTTATATTTGTGCTTAGCACTCTTTAATGAAAATGAAAATGAAAATGAAAATGAAAATGAAAATGATAACAATAAGCACGATAACCAAAACAAGTAGCGATGATCCTTGGTAGACTAGCAAAATTTACGAATTATTATGCTGTAAAATGAGCCTATAACCAAGCCTAAACCTGTCCAATGATATGCCCAACACCGTGTCATCACATTAAAACGTTAGATCACATTGCACTCAGACGACCATGTGGATCGTTCTGTTCGCGCGACTAACCCAAAGTGGGGAGGTCAGTCCCGGTAGTACTATTCACATAATCTTTGGCTAAGCCCATAGTTAATGGTTATAGTTTGTGTGTGGTCCAAGACCACCTGAGAGTTGTGTCCACTCATGCTCATATAAAGATCGAATGTCTTGTTATCTAGTTATCTTGTTAAATGAGTTTAGGCAATTTAACAAATATGTTCATATATATTTTCAAATAAGTTTAAGTATGTTTCCCTCCAAGTTTGTAAAACAGTAAAAAGAAAAGGGGTCGTGAAACTCACCTCTGTCCTTATACATGTATATTACATGTAGAAAAATTTGAGCTCGTTATTGTACATGCGTAGGCGTCAACAATATCCTAACAAGCAACTTAACATAAGTGGTATGTATGATTCGTGCCATAACTAAGTGTTACGAATATTTGAGTCGAATTATAATAAAGTTGCGGCAGTGAACCACGAGTTCCAACGGACGAGTCAAGCTTTATGGTGATGCTTCACGTGATTATTTTAAATTATTTAACTCGTATGATTTTAGTAAAAAGTTCATATTATTTTTCGACCTTGACTAAGTATTAAATATATGTAATATCGTTTTTTTATTTTATCGTGCTAATATATCACGTATGTTGACGAAGACTGTCCAGAACGATGTCACATTTGCACCAAGTATGCTTGTTTTGTTTTTGTTTTTTTAACTTAAATATTGTTAATTAAAAAATAATTATTACTCAACAAAATTGGCATGCTTAGCGGTTATCAATTAAGTTCGATTACTTGGTCTTTTTAATATCACGATATAATTAAGGACTTGAAGAGTAGGGGTTGTTACACATGTTAAGAATGTGTTTTCCTCGATGAAAACGTTATCCCAAAGGTTTACGCTTAAAAGCCCTTTTAGATATCTAAGTGATTATATGAAATGTTAAATTATATATACGATAATCTAAACAAGATTGATAATCCTCCATAGACTAGCCAATAATACGAGTTGATATATGACAATGAGCCAATAATCAACCCTAGATCCGTTGTTGCTTTGCCCAATCCCGTGCCATAACGGAAATAAAATGGATACGATTATATGCACCAATTAACATGTTGATTAGAGCGACTAACCATGAGCAGGGGATCAATCCCGATAGTACTGCCCACATGTTCCTCGGCTAAACCCATAATTAATTATTATATAAAGTATTTATCTAAAGATCTTAAGGACCTCGTGTAACTAATGCTCACATAAAGATTCTATATATTGCATAATTATCCTATTAACTAAGTTTATGCAATGCTATCAAATAAGTTTGTGCAAAGTTACAAACTTAGTTTATGCAAAGTTACCGAATAAGTTTATGCAAAGTTAGTAAATAAGTTTTTATAAAGTTACTAACTAAGTTCATGTAAAGTAATCGAATAAATTTTATATGTTTTCACCTAATTTGTAAAATAGTAAAGAGACAAGGGGTCGTGAAACTCACATTTGGTTCTTTTGATTCAAAATATTCCTCAACACTAAATAGGTTTGCATCTTACTCCGATCAACTACTAAGGTTGGAAAGGATTATTAGCCACAAACTTTGGTCGACACCTCCTAGCCTTCATATTGCTTCCTCTTGCTTGATCGTTCCCCAAATAAAGAGGCTAAGTTTATGCAGAAAGGTATGTGAAGTCAGTTTGGGGGTGTAAACGGGATCCAATGGCTAAGAATATTTGATTTGATAAACTTCATTGGAACCCAAAAGGATAGGAAAAAGAATCAAGCGATCGTTTGATGGTTCAAGGATATATATGAATAGAAGAAAGACGTGTAACTCCGACTTTGCGCAGTTCAACAATGAAGGTGATTTGTAGGTCGAATCCTTGTTCAAACCGAACGAGACCAGTTGGAGAATTCAAATAAGACATAGGAGTTTAATCTCCAAGTGGAAAACTGTTTGTTGTTGTATAGAGGGATATACAATCATTTTTTATGGACTAATTTTCTAAACAGAAGCTGGAATAGTTTTAGTGTGGTTTGGTGCAAGAATGATGTGGTATGTGAATGTGTCAAGGGTGGGTTGGTCTTTATAGAGGACTTTAATCCTTGTAGTAGCATCCTATTGGTGGATCTAGTGGTGATCCAAGGGCTCTAATTCACTGCTAGAAATTGGTGTTTGTTGGCCCTCACAAACCATATGCTTCGAGTGTGTTTTGTGTTTGTTTTGCTCCTTAGATGAAGATAGGGACTTGTCAAGGACGTAAGTGGTATTATGCAGGTTTTTAGGTGTCAAACTGGAGTACATAAGGGTCCATTTCCAGCTTAAACTCCTGTGTACACCTGCTCATGTCACACATTTCGGTTTCTTCTGCCTTCTCTCTCTCTTTTAATAGTGACGGATGAGAAGTAGCTAGACCCAAACAAGAAGTGTTGCAGCCATATTTCGGTCTTGGGTGGGTGTGTAGCTTCATTATATAGCTAGTACTTTTATGATATTATAAGATTTGTGGTGTTCCACTTAATTCATGCATGCTAAAACCAAATTATCATGCATAAGATGCCTTGAATGTGTAGTAAACTAGTAAAGATCGATATCCTTGTTCTTGCCTAAGATATACTTACATAGATCTTTCAATTATAACTGCTTTTTAGGGGTTGGATATCCATGACGAAGTGTTCCAAGTGTTTCTTGATTAATATTAAACGTTAGCCTTGTTTAATTATATAGGAACTGAATTTGTAAAATTTATAGTAATCCTTCATATTTACGGTTCCTCTATGTTGAATAATAGTTTCACTGGCATTCATGTATGTCGGGTCATTATGCGTGTGATGTACGTGAACACAATTTGTTAGACTTTTGATGATTCAATGTGAATGCATCTAAATGTTGTTTAAGAATTGTACGGATATTGTGGGTTGTCACAGTGGAACCTGTGTTCGTTTCGTGTGGTCTTGCTCAAACGATGTGGAGTTTAATTTCATAATGGTGTAAGGTACCCACCTTTTTCATTTTTTGTCTTCGGAATTTGGTGGGTTTGCATAACTTTACCTCGTTCCCAAAAGAAAAGGCCAAAGTTTTCCAAGCCAGTTGTCTTCTTGCGGTTTAGTGTTTACTGAAGAAAAGGAATGTGTTGGTGCATAGAGGGGTCCGAATTCAAGTCACGAGTTTGGTAGAGGAGATAGAAGTGTTGGGATTTCAATGGGTTAAGAATAGGCCTTGGAGGTGCGGGTTGTCTTGGGGGGATTGGCGAGATTTCCGGGTGTAACGGTGACGGTTGAGTGGTGATCAGAGCAGCTTATATATTTTCATCCTTGTTTTCTTTTCTTAGTTCGGTAATCGGTTTTCTACTATGTTATTTGTGGAGGTTGTTGGGAACACCAACTTTCCCGGTGACACCTTCGCGCTTAAGGCAATTACAACATTTTTCTAGGCTTTAATATCCAAACCTACACCTTCGAGCTCCCAACATGTGCTATGTTTTTCTACCGTATACTTCGATTTTATAATAAAACAGCTAGTGACGGCGGATCTAGAAAAGAATTTTAGGGGTAACCTAATTTTTTTTACCGTGCATTCACTTGATGCACGAACACAAATAAAGTTGAACAAATACCTAATAAATTTTCCTTTTCGGCTTTGTAAAGTTTGAAGTCAAGTCATCGTCATCTATTACTTTATCAAATGTTTTTCTTTCAACTACACTAACTAGACCATTGTTCGTTTAATCATCACTCATTTAATTGCATAAATCTGTCTATTCACTTTTAAAAAAACAACTCCAACATCGTAACATATCAAACCTTTTTTTGTCTTAATTCATTCAATCTCGTTTTGTTATGTTTAATAACTTAGTCGTTTCTAATAATTCTTGACTTTTTTAAGATGTTTTGAGAGAACATTTGTCTGATCTAAAATATCTTCTGTCAAGTGTATATAAAAAAACAGATTCAAGTTATTAAACTAGAAAGAATAGCTCACATAAACCATAATTTCATAACATTAAAGAATTAATTAGAGCTCTATATTGTATTTTTAAACATCTAAAAGTTAAATTACTTAATTACTTATTTATATTTTCTAACATATTAATAAACATTCATACATAATTAGATTCACATATTTCAATACTAAAAAGTAATACTTAACAATAAAAAATCAATATCAAAACAAGTAAAAAAAATTGATAATCTTTGAAGAATATCAAAAGGATTTTTGTCTTTTTTTTTTGAATTGTATAGTGAATTCGAGATTTAATGATTTATGATATATAATAAAATAATGAAAAAATAGGTTTGCTTTTCGTAGTTAAGTTATAGGTGGGCCAACCTTTATGTTTTAAAAGCCCACTTTAACCCATTTTTATACTATAGTGTATGCGTCTTCTTCAATGTTTCAATAACAGTTCACCGGGCACCGCTTTATGGCCGAAAAATTTTTAAACAACTCTTTTTCTCTTTTAACTTCAAGGCTAAGGCTTTTGAGGGATATTCTAATGTTTGTTTAGGGGTAACATATCCTTAAATTGGAGGGAAAAAATAAAAAGTCTAACACATCATCAAGAAAGTTGAGTTGAGGGGTAATTCGGATTACCCCTGCTTCCATATAAATCCGCCCCTGGCTAGTGTTATATAATAATCTCTAAAATGAGATGTGGTTTTCAATTGTTAAAGGTAACTGGTTCTCTATCCATTCATATGTTTCAAATTTAGTGAGATGCGTATGGACATCGCTTTACAACTATATATATATATATATATATATATATATATATATATATATATATTAAGATTCTGAATTTATTTTTGTCACTTACGTATTAGTAGTAAGACCTTAGAAGTAACAAGATTAGCTAAAAATGGGTCATGGGGTCATTTATAGTCCAACACAAGAACATGTATGGATGGGCAAACGTTACCAGGTACCATTACCAAGTTTTTAGGAATATCAGGATCGGGAATTTCAGGATTTGTACGGTTTTACCAAATGTTTGCTTGTGGTATCGCTACACTTAGGTAGAGCATGGATAATAGGACTTAAGTGTATGCTAATTTGTTGAGATTATCCGTAGTGAAGCTTGGACATGAACGTCGGGGGGCCCGTGCTCAAACTGTATAAAAAATTTCATAAACGAGGGGGCCGAGCTTAAATTTTTGGTCGAAAACGGGTAAACTTACGCAACGTATAAAATATTTCAGACGAAAAACGGCTAAACTTACACTAGCGCGCGAAAAACAGGGGGCTGGGGCCACCCCTGGCCCTCAATGTCCTTCGCCTCTGGAGATTATGTCTATCTAATGTGATTTATGGAATTAGGTTTTCACGTACGTATATGATACCTTCGTGTGATTACACCCCAATTCCGAGAAATTGGGTCTCGGATCATGAACGGTTATTGTTGGATCATATAAAGTTGCAGGATCTGAAGTTTTTTTGTGAGCTGCAAAGATCAGTGAAAGAAGGGGTTGTGTTTGCCTCAAGATATGTTAGGCGAGATTGTGTGGGTGTATAAAACTATTACATTGTGTTTCTGAGTCTCATTTAAAGAGGGGTGGGGAAGGAAGGGGAATTAGAACAGAAAAGAAAGCTAGGGGAAGGAAAATGTGTGATTTTATTTCATGTTCCCGAGTTTAATGAAAAGAAAAGGAAAAGAAAGAAAAATAAGCATTTTGTGTTTTAGAGCATTCACAATCCGTCTATCAAATTTAGTGATTGGGGTTTTTATAATGTAGGGAGTGGTTTAAGGTGTTATGAGTGGAGGAATAAAAAATGCAGTGATTTTTTTGTATATTTGAAAAGTTTCTGTAACACCTTATAAATATTTTAATATATTTTGAAAGTGGCTGTGAGTGAATGAGAAAAAATGTAATGATAAAAACATAAAAAATTATTATTTAATTAAAAATGAAAGTAAAAATATAGTGTGTTTAAGTGTAATTTTAGATTTGTAGATAGAGGAAGAGATTAGAACGCTCTTGGAGGTTACTCTAAGATTTCCCATTATCATTTCTCTTTTAGTTCTTAAAGTTTAAGAAAAAATCATGTCTCAAACATGAACATAACATCAAATGATAATATATACTCAATTTTAAAAACTCTTAACACATGTCTACTATATACAAACTTAACACCACGACTCGAAAGGAACTTGTTTTCCTTTTTGACACTCCCGGGTCTCATTTAATAAAGGGAGAGGAAATAAAAGAGAGGAAAAGAGAAAAAAAAACATGTTCCTCAGTTTTTTAATAAGAGGAGGGGAGGGGAAATGAGGGAAAATGAGAGCATATATTCATCCTCTCAAATTGGAGAGATTAGGAGGCAATATATTTGTATAATTTTAACTTCTATCAATAACTAAATTACCCTCATATATAACTTTCTATTATAGTTTACTTAAGGGTATAATTGAAAATTTGTATTTTACTTTGGTAGGCATGACGGTTTTGTCTTGGTGGTGGTACAAGTGTAAACCCAACATTGACTTGTGTTTTGGTTCCGAGGAAAAAAAACAGTCGCGATTGAGTTCGAGTTTAAATCTTTAGTGGATCTATCGTCTCTATATATTGAGAATGTGAAGTTAGTATCTCAATCCCATCCCTATTCTAGAGAATGGGTTGTAGTGAAGAAATAGATGAAAATTATCCATTTTTTCTCAAATTTAAGAGATTGGATTAATACGGAGATTCCATCTATGTAATGATCCTTGTGACTTGCTACTTGTACAAATTTTGACTTTGGTGAAAAATTTAGACGTCAAATCCCCTCATATCTTCTCCATCTATTTTATCCTTTTCTTTTGTATAAATTCACTCATGTGTGAATATAAAATTCCCTCGATTTGGATCATAGGGTGATTATGAACAAAATCCACTTGATTATGAAAACATACATTCGTGTTGAGCAAAATCAAAGGTAAATTTTACATGAGCAAGTTGCTCCTATCAACGAAAATGAAAGTTAAAAATTGTTTATATCAATAGTATTGTTATAATTTAACAAGAATTAACACAAGATTAGTGCTAAGACTTAAGAACTTTAGAGAATTTAGCAAAGAGAGAAAGTAGTGAAATGTATCAATTATGAATGTGTATGTAAGAGGTGCATTTTCTCCTTTACATTGAGCTAGGATTTATACTATAAAAGATTAACTTTTTCTCTAGACAATATTTACTATTTGATGGTCATAGAGTATGGTACATTATCAATAAGTTTGACAAATAGCTCATCCACTTGCTTGGTAGATATAGATGGTAAATCTTGATCTTGTAAAATAGATATTCATAACACTCCTACTTGGATGACACTTTGCAAACTTTGGGGTCTTCAAGTACTGTCTTGTTAAAAACCTTACTAAAGAAAAACCCAATGGGAAAAAAAAACTTTAGTGAAGGGAAAAAGAGTGCAATTTGTAGTTCCCCCTCAAGTTGAAATATATAAGGTGTTACATTCTCTGTACATTGCGCATGCCAATGTCATGAACGTGTTTCCTGAATGTTGTTGTAGTAAGTGCTTTTGTGAAAAGATCAGCTGAGTTGTTGCTGGATTGGACATATCGCATCTCGACCTTATTGTCTTTAATAAGGTTCCGAGTATACTCAAAGTATATTGGTGGTATGTGCTTTGTTATGTCACTTTTGATATACCATTCCTTCATCTGAGAGACACAAGCTGCATTATCTTCATAGAGAAGAGTTGGATTTTGATCTTTCTCTAGTCCACAAGAAGTCAATATGTGTCGTGACATAGATCTTAGCCATACGCATTTTCTTGAAGCTTCATGTAGTGCAATGACTTTGGCGTGATTTGAAGATGTTGCAACGAGTGTTTGTTTCTAAGAATGCCATGAAATCGCAGTTCCTTCATTTTTAAATACGTATCCAGTTTTATATATTGCTTTATGGGGATCAGATAAATAACCTGCATCTGCATAACCAACCAACCCTTCTTTTGAATCGTTAGGATAAAACAAGCCTAGATCAATAGTACCTCAAAGGTATCGAAAAATGTGTTTAATCCTGTTCAAATGCCTTTTAGTAGGGGTTGAACTAAATCTTGCTAACAAATTAACTGCAAAAGAAATGCCTGGCCTTGTACAGTTAGTAAGATACATAAGAGCTCGAATTGCACTAAGGTATGGTATCTCAGGACCAATAATCTCTTTATTATCTTTGCAAGGGCGAAATGGCTCATTGTCAACATTGAGTGATCTAACAACCATTAGGGTGCTTAAAGGATTCGCTTTATCCATATTGACACTTTTTTAGAGTTTCTCGGTATAAGTTGACTGATGCTCAAGTATTCCTTTATGCATATGCTCAATCTGCAAACCAAGACAATATTTGGTTTTTCCAATGTTATTCATTTAAAATTCTTTCTTTAAAAGAGCAATAGCGTCACTAATTTCTTTTTGCGTCCCAGTTATATTTAAATCATCAACATACACGGCTATGATCACATAGCCAGATGTTGTATTCTTGATGAAGACGCATGGACAAATATGATTATTTGTGTATCTTTTGCTTATCAAATAATAACTCAAACGATTGTATCACATCCTTCCATATTGTTTCAGTCCATACAAGGATCTTTGTAACTTGATGGAATACATTACCTTAGGCCTTGAGCTAAATGTTTCGGGGAGTTTAAATCCTTAAGGAACTTTCATATAGATGTCACTGTCTAGTGATCCATACAAGTAAGCCATGACAATGTCCATAAGACGCATCTCTAAATTTTTAGAGACTGCTAAACTGATTAAATATCTAAAGGTTATTGCATCCAAAACAGGGGAATACGTTTCCTCATAGTCAATCTCCGGCCTTTGTGAAATGTGACATTCGTCATTTTCAAACCTCGAAGACCCGACTTGTTTTAAACTTTGTTATACTTTGGGTCCTTTAAAAGAATGTTCTTTATGTTTAAATCATGTCCCATACTTGTTATATTGTTTTAACATTTTTAAGGTTGTTTAATTCGTTTATTTTATGCTTGAAACCAACACAAACCAAAGTACAAGGACCATTTTTGCCAAAAACCAAACTTTTCCCCAACATCTAAATTAGATTAATTTAACTAATTACTTTATTTAATTTATTTTAAAGACCAACCAACCACATTGAATGCAAAAGTGGTTGTAAGATGGTTTAATGTCTTAGAGCATTCTCATTCGGATCTTCATCCCCATCTTTATAATTACACTACAAAACACTAAATTTCTCTTTCCTGTTCAATTAAATAATATTACTTTATATCTTTATCATTACAGTTTTCTCTCTCCTCTACACACCACCAATCCAACAAATATTAAAAAATAAATAGGGACAAACAAAGTTTCCCCAAATTTACAAAAAATCACTACATTTTATCTCTCCACCCTATAATTTACATTCGCAACAACTGAAAACCTCATCCTATAATTTACAAATTCTCCTCACAATAATATAGGGAATGGGTTGGGAATGCTCTTACCCGCACTTCTTGACATTTTTCCAATTGCTCATCTCTATATTTCTCTCTACTTTTTTGGATTTGTGGAAGCAAATTAAAGTGTTCTTGCCTAAGTTGACTTTAAAAGTCAAACAGAACCACTGCTTGTTTTTCAATCCAATTTGAGTAATGTTTTGGGATGTTTTTAGTTTGTATTAGTCTTATATATATGTTTCATTGTTTCCCTTCTTTAAACTTGGTTGATTAAGGTGTTTATGTTATCCTAAAGCAAGCCTTTGCTTATTAAAGGCTAGTTTGGCCCAACTTGGGATTTTTACTCATTTAAAGTTTCTGTTTTTTTTAATTTGTTTGTTGGTTATTTGACTATGAGGATTTGTGTAATAAGATGGTAAACATGTACTAACATCATACAATGGGTGGCATAATTGTTTTTCATCAAAAACCATATCAAAACATCAAGAACATAGGTTCTAATGGTGTTTCAATTCTAGATAGAATTTGATCGTCAAATATTGGGCCATATCTTAGTCATAAAGAAATGGAATTGTGCAAGACCAAATCCTATGATGAAATTCATTGGATTGTGGTTCAATAATTATATAACTACATTTTAGTTCATTCGTATGGCTTTACAATTATTATTTTAGTTTTAGTGCGCAGATCTGTACTAATTAAGAAAACCGGTTGTTTCAGCCTATCTCGAGTCATAATTTGGGAAACGTTTCTAAATGAAAGATGTTCATAGCACCCTAATTAAGTAGACTGGAGATTTTTATAATTTTAGGAAATTTATTTATATTTTTAAGTATTATTAATATCAAGGACAGATTCTGTCCAAAACTAATCAAAATCTTTTGGTTGTTTTCACACCTTAGATGTGATATATTTTTGCTTGATCATTCTTGGCTAATGTTTTGTAGTTATTATTCATGTTAAAGGGAGATTGGTACTGGACTTGGTCTCAAACCAAGCCCCGGATTAAATAAACCAAACAACCTGCCTTAATCCGAATCACTCGTTTAAAAACACAAGTTGTGTTCCAAGCGACCGATTCTTGTGTTTTCTTTCAAGTTTCTGTTTAATTTTAGTTTGTTGTTAGTTCTCATGTTTTGGATATGTGGAAATCAACCTCAGTTTCATAACTTTAGTTTATTTTACTTTTATTTAATATTTACTTTTGGGCACATCCCCAATCCTAAACTCACTCATTTCTCGGACTCACTTGTTAAAAACCAAACCTTCTGGTCCGCCCGCTTAAAGACCGACTCACCTATTTCATCACTTGCTAAAATTCCAAGTGAGTAATCACACTCCCCCTTTTTACGCTTTTATACTTTTGGAGGTGACATGATTACGATATTCAAACTTACATCTTTTGTGACCACACTACTAAATCCATAATTCAACATTATGTGTCCATATGAATATTTGCTCGATCTTTATTTATGTCTCAAACTGATACATGCACGAGTGTTTATTTTTATATTGTTGTTGAGCCTCAATAAGTATGATCATACGCACCCCTAACTATTCTAGCTTTGTGCTAATAGAATAGGGCCTCATTATTTCTCCGAGTATTTTGGTTGTTACCAAATAGAAAGGAGTCACAGTTATTTACTTTACATCTACAATGGTTGTTGCGATGTTCTATTTACACATATGAATTGTGATTTTGCTTCATTATATATATATATATATATATATATATATATATATATATATATATATATATATATATACAAAAACAAGTGTATTGCTCACCAATATTCGTGTTGATCAAATATATTTTTATGCATGCTACAGGTTTACTTTTAAGTTGCTTATGAATATTGGAGAATCATCACTTAGAATATACATTTAGGATATTTTAATGAATTATGTATTTTTGTAATCGTTTGTATTTAATCTTTGAACAAGTTGTATTTGAGTTATTAGATGAAATAAATGAGTTGACTAAATATTGTCACTTTAATAGTATCATTCAAAAATAAGTCCAAAAATCTTTGGACATGTATACCCTATTGGCTTTACAACCTTTGGTGTAATAACAATAAGTCCAAAAACCTTTCGTTTGTTAAGTGAATCTTATTCAGCTTGAATAGCGTCTTTCCATTTATCACAGTCATGTCTATTGTGACAATAATTAATAGATTTAGGTTCAGGATCATCATCTCCATTCATGATGTCACTTGCTACAGAATAAGAAAGTATTTCATCAATATTTACCGTTTCATCTTGATTCCATAATATATGTGTGTGACCATAGTTGATTGACAATTCTTTGTTATTATCATCAACATCCTCTTCATGAGAGGTTTTAGTATTTAATGTTTCATTTAGATCATTATCTTTGTGATTAACTTCCTTTTCAAGAATTTTTCTTTTCCGAGGATTTTTATCCTAGATTGGTCTTCCATGTTTCAGACGTTTCTGAGATTCATGAGCCATTTTGTTATCTACTTGATTGTTTGGAATCTCAATTCGAGCTGGCATTAGCAGTTGGTATGTGAGATTTAGTAACTCTGTTTGTATCAGTAAATGCATCAGGCAATTGATTTGCAATTTCTTGTAAGTGTATTATTTTTAGAACCTCTGTCTCATATTGTTTAGTCATTGGATCAAGATGTAACAATGAAGGTACACACCATGAGACATCATTTTCTTGTTTTTTTTATTTTCTTCCCCTAATGACGGGAAAAACGCCTCGTTAAAGCGGCAATCAGCAAAAGGTGTTGTAAACACATCACCCGTTAAAGGTTCAAGATATCTTATGACGGAAGCGGATTCGTATGCAACATATATTCCCAATCTTCTTTGAGGACCCATTTTTGTGTGTTGCGGTGGTGCAATAGGAACATACACTGCACATCCAAAAATTCTAATATGGGATGTATCTAGTTGTTGGCCAGAGACAAGTTGTAGGGGAGAGAATTTTTTATTTGCACTTGGTATCCCACGAATTAATGATCCAGCATGCATAATTTCATGACCCCAAATAGAAACAGGGAGTTTTGTCCTCATTATTAATGGTCTAGCTATTAGTTGTAGGCATTTGATCAACGACTCGTCTAAATCATTTTGTATGTGTACATGATCAACGGGGTGTTCAACAACAATCCCCACAGACATGCAATAATAATCAAAAGCATGCGTTGTAAATTCCCCCGCATTATTAAGCCTTACTATTTTAATGGTATAATCGATAAAATGTGCACGTAATTTGATAATTTGAGCAAATAATTTTGCAAAAGAGACATTACGAGTCGATAATAAGGAGACTTAAGACCATCTACATGATACGTCTATTAAGACCATGAAGTATCCAAATGGTCCACATGGTGAATAAATTGGTCCACTATGTCACCTTGAATTCTTTCAAGAAACATTAGTGAGTCGTTATCAACTTTTAATGGCGAAGGCCTTGTAATTAATGTGCCAAGAGAACAAGATGTATATTGAGGCATTTTATCTATTAGGTTGATATTCTGATCTTTCAATGGATGCCCATATGTATTTACAATGATTCTTTCATCATTTTGGATCTTGGATGACCTAATCTGCCATACCATAAGTTTACGATACCAGAATCGCAACAATTTTCTTTGACTGCCATATGTGCTTGAGACACATTTATATATGTATAATGTAAACCAGAATGGAGTATTGGCAGTTTTTCCATTATCTCATTTTTGCTTATGATATGCAAATATTTTTCATTACTAACAGTCCTTGACTAAGTATCGTATCCATTATGATATATGTTTTTGAAACTCAACAAATTTCTTGTTGATTTTGGGGAAAATAAAGCATTTTCTACTTTGAGCTTTATACCATTTGGTAATGCTAAATTAGCTTTTCCCATTCCTTCTATCAAGTTTGTAGGACCTGAAATGGTATTAATGATCCCTTTTGTTGGTTTCAGTTCATAAAAATATCTTTTAGATCTAAGTATAGTATGCGTGGCTCCACTATCCGCTATACATATATCTTCTTCATTTGCTTGATCTTGTGCTCTGGTGATTTTCATTTTCAATCTTAAAAATATTTAAGAAAAATAATAAATGTATAACGAAGACATTACGATATATTTTAATAAGAACTTTCTTTAATTGAAAAACAAACAGTACATGAAGGAAAACACATAATTAAAGATAATAAGAAACACACTTAATTGTTGCATATAATAATTGCCGTCAAGCGACATTTGTTTCAGAGTTCCACATGAAAGTCTGCAATGTTCAGCTCAACATTGAGATCATCAAAGTTATCCACATGGTTCAATTTTTTCTATTTTGGAGAGAGGCTTGATGTCACACCCCGGCCAAAGGCGGCGGAACATGCCGGGGTGTAACCGATTGCCCAAATACACAAGACACTATTAAAGTGATAATATTTAATCAACTCATTTAATTTCACAAAATCATAAGAAGTCACATAACATGTTCATACAATAACCGAATTCGAGACGTAGCAAATAATATATTGTTAATTTTTCTAATAACCTAATAGTCTTGATTTTGTTTTTCTTCAAGCCTCGATTCAACCTAAAGTCAAACCTGTAACATTGCATAAAATAGAATTTGTCAACACAAAGGTTGGTGAGCAATTTCATAGTTTTGAAACAGTATGTATATAATAGAAAATTCCACAACTTGCATACAAAACAATAAATAATAGCAACAATTTAGATAATGAAATCGTTATTAAGAATACATTAACGACACCTTGCTATAAGGGGATGCCAAATAGTCTAGGATTTATATGAAATCGTTAATAAGAATACATTAACGACACCTTTCTATAAGGGGATGCCAAATATACTCGGATTTATGAATCAACCAACCAAAAGAGGTAAACACATTTGAATATAAGCATGTAAGCATATAACACCAAGTCGAGCATTTATTTAAGTAAAGTATACAATAAAGTTTGTGGTTTAAGATTCAAGTATAAAACATTTAGTTTGAATAAGTATAAAATGTCACCCCCAAAATGAAAGATGGAAAACGGGGAATGAAAGTACTCACGTTCAAGTAATAAACTTGATTGGTAAAATGACGAGTAACCGGAAGGATGGGGTTTAACGAGAAAAGCCTAGATGAAAGGATATCTTGTATTAGAAAGGTTGTCTAGAAAATCTTTAAATTAAATAAATGATAAGAAATGTAAACAATTTAAAGTCTAAGGTTTAAAATGTAAATATTTAAGAAATTATAATAATAGTCCTTTAAAAATATAAGTTTGCTCGAAACCGAGTTAAAGTATCTAGCCCTTAATTTTACTCAACCTATGTTAAGTAATAAAGTGGGTAAAAATACAAGAATGCAAGTCCCTTTGTAATATAGATACTAAAATGGGTTTTAACGAGTGTTTAGGTTGTTGGTTTGGTTCTTGATAATTGGTCAAACCCAAAGTCAACTTTCCAAAATAATGAATGTTATGAGATAACTCAATAAAATTTAAGAGGACTTAACCAAGTATGCAGTTCTATTGTTTTAGAACTAACAACGTCCGTTAAGCGAGTGTTTGGTTTCGTCGGTCCAAACCTTGTTATAAGATCAAGTTAGAAACACACTTGTGTGTCTCAAGCAAGGGGCACCGGTTTAGTTCGGTTTGGTTCGATTTTTATCGTGGAATAAAACCAAGATTGGTGACCACTTGCCTAAACATCAAGGAACTTGTATAATAATTTATAAATGATTTTACTTAAGTTTTACAACTAAAAATTAACAACAAAATCTTTAAACGAAAGTTTGGTTTTTGGTTCAGATATTGTTTCGGGTCAAGACCGAGGTTAGATTATACAAACCCATAACCATGGAACTTATAAAAATGATTTAAGAAATTTAAATCTAACATAAAGCATGTTTATACAATTATCTAACAAAACTAGTAAACAAAGTTCGGTTTACGGTTTGGAACTATTTACGGTTAAACCGAGGCTGGTCTCCACAAACCTTTAACCATAGAACCTAATAAATATGATATACAAACTAAAATGAGCAGAATTTAAGCATGGTTAATAAGTATAAACAAGTTATATAATTATATATATATATATATATATATCAAGGACTACTTAAGTCCTCCATGAAGCCTTGCCTTACAAGGCCCGACACTCCACCGACCGAGACCGGGGAAGTGTCCACCAAAGGTAAAAAGGGGTGTATATTATATATATGTTGTATAACCATCTTCAAGTATTAATAAGAATTAATAAGTTGATTAAAATGAAAGACTATGATCAGTTTGACTTTTGAAAGTCAAACTTCCAAGAACAATGAAAAACAACCTTGTAGAACTTAAATTTTGAGAGAGGAAATGAAATATAAGAAGGGATTAATGGAGAAGAGGGTCTTGTATATGTAGGATAATATTAAAGGGGTTATGCAAGAGGTTTAATGTGTAAAAATCGGCTTTGGATAATAGGGTGTAATGCATAAACAACAAACAAACATGTAGCATACCTGCCTAGGCGCTGCGTGACCGCAAAGAGGAGGTTGGTAGCGCGGCGCGGCGCCCGGGGGGGGGGGGTGATTTGGTTCCAGCTTTTGATAATTGACGACTTAGGCTCCTTAAGTTCGGTTTAAGTCATTTTAAAGGCATTTTAAGGACCAAAAAGGGTGTTTTTGAGGCCCACGAGTATAAAACGAATATGTAACATGAAATCCATCATTTTGATTGTATCGAAGAGTTCGGGTTACAAAACGGGTTGGGTTTACATAATAAAACAAATACAAAAGTGACCCGAAATTGACGAATGTCACAGTATCCCCTACTTTAGGAAATTTCGTCCCGAAATTAAGATGAAGATGATGATGCAAACAAGTGTGGATACTTCTCCTTCATTGTGTCTACTCGTTCCCAAGTGAACTCTACGCCGTGCCGTGATTCCCATCGAACTTTGACTAACCGAATACAACTATGCTTGGTTTTCTTCTCCTTGCAATCCATGATCTCAACGAGTCGTTCAACCATTATCATAGACTCATCAACATGTACTTCGTCGAGAGGTATATGGAGATTACCTTCGGCTAAGCACTTTTTAAGATTTGAAACATGAAAATTCGGATGAACACCGGTAAGATCCGCCGGTAGTTCGAGTCGATAAGCGTCACACCCCCATATAAGGCTTAGGAGTGTGACCAACAGTTGGTACCACATTTGTAAATAAATCAGAGTTACGGGTTAATGCGGAAGACTTTATAAAACATGTGGATTTAAAGTTATAAATATTTACAATACAAAAGATGAGACAAAAGTCTCATTCAAGTTTTACTTGTTTATACTTTACAAAACCACCATTCATTAATATTTAAGTTAACAAAATATTCGATCCATCGGAATCTTGAGCACTTCGTTCTTCAAACCCTATTCTTGATTACCTGCAAAATATTAAGAAAATACGTCTGCAACGAATGCTGGTGAATATGCTGACGCTAAAATATTTTCTTTTACTTAATCACCCCTCGAGACCACATAAGTTTCGGCCCATCTTGGCTTAGGAATAATTAAGTTAAAACAACATCATTATAAACTTGAGTCTCTACACCAGGTCACCCCAGCAAAACACCGCAGCGTTTCGACGTACTTAGGTACCATAAATATACACATGGTCAGTCTCACTCGAACATACTTAGGTCCGGCCCATCGTGGCTGGAGGTCATGACCAAGCGTGGTGCGATGTGCCCACCGCATTTTACCACATAGGTAAGGATCCAGACAAACGTATACTACAGCCTGAGGGCTAGGCTTTTACTCTTATTCAAAATGTTTTTAGAGACACTTAGTCTCATGTAAAGTTTTTCATATAACAAGTTGACTAGTTTGAAAACAAGTTTGTAAAAGTTGGGGTGTATTCACCTTTTGATTGGGATCGGCTTCCAACACCCTCCGTGAGTCTTTCCCTTGCTATCTCGCACCTATAATACGAGTATAACTTTTTGTTAGTCGGATATACAATCCGACTTAAGACCTTTAGTCTTAGTTTTATAATCTCCACATCGATTTACTTTAAAACCTTTAGTTTATAAAGTAATCTCTTTCTTTTCTTTTTAAACCTTTAGTTTAAAATATCTTTCTTTATAACAAAACATATAGATATATTATTTATAAAACCCTACGTTTCTTCTTCTCTAAGAAACGTATATCTTTTTTCTTTATTATTTAGGAATACTCATTATACTTAAATAATATTTATAACAAAGATTTATATATATCCACACATGTATTTGAATATACATTTATATTTATTTCTTTTCTTTTCTTTGTTATTTATTCTTTTATTTATCAAGGTATCGAGTATTTACTCGACCTTAGGTTTTAAGCCTTTTCAATATTTTATTATTATTTTATTCGGGCATTATGCCTACCTTTTCTTGGCTTATCAAACCCTACACAATTGAGCAGCACTTCGACGCCGCTTCATGTTCCTTATCACCTTGTTCAACTTCTATACCCTTTTCTTTTCACGCAAAACGAGACACCTATGCTTCTCTTTATCTTGACACGTACTTCGAAGCACCAACACCTCTTAAAAAGGAACGTTGGGACATCGAAATGGCACCACCTTCTTGTTTGGAATGTCGTTGGAATATGGCACAATTATCGAGGTATGACACGGAAATCGAGGTGATGGTACGGAAAACGAGGGATCAAGGACACGTTTATCGAGGCGAATCGAGGGTTGGTTTCTTGGAGTTTAGAGAGATGTTAGAGAGACGATTATGTGTGTGATTTTGGTGTGAGTTGTGAAGAACCCGTATCCTACTATTTATAGGCAAATTTTGGAGCCCGTCGCGGTACGCGACGGCTTCCTTTGCAAGCCCGTCGCGTATCGCGATGTAGGCTGCCTGAGTCACCACGTAGACCTGCCACGTGCATATACGTGGCAGGAGTTCTGCCGCATGGCGACACGTGTCACGATGTGTCAGACCACGTCATCGCGATACGCGATGACGTTGGTTCCACAGTGATCGGGTATCGCTGTTGACTTCTTCTAGAATCTTTAAACCAAGCCCGTCGCGATACTCGATGGGCTTGTCCTTTGTCCGTCGCGTATCACGATAGGACAAGAAAACAGAATTTCTTTTTAGACCTTGGAGTTTGGAATTTGGCAAGATTGGTCCCTTGACTTTGGAAACTTGACATTTTTAACTCGAAATTTACGTGATGTTACATCCTCCCCACTATGAAACAAATCTCGTCCTCGAGGTTGCTTCACGAGAATAAGTGGGGGTATTTCTTTTTCATTTCTGATTCGAGTTCCCATGTATATTCGGGCCCTCTTCGTGAGTCCCATTTAACTTTCACAATTTTCAACATTCGCCTTTTTAGTTTCTTTAGTTTCGAATCTTCTATTTGTATTGGTCTTTCAATGAATTTTAAGTTCTCGTTAATTTCTACATCTTTTAATGGCATCGAAAAAGATTCGCCGGCTAGACATTTTCGCAGATTTGAAACATGAAATACATCGTGTATCCCTTTTATTTCCTCGGGTAGTCGTAGATGATATGCGACGGTACCTATTCTTTAGAGTACCTCGAAGACTCCAAAGAATCGAGGACTTAGCTTTCCTTTCTTACCAAAGAGAACTACGCCTTTCCATGGCGAGACTTTTAAAAGAACTTTGTTACCAATATTGAACTCTAACGGCTTACGACGGACGTCAGCGTAACTCTTTTGGCGGTCACGTGCCGTCTTAAGTCGTTCTCGGATTTGAAGAACTTTGTCGGTGGTTTCTTGGACTATTTCGGGTCCAGATAATTAATTGTCTCCAGTTTCAGACCAACACACGGGCGTCCTACATTTTCGACCATATAACGCCTCGAACTGTGCGGCTTGAATACTTGCGTGGTAACTATTGTTATACGAGAATTCCATTAGGGGTAAGTGGTCGTCCCAACTTACACCTAAGTCTATCACACAAGCGCGGAACATATCTTCCAACGTTTGAATCGTCCTTTCGCTTTGCCCATCGGTTTGTGGATGATAGGCAGTTGGAAGCTATTCCAAAAATGAGACGTGAAACGGCTGTCTCGATCAGAGATTATAGATAGCGGTACCCCATGCAAAGCAACGATGTTGTTCACATAGATACGTGCTAGTTTGTCCATTGAGTATGACTCATTGATGGGTATGAAGTGAGCGGATTTTGTTAATCGATCCACAATAACCCAAATAGCAACGTGTTGTCGAGTCGTTCTTGGGAGTTTGGCTATGAAATCCATGGTGATTAACTCCCACTTCCATACGGGAAGTTCGGGTTGCTGGAGCAATCCCGAAGGCTTTTGGTGTTCAGCCTTGACTTTCAAGCAAGTTAAACATTTCGCCACATATGAAGCGATATCTCTTTTCATTCCATTCCACCAGTAGTTTGGTCTAAGATTTTGGTACATTTTGTCACTACCCGGGGTGCATCATGTACTTGGAATTATGAGCTTCATTCAAAATTTTCTAACGCAAGTCCCCAACGATTGGTACCCAAATCCTATTTCCGAGTCTAAGGATACCATCATCACCCTTAACTAGCGAGTCAATGGTGTCGTTACGTTTTCCGTCGGAGATTTGGTTTTCATTGATGGCTTGAGTTTGAGCGGATTTGATTTTTACGAAAAGGTCGACTTGAAGTTCTAGCCTTAACGCTCGGACTCTTTTTGGCTTTTGGTGCTGTTTACGTCTCAAAGCGTCAGCCACAACGTTGGCCTTACCTTTGTGATAGACAATTTCACAGTCATAGTCGCTTAGAGTTTCCATCCAGCGTCGTTGGTGCATGTTAAGCTCTTTTTGATCGAAAATATGCTTTAAGCTTTAATGATCGGTGTACATGATAAATCTTACTCCACAGAGATAGTGCCTCCGTATCTTAAATGCAAAGATTATGGGGCCAAACTCTAGATCATGAGTTGTATAGTTCTTTTCGTGCACCTTGAGTTGACGAGAGGCGTAAACGATCACTTTCTTTCGTTGCATTATCACACATCCCAAGCCAGAATAAGATGTGTCACTAAAGACTATGAAATCTTATGTACCATCTGGCAAGGCCAGTATAGGTGCTTGAGTAAGTTTTTGTTTGAGTATATCGAACGCCTCTTGTTTTTTTGTTCCCCATTCATATTTGATATTTTTACGAGTTAAAGAAGTTAGGGGAACGGCTATACGAGAGAAATTTTCAATGAACCTTCGATAATAGACGGCCAAACCTAAGAACTTCGGATCTCGGTTGGTAACTTTGGAATTTCCCACTTTTAGATGGCTTCAATTTTAGTGGAATCGACTAATATACCAATCACATTTATGACATGCCCAAGAAATTGTACTTCGTGCAACCAGAATTCGCATTTTGAGAACTTGGCGTACAACTTCTCGGTTCTAAGTATTTCAAGTAAGGTTCGAAGATGGACTTCATGATCAGCCTTAGACTTAGAATAAATAAGTATGTCGTCAATAAATACGATAACAAATTTATCCAAGTAAAACTTACAGATTCGATTCATCATGTCCATGAACGCGGCTGGCGCATTAGTAAGTCCGAATGGCATAACGGTGAACTCATAATGGCCATACCTTGTTCGAAAGGCAGTTCTCGGAATATCTTCGGATTGAACCTTGAGTTGGTGATAGCCGGAGCGAAGATCGATTTTGGAAAAGAAACTAGCACCTTGAAGTTGGTTAAAAAGATCATCAATTCGAGGGAGTGGATAACGATTTTTGATTGTGACTTTGTTTAACGCACGATAATCGATACACATATGCATAGATCCATCCTTCTTCTTGACGAATAGAATTGGCGCTCCCCATGGTGACGAACTTGGTCGGATGAAGCCTTTCTCAAGAAGTTCGTCGAGTTGTTTCTTTAGTTCCTTCATCTCGGTTGGTGCTAAATGATATGGTGCTTTGGAGATTGGAGAGGTACTGGGAATGAGATCATATCTAAATTCTACTTCACAATCGGGAGGGATTCCAGGAAGTTTGTCGGGAAAGATATCAGCAAATATGGAAACAACAGGAACATCTTTGATTTCTTTGGGTTTAGATTCTTTGGTGACATATGCCATGAATGCTAAGAATCCTTGATTCAAACATTTGTTAGCCCTTATCATAGAGATTAGGCTAACTTGGCCAGCGTCTTTATCCCCTTCAATTCGAATGGTTCGTTTATCAAGGGCTCGAAGTTCAACGGTCTTGCTATTGCAAAGGATACGAGCATGGTTATCGGATAACCAATCCATGCCCAATACAATATTAAAACCCACAAGAGTCATAGGTAGCAACTGGATAGGCAAAACGTACCCAGCTAATAAGATTTTTGTGTTTTCTAGGGCTTCGAAGATTTTAATAATTTCGCCACTAGCGGTCTCGACGCTTAGAGTTTTATTAAGTTTGATTAAAGGTTCGTTTAATAGACTACAAAAGTTATAATCTATAAAACTTAAATTGGCACCCGAATCAAACAAGACTCTAGCATAAGTGTTGTTAACTAGGAACGTACCGGTAATGGTTTCCGGCATATCGGCCGCTTTCTTGGTATCAAGGACGAAGACTCTTGCATTGACCTTCTTGGGCTCATTCTTTTGACCACTTCCACCTGCACCACCAGTCACGGGTTTGTTCTTAGGGCATTCAAAGCTAAGATGTCCCATTTCTTTGCAGTTATAACATGTCATCTTTTTCTTCCAACATTCGGCCGTTGCGTGGCCGGGTCTATGACATGATTCACAAACTTGTGGAGTAAAATGGCATCTACCCCTATGATATTTCTTATAGATTTTGCATTGTGGAATGCTGGGGTTGAAGCCGGACCTTCGTTGGTCAACTCCTTTACCCTTGAAATGGGTATTTCCTTCTTTCTTCGGGTCATGCGTTGTTACAACCTTCCTATCTTCTTCTTTGTTGCGGATCATTCCGCCCATCAAATAACCAGCCAATTCCATCGCGGAGTCGGCAGTCTGTGGCAAGTGAGACCTCACCATGTCACGAATCTCTTGTCACACCCCAACCTACAACGGAAATGCCGGGGCGAACTGATTGCTCACAGCTTTTCAAATGTTACTATCATGCAATATTAAATGTGACAATATCTATTAAGTTAATTAAATAATCAAAAACATCAAATACAAAATCCATATATCAAATAAATAAAACAATACAAATATATCAAAGTCTATAATCTTGTTTATTCTCTCTAGCATGCAATCCTAAGTTTTTCTTCCAAACCAGCTTGAATATCAACGATAACCTGCATATGCGTTAAAAATAGAATGGTTTTGTCAACATAAGGTTGAGTGAGCAACACACCAGTTTAAATGTTCATATAGAAAATAAGTATTTGCAACAAGTCATATGAGTATAACAAATTAACCAAATAAGCAAGTATAACTGAAATGTCGAGAAGCACAAAGCTATAACGACGGGCGTATGATCATACTAGACTGAGATTATGTTGGACCTCTCCGAATGCGGAAGCATACAAAGCAAACAAGCACAAAAACAAGTATAAGTTGTTAACACATAAGACAAAGTTACAGTTTTGAGTATAAGTATATATGAGAAATATAATTTACGCATATGTCCCCAAAACGTGGAAAAAAAGTAAAATAGGGGAATGTGGTACTCACCTTAGACGGAAGGCAAGTGATTAATAAATTCGACAACGAACTAATGATTTAAGCGAGTCATCCAATACGCGTCCAACGAGATTAATGATCAGAATCTGAAACTTTTGATATGAAAATATAAGTAAAAACGAACTTAATGCCGCTGGAATCAATCCAAAAAGATGGGTAGAACTCTAGTTATGTTGATTTTAATGTTTAAACGAGTCGAGTCTGACCAGAATCCGAACTTCGATTCGGGAGTCAGGTTTTGGTCAGAACCCTTATAATTTAATTATGAGAAGAAAAGTCTTCTGTACTGAATGTTGAATCCGACCGGAAGCATGAGAAAACGAAAAGTCAAACTTGATGACTGTTTTACCCTTGATCGGGTTTTTAAAGCAATTGACCCGTCATTACCCTTCAATCTCAGAAATTGATTGAAGGCTATTGTCTAAGGAGTGAGTATGAACAATTCTACAGTTTTCAACTTACCCAGAAAGTGAAAAGATTGACGAGAAACGGAAGTCAAAGATCCTAAAGCAAGCAAAGTCAACGACAAGTCTTGAATCTTTAACGAAGATGCAAAAACCGAAGGGGTGGAGGATGAACAGAGGTAGGTGACGGATATGAGATGTTATTTAGGGTTAGATTAAAGTTTATAGCAGATGAATGGGGCTTGTTTATATAAGAATACATAACACAAACTAATTATGGGTTTTTTGGCCCGTTTAAGTAAGTAAAACACGTTTTAAGGAAATAATCAACGATTTATACATAAAGATCTGGTTTAGGCAGTAAGAAACGAATTATAACTTGTAGTTTAGTTACAGGATGTTTACTCGGACCTTAATTCACTCAAACATGCCTAAATAAACGATTTTATGCCTTAAACGAGTTAGGAAACGAAATAAAGTTAGACGATCTGACCAGTGGTGTGGAGGCGGCGTGCAACAGGGGTAGAGAGTCTCCCCGCGCGGCGCTCCGGCTAGACAAGGAAGGAACTTTGTTTTTTTTTGGCAATAATGGTCCCTAAACTTTCTGAAATGTTCAATTATTGACTATTTCAAAGTTTAAACCAAGAATAAATAACTTTAAGAACTTTAAGGGTATAAAATGAATATTAGAAACTTATTTACTTATAAATATTTGATTTTGATTAATATTAAGGAACTAAAATATTTTCGAGTCGGGTTAAATGTTAACGAATATGGGTTTGAAAAATCCGAGATGTTACATCTCTCGTGGTAGTCCCCAAATATAACGTGTCACTTTGCTGGATTCAGGGTAACCAGCTGGGGAACCAATTGACAGTATTCGTGAAATTTTGTGTTGTACTCACGAAGGTTTGTTCCAATGACCTTGTGATTCAGGAATTTGGTTTGGATTTTGTCGGTCTCGTGCATTGGGCAAAACTTTGCCATCAACATTTCCTTAAACTCATTCCAAGATAGATTATACATCACCTCCCTTCCTTTACTCATGATCATTGTATTCCACCACTCAAGCGCTTCCCCTTTGAACATAAGGGCAGAATATTGAATTTTCTCTTCATTGGAACACCTGATTGTTATAACAATCGTCTCCATTACTTTAAGCCACCTCACGGTTGTGATGGCTCGCTTGTCACCATGGAACTCCTTTGGTCCATAATACTTGAAATCCTTAAACGAACACCTACAGATCTTGAGTTTCTTAAAATCTTGTCAAACTCCTCCATAAACATTCGGTTCGTGAACACTTTATTCTATATGAGATGGTTTCGGACGAGATTTTATGGACTTTCGGGAAAGATTAACGGAATGAGAATGTTTTGAGTGTTTCGATTGGGACCTAGCCATAAATTCTTCTCTAACCGCATCTTTTATCATTCTTTGGATTTGACTCATATATTTATCAGGAATTGGTTCTTCTTTTTCGTTTTCGGGGACTGTCCACTTTTCTTTTCGTTTATCGGCTTCCTTTTGAGAAGCCTCACGGTTATCACTTTGTCGAGACATTTTATCTTTATCTTTTTATCTGAAATTTAACAAATTTCTTTTCTTAAATATACATTTTTATTTATTATATATATATATATATATATCATAAAAGATATATATATATATATTATTTTTACAACACACTTATATATATCGTTTATTCGATATATATATATTCACATATCCTTATTTTTTTTGTTACAACATATGTTACACATAAAATACAAACTATCATAACACATAAACTTCATTTCTTGAAAACACACCATCATCACAATCATCACTTCAATCCTTCATAAATTTCTTCACAACCTTCGTTAACTTGTTTCACTTGCGAAGAAGCATCTCTCCTATCTTCTTCTTTTTCTTCCCATCAATGGATATCTTCTTTCGAAGGTCGTCTGTCTCATGTAAGGCTCGATAGATATGCTCCTCCTGTAACTGATGTATGTCATTGGGATAACCGTAGCAGGGTGGTGGATCACGGTACCCCATCATAACAACATCGAAATGGTTCTTCGGATCCGAGTATGGTGTTGCAGTCACATCAGATTGGTAGTTGAAAAAAGCCTCAGCAGCCTCGTTCTGCTCCCGAATCTCATTCGCTTGGTCTTCAATTGATGGTATTTCTCCTTGGTACGGTGGGAAGCTTGATGATGCTTTGCCTTTAAGTTCTTGGAGAAATTGCATGTAGGGATCAACTGAACCATAGCTTGGGTGAGAGAATGGCTCTTCCACCGGCGTTGTGACTTCATTCGGATTGTCAGGGTATTACTCCTCTGGATCCTCTTCCGTTTCCTCTTCTTCCGGGTCCTCTTCCTCGAGGTCCTCTTCTTCCATTTGAATTGTCTCCTTTGACATTGCGGGTATGCGAAAGTTCTCGTATGGCATTATCACCCTCATTTTGGGTTTGCGAGTGGTTCCTTCCTTGTTGAGCTGGGAATCGACAACATCCATGGTAAAAGTTCCGGTATGCCACCTTCGCTGATTTGAGTGGCATTGCATCCAGTCGGATGAAGGAGATCTTGGTTCCTCTTTGATTGTTAGGTTGGAGAGGAAGGCGTATGAAGGGTGAGGATTCGGTGGTAAGTGTGTTGAACCTCCAAATGGGTAATACGGCGGGACCTCAGTTGGTTGGTAGGTGGGAACTTCAGAAGAATAATACATCGGTACTTCGGATGGTTGATACATGGGTAAGCTTAAGGGATAGTAACTTGGGTGCCTTGGTGCTTGATATGTTTGATTTGGATTATTATCGAGATGGTAAATAGGACTTTGCTCAGTATTGGGGTTTTGAAATGGCTTAGTAATATCATGCTCCACGTCGGAATTGAAGAATGCTTCGTAGTAATCCTTACTCATAATGTCTTTTGGGAATTCGTAGTACTTTCCTGCCCTTTTTGCTTCATGATCATAGTACTCCATTAATTACTCGAAAGACATCTAAATTAGGTGGTTTAGATTGAGGAGAGGGAAAGAAAGGGTTACCAGCCAATCTTATCCCTATTCAAATAAACAAGTAATATATTTTCCTATGCTTGGATCGAAGCTTGGGTATTATCTTGAAATACCCAATTCGCTAAGAACCTGACTCTGATACCAACCTGTCACACCCCCATCTAAGGCCTAGGAGTGTGACCAACATTTGGTACCACATTTGTAAATAAATCAGAGTTATGGGTTAATGCGGAAGACTTTATAAAACATGTGGATTTAAAGTTATAAATATTTACAATACAAAATATGAGACAAAAGTCTCATTCAAGTTTTACTTGTTTATACTTTACAAAACCACCATTCATTAATATTTACGTTAACAAAATATTCGAGCCATCGGAATCATGAGCATTTCGTTCTTCAAGCCCTATTCTTGATTACATGCAAAATGTTAAGAAAATACATCAGCAACGAATGCTGGTGAATATGCCGACGCTAAAATATTTTCTTTTACTTAATCACCCCTTGAGACCACGTAATTTTCGGCCCATCTTGGCTTAGGAATAATTAAGTTAAAACAACATCATTATAAACTTGAGTCTCTACACCAGGCCACCCCAGCAAAACACCGCAGGGTTTCGACGTACTTAGGTACCATAAATATACACATGGTCAGTCTCACTCGAACATACTTAGGTCCGGCCCATCGTGGCTGGAGGTCGTGACCAAGCGTGGTGCGATGTGCCCACCGCATTATACCACATAGGTAAGGATCCAGACAAACGTATACTACAGCCTGAGGGCTAGGCTTTTACTCTTATTCATAATGTTTTTAGAGACACTTAGTCTCATGTAAAGTTTTTCATATAACAAGTTGACTAGTTTGAAAACAAGTTTGTAAAACTTGGGGTGTATTCACCTTTTGATTGGGATCGGCTTCCAACACCGTCCGTGGGTCTTTCCCTTTCTATCTCGCACCTGTAGTACGAGTATAACTTTTTGTTAGTCAGATATACAATCCGGCTAAAGACCTTTAGTCTAAGTTTTATAATCTCCACCTCGATTTACTTTAAAACCTTTAGTTTATAAAGTAATCTCTTTCTTTTCTTTTTAAACCTTTAGTTTAAAATATCTTTCTTTATAAGATAACCTATAGATATCTTATTCATAAAACCCTACGTTTCTTCTTCTCTAAGAAACGTATATCTTTCTTCTTTATTATTTAGGAATACTCATTATACTTAAATAATATTTATAACAAAGATTTATATATATCCACACATGTATTTGAATATACATTTATATTTATTTCTTTTCTTTTCTTTGTTATTTATTCTTTTATTTATCGAGGTATTGAGTATTTACTCGACCTTAGGTTTTAAACCTTTTCAATATTTTATTATTATTTTATTCGAGCATTATGCCTACCTTTTCTTGGCTTATCAAACCCTACACAATTGAGCAGCACTTCGACGCCGCTTTAAGTTCCTTATCACCTTGTTCAACTTCTATACCCTTTTCTTTGCACGCAAAACGAGACACCAACGCTTCTCTTTATCTTGACACGTACTTCGAAGCACCAACACTTCTTAATAAGGAACGTCGGGACGTCGAAATGCCACCACATTCATTTTTGGAATATCGTCGGAATATGGCACAATTATCGAGGTATGACACGAAAATCAAGGTGATGGTACGGAAAACGAGGGATCGAGGACACGTTTATCGAGGCGAATCGAGGGTTGGTTTCTTGGAGTTTAGAGAGATGTTAGAGAGATGATTATGTGTGTGATTTTGATGTGAGTTGTGAAGAACCCGTAGCCTACTATTTATAGGCAAGTTTTGGAGCCTGTCGCGGTACGTGACGGCCTCCTTGGCAAGCCCGTAGCGTATCACGACGTATGTTGCCTGAGTCACCACGTAGACCTGCCACGTGCCGATACGTGGCAGGCGTTGTGTCGCGTGGCGACACGTGGCAGACACGTTGCCACGTGGTGACACGTGGCGACATATTGTGCCACCGTTTTCCACGTGGCACATGTGTCACGATGTGTCAGACCACTTTATCGCGATACGCGATGACGTTGTTTCAACAGCGATCGGGTATCGTTGTTGACTCCTTCTAGAATCTTTTGACCAAGCCCGAGGCAATACGCGAAGGGCTTGTCCTCTGTCCTGTCGCGTATCACGATAGGACAAGAAAACAGAATTTTCTTTTTAGACCGCGGAGTTTAGAATTTGGCATGATTGGTCCCTTGACTTTGGAAACTTGACATTTTTAACTCGAAATTTACGTGATGTTACAATAAGCTACCTTCCCAACCCTTTCGAGGATCTTGAAAGTAATAAGAAACAAGGATCTAGTTTTCCTTTCTTTCCAAAATGGATTACCCCTTTCCAAGGAGATACTTTTAGAAGGACAAGATCGTCAACATTAAATTCGATCGGTTTTTGCCATTTGTCGGCGTAACTCTTTTGACGACTTCTAGCGGCTAGGAGGTTTTACGGATTTGGTCGATGACATCGTTGGCTTCTTGGACCATTTCAGGTGCCATGATTTGAGCTTCACCGATTTCGTTCCAACTAATCGGAGAACGACATTTACGACCGTAAAGAGTTTCGAAAGGAGCCCTACCGATGCTAAAATGGAAACTGTTATTATAAGAAAACTCGATGAAAGGAATTTGAGAATCCCAATTCCCACCAAAATCAAGAACACACGCTCGTGGCAAATCCTCGAGAGTTTGAATTGTACGTTTGGATTGTCCGTCCGTTTGAGAATGATAAGCGGTGCTAAGACCGAGACGTGTTCCCAAGGCTTCTTGAAGTGTTCGCCAAAAGTGAGAAGTAAAACGAGCATCGCGATCGGAGACGATAGACAATGGTAAACCGTGTCGGCACACAATTTCCTGAACATATATTTGAGGAAGCTGCTCGACGGAATACTTCTCGCGGATCGGAATGAAATGAGCAGACTTGGTTAAACAATCGATGATCACCCAAATACTATCGTTTCCTTTTTGGGTGTTAGGTAGTTTAGTGATAAAGTCCATAGCAATGTCTTCCCATTTTCAAACGTGAATCGGTGGTTGCTCGAGTAGACCAAAAGGTCTTTGATGTTCGGCTTTGACTTTTGAGCAAGTAAGACATTTAGATACATACAACGCTGCGTCCTTTTTCATACCCGGCCACCAAATGGTAGTACGAAGATCAAATTACATTTTATCCGCACCGGGATGAACGGTATACCGCGACTTGTGAGCTTCATCGAGTATACAAGTACGAAGGTCATTGCGACCGGGAATCCACAAAAGATTGAGTAAATACAAAAGACCATCAGGTTTAGTTTCGAGTTAAAGTTCGGCTCCACATGACATTTCGTCGTACATGTTACCTTCTTCAACGGCGGTACGCTGATCTTGAAAAATAAGGATTTGAAGATCGGTTTGAACAACAACGCTTTAAAGCATAACTGATTTAACATTCACCTTTAGACTTAGGGCGTCAGTGACAACATTCGCTTTACCGGTATGGTAGCGAATCTCGCAGTCGTAATCACTAAGTAATTCGGCCCATCGTCGTTGTCTCATGTTGAGATCTTTTTGGTCAAAAATATGTTGAAGGCTTTTATGGTCGGTAAACACAACACATTTCGTACCATAAAGGTAATGTCTCCAGATTTTGAGAGCAAAAACGACGGCACCAAATTCGAGATCATGAGTCGTATAATTCTTCTCGTTGACCTTAAGTTGCCTTGATGCGTAACCGATGACTTGACCTCGTTGCATGAGAACACAACAAAGACCTTGATGAGATGCATCGCAAAATACAACAAAATCGTCGTTTCCGTTCGGAAGGGTTAGAACGGGAGCATTGCAAGGCATGTTCTTGAGAGTTTGAAAGGCTTATTCTTGTTTTGATCCCCAATCGAATGGTTTTCCCTTATGAGTGAGGGAGGTGAGGGTTAAAGAGATTTTGAAAAAGTTTCGAATGAATAGCCGATAACATCCGGCCAAACCGAGGAAGGATCGAATTTCTGTGGGATTCGTTGGAGTTTTTCAATCCTTAACGGCCTCAATTTTAGCGGGATCAACATGAATACTTTTGTCGTTTACAATATGTCCCAAAAATTGAACTTCTTCTAGCCAAAATTCACACTTGGAGAATTTGGCATAGAGTCGTTCGTTTCTAAGGACTTCGAGAATGGAACGCAAGTGATGCTCATGTTCGGCTTTGGTCTTAGAAAAGATAAGGATGTCATCAATAAAGACGATAACGAATTTATTAAGGAATTGTTTGCAAACGCCGTTCATGAGATCCATAAACACCAATGTCCATATAGAGTACGGCAAGTGGTTTTTGGAATGTCTTCTTCACGAACACGCAACTGATGATAACCCGATCGAAGATCAATTTTTGAGAAAAAAGTTGCGCCTTGAAGTTAGTCGAAGAGATCGTCGATTCGTGGCAAAGGATAACGATTTTTAGTAGTGAGTTTGTTAAGTTCTCGATAATTGATGCACATGCGAAACGAACCATCTTTCTTTTTCATAAAGAGGACGGGAGCGCCCCAAGGAGAAGAGCTTGGACGAATGAAGCCTTTTTCGGAAAGTTCTTCGAGTTGGTTTGATAATTCTTGCATTTCTGATGGGGCTAAATGATAAGGAGCCTTGGCCACGGGAATTGCGTAGGGCACAAGATCGATTCGAAATTCAACCGGACGAACCGGTGGAAGACCGGTGACATCATCGGGAAAGACGTCGAGGAAATCACAAACAATGGAGATATCTTGGATTTTTCTTTCCTTTTTATCTTTTACCACTGCATGGGCTAGGAACGGAACATACTTTTGGTGTAAGTATTTTTACGATTGGAAGCACGGCATGAGATTTCGCCTTCTCGAAGTTGTGTTGCCGAAGACTTTGAGAACTTACCGTTGATGAGCGGAATTCAAATGAATTTATCGAAGCAAACGACTTCGGCACGGTGCAAAGATAACCAATCCATGCCTACTATGACATCAAAACTTCCCATTTGCATCGGGATGAGATCGATGTAGAATTTATGATTAGAGAGAATGAGAGTACAATCACGGACGATGGAGTTTATGGTGATGGAATTTCCATTGGCGACTTCGACGGAAAAAGGTCGAGAAATCTTGGTTCGAGACACGACAAGTTAGACTCAAATTTCAAATAAATAAAACTTCTATCAGCACCCGTATCAAATAAAATAGAAGCTAAATGTTGGTTTACTGAATACATACCGTTCACAACATCGTGTGCCACTTGAGCTTGATTAACATTCATCATGAAGACTAGTCCTTGATTACAGGGGTTTCCTTGAGGTACATGAGGGGGGAGGAGGAAGTGGTGCTTGGATGGCTTGCATGGGTTGGATGATTGGTGCATTTAGTTGGGGAAGTTGAGGTTGGTTGGTTTGAAATTGGTAGGCTTAGGTTTGATAGTAGGGTGCGGCTAAGGTTTGGGCTTGGTAAGCATAAGCAAGGTGAGGACAATTGTTGCGTAAATGATTGGGATCGCCATAGTTAAAGCAAGCTCGGGGTTGTTGAGGAGGGTTTTGTGGGTATGGTGCAAAACGGTTTTGGGAATTTTGGGGAGTGGTTCTTGGTTGATTGGGTTGAGTACGTTGTGCGGATCGACATTTGGTGTTTAGATGACCAAAACGATTGCAAATAGTGCAATGGCGACAATGCAAGTGTGACAGGTGGTGAAGTTTGCAATTGCTGCATAGTTAGAAAGTACTGGTATAGGGTTTTCGATTTTGTGGGGGAGTTTGAGGTTGTTGAGGTTGCAGTTGTGTAAGGCCCCGTTCCCGGTGCCTCACTTTAACGTTGGATTTACTCTTAAACACAGTTCTAAATATCAAAGTTAATTAAAAACTTTCGCGAAAACGTTAAATTTAATCATTCGATACAAAACATTAATCTTTTCTTTAAATCCATAACATAAAACCTTATATTTAAAACATCATTTCTTTCATCTTCAGATGCCATCCGTTCAATCCATGCCACGTGCCATCCTCATGCTAACTCCTCAGCCTGATCACCTGCGTGCATACTAAAATTCAGCTACGCTGAGTGAGTTATAGTTAATCAGGCGTCATACAACACATACGTATATCATACATACATACATATCCGAAGATACGTACCCATACTTAATCAATTACCCTACTACCATACATACATACATATCCGAAGATACGTACCCATACTTAATCAATTACCCTACTACCATACATACATACATACATATCTACAATCACTAACCTCAGTTTACCGAGAGTACGTTCATAGTCCGCCGTCTATACCTGTACTCAAGGTCGTGAACACGTAAAAGGTCCGCAGTCCATACCTATGTTCACCAAATTATGGTAAGTGCAAGGTCCGCAGTCCTTCCCTATACCATCCTATATTAACAACAAGTACAAGGTCCTCAGTCCTTCCCTATGTTGCAACCTAAACCATAGCACGTACGAAGTCCGCAGTCCTCCCCTATGCTACCACAACTTAAATACAGCACGTATAAGGTCCACATTCCTTTCCTATGTTGGAGCCTATCTACAATACGTATAAGGTCCACAATCCTTATCTACGTTGACGTCTATTATCTATAATACGTATAAGGCCCGCCGTCCTTATCTACGTTCACATCTGTCATCAATATCACGTATAAGGCCCGCAGTCCTTAACTACGTTCCCATCTAACATCAATAACACGTATAAGGCCCGCAGTCCTTAACTACGCCACCACATGCCAAGTCTATGTCCAACGAAAGTTAGAGGGATTTGCCGTCCTAACTTACTCTGTCGGACGTAGAACGTACATACCATTCCTGTACCTGTATACATGTACAATAAGTACACTGTAGCATAAGAACACGCTAGGCGTTCTTCACATCATTCGTTTAACAGTCATACCCCTTTGTCGGTACGTGCAATATCCGAAGATCGTTCACTCCCCGACAAAGTGTTCATTTACAATGTTCATACATCATCCATATATTACATAAGACATTTATATCTTTATTTATAAACTGACAGCACGCGCAATATCCGAAGATCATTCACGTACAACAATCAATCATTCATATATCAAATTTATTTATATAGTCATATCTTTGACTATCACCTGGCAGTACATGCAATATCCGAAGATCGTTCATGTACTAACATCATACATAAATACATACATCATTCACAGATCATATATACACATCACTCATACCTTTCACTATCACTTGACGGTACATGCAATATCCGAAGATCGTTCATGCATCGTCAAACAATCATCATACATAAATCGTACAAGGCATACACTTACCACTTAAGGTAAATGTATTTACTATCACATCGAGTATGCACACAGCCCCGAAAACATAACAAGGAAGTGGCTTGAAACTCACCTGAATCCGGTTAACAGTTACTCCTTCTTTAGCTGTGCTCGACTAACTGTATAACAATTACACATATCTATTAACTGCCTTAACACATTTTCCATTAGGATTTTAAATTATTATTTTATTCACCATCACATTTTCTATAACGAATTAAGTCTAATTCGTTATCATATCACAGTCTAATTCGTTATCAGATCACGCTCTAATTCATTATCCGCTTTGTTGTCCTGATTCGCTAACTTAATTCGTTATCTTTCTGATTCGTTATTCTAGTTCTTCATATTTCATAACGAATTGGACCTTTATAACGAACTGGTCTTTAACGAACTGAACCCTTAATGACTGAGGTTCATTCTTCAGTTCTTCTTTAACGAACTACTTAACGAATTGGAGCTTCTTCGTTACTTACCCTTAACGAATGACTTAACGAACTGCTTCTAGTTCGTTACTTCCTCTTAACGAAATGGATTAACGAATTGCCATCTAGTTCGTTAATTCACCGCTAACAAACTAGGGTTAGGTCAGAATGTCAGAGAACATTCTATGACATCCTTACCTCGTACACCCAACTCCGGCGCCGCCTTCGCCGGACAACCGGGATATCGCCGGAAAAACGATATCTCAGCCGTTTTCACCGTTTTTTGTCCCGTTCGATCCAGATCTGAGCTAGGGTGACCCCTAAGCTCATCTTAGGTTCGGTTTATACCCGATTCCACCCGGATCTCGTGACTTCAACGGTTTAACGGTGTCGGCTCGTCGTTTCGTGACTAAATATAACGGGTTTGGATCTCTACATCATAATACTATCATTACCTCGGGTCAGAAATCAATTCTTCTTCTATTTCTTCTAGAGAGAGAAATTAGGATGAGAGAGAGCTAAGTGTGTGTTTTGGTGGTGTATGGAATATGTGTGGAATGAATGGAAAAATGGGAATTTAAGGTTTATATAATTATGGATCATGGGCTTAAGCCCATGGTCTCTTCCTTCTTTCCTTCATAACCCAAGTCCATAACTCATATCCATTACCCAACACTAGCCCGACCCATACTAAATCCTACTTTATTTGTTATTTCTCCGCTAACCCGAGTAAATTTCCCATCCATATTAACTAATATAATTAATATTACTTTAGAAATTTCGGGATGTTACAGGTTGGGTAACGACATAGTTTCGGTGATTGGCTTTGGGTTTCTTTGTTGTTGTGGCGGGAAGAGTTTGAGTAGTTGATGGCTTGAGGTGGTGAGTCAACTTTGGCTTGTTGTGCGGGTTCGGTTTTGCTTGTATCACTTTTCTTCTTGAGGGTTAGGGTACTCGCTTTGACATGGTTCTCGGATAGAGCACCAGCTAGAGTAATAGCGTCCTCAAGGTTCGCGGGTTTGCTGCTCATTACTGAGTCCTGGATTTGCATAGGTAAACCCCCGATGTATTTGTCAAGTTCTCGTTCCGCCGGGGTAACCAAATGAGGGACGAGGATGCTCAATTCATGAAAACGGAGCGAGTAAGCGGTGTTATCACCAGGGGCGGAAATACTAGTAAGTGGGGGTGTCCCCCGTCCCCTGTGAAAAAAAAATAGCGTTAATATACCGAAAAATTCCCGACTGACAATTTTGACCCCGATCACTGTGAAATTTTGAAGCCGAACCCTGTACAATTTCAAGACGATCCCCATGAGATTTTGAGACTAACCATAATAAAAAATACAATGAAAATTTTATGAATATAATTATATAAACGTTATATAAACAATTTTTCCCTATTAATATCAATAAGTCCATTAGTCTAATACCTCATCCAATTTTAAGCCCAAGACCCAACTCAAACCCAACTCAATTTTAGCCCAATACCCAATCCCATTCAATAATATTTTCTTTTACCACATGATCATGGATGTGCTTAACTATGTTGAAGAAACGGGTAAGACGAAAGCTATCATGAGCCAAGTGTAAGGACTTTAACTGGAAATGAAAAAATACGACTTTGTATTTTACTTGCACTTGATGTTGCATATTCTAGACGTCACAAACTCATTGTCTCAATGTCTTCAAAGGAAAGAACAAGATTTGGTGAACGCGAGTTCATTGGTTTCTTCAGCCAAGCGGCAACTTGAAGACTTTGGGTTGGATGGGTATAACAAATTTGTGGAGAAGGTTAGCTCTTTTTGTGAAAAACATGATATTCTAGAGGTAAATATGGATGATGACTACATTAACATACTAACGCCAAGAAAAAGACAAACACGAAAAATCGCCACTATTATGAGTATGATTGCTTCAATGCGGTTCTAGATTTGCAAATCCAAGAGTTTGGGGACCGTTTTAACGGGGTAACATCCGACTTACTTGTTTCTTTGAGTTGTTTAACTCCTTGTGATAATTTTCGGGCATTTTCTATTCCAAAAATATTACGATTAGTCGAGTTGTACCCATATGATTTTGATGAAAGTGATAAAAGAAGACTCCCGGTTGAACTCGCGACATACATCGATAATTTGAAAGGATTAAACGATTTAAAAATTTGAATTGTTTAGCAAGTCTTGTTCAATTGATGGTTCAAACAAAGAAACACCATTCCTTTGCATTGTTGTATCATTTATTAAAGTTAGCTCTCGTATTACCCGTCGCAACCACAATCGTTGAAAGATCCTTTTCGGCGATGAAGTATGTGAAGTACGATATGCGTAATCGAATGGGTGATGAAAATTTAAGCGACAGTTGTATTTGTTACATTGAGAAAGACTTGCTTATCAATGTTAAAGTAGATGATGTAATGGTTCGATTTCAAAAAATGAAAACTCGTAGAGAACAACTTTAATGTATTTTTTAACTAATATTTTGTTTGGTAATCCTTTTTTTATATATATGACCCGACTCGACCCGATTTGACCCGACCCGATTCGACCCGACAGTTGTATTAGTACCTACCATAAAAATTCCCGACCCCTGTAAGAAAATTTCCTGGATCCGCCACTGGTTATCACCACTTTCTTGTTTCAAGTTTCAGAATGCCTCTTCGAGCTTTTGGAGCTCGTGTTTGGGATAGTTGTTTTTCATCATGAGTTCTTTGAGTTCGGACCATGGAAGCGCCATAGCCGTTTCCGTCCCTTGGAGGTGCATAACACTACCTCACCATGTAAGAGCAGTTTTCTTAAACATGCTCGAAGCAAAATTTGTCTTTTTCTCATCGGGGCACTCGCTGTGTCGAAACACACACCTCCATCTTTTCAAACCATTGCAACAAGGTAGTCGCGCAGTTTGTACCAAGGAACTCGGTTGGGTTAGCACTTGTGAATTGTTTATAGCAATAGGATGCGGGTTTGGGTTCAACGGGTGCGACAACGGGTTGAGTAGCTTGTATTTGGGTAAAAATTTCGGGAATCACCATGACCATTTGTTTGACGACGAAAGTGGCCATGCTCGGGTGGAGTTCTTGCGCGGTTGGCGTCTTAGTGGAGGCATTCTATAAATTATAAAGAGATGTAATAACTTTGAAGTAAATAGGAATGAATATGAGGGTGTATAAAAATAAAATAAAATTTCAAATTTGATTTTGATTTCCTTGAGTTAGTAAGGAGGAGATGTTAGTGTTAAAAAAAATATAAAACTTTGTATATAAATTACAATTTGTAAACAAAACGTAAATGATTTTTTGAGATGTTGTAGCTTGAAAATTTTGAGATTTTGTAGAGTCGGGAAATCGTACATGAACCACCATGATTTGATATTCCGACACTAAAACTTTTTTTTGTTACAAAATACCATGTTGGAGTCTAAACATGTGCACGTACCACCGCGTCTTTTTCATGTTTTCGACTCATATAACGATAATGACAAAATAATAAATCGGGATACATCGTGATGTCAAAACACTAGTCCACGTACCACCGAAGCTTTCATGTTTCAACACCAAAATTTGGATGACGATCGGAACGCTCGCATTCGACAACTTCTTAAAGTATCGACATGTATAACACGGTTCGTTGGCCTAGAAAACGAACACTGCAATTCAACCATCCCATGTAAGTAAATCACCTTCGATTATTGGAATCCTTTTCTCAAATGATCGTTTCATAGTGTTTCGCTCTCTATGATGGCTACAAACCCGATATAAATGCAACCTTTAAGGGATTTTAAATAACGGAATCCAAGTTAAGCTTGTAATCCATAAAACACAATATAAAAATTAATATTTTTGCGTTTTAAGGTAAGGATACCTTGAAATACTATGAAAGTGTGTGTATGTGTAATTTATGATTTTGTTGATATAAATAAGTTTATAAATATATAAGTGTAATGAACAATCAAGTAGGGTAAACACGTATAGGTAACACGTATAAGGACCCTAAAGCAAAAACTATACTAGGTCGTTACGTCTAACCACCTATCATATAGTCTTGTGGCTTTGATACCAATCTGTCGCACCCTGACCAAAGGCGGCGGAACATGCCGAAGTGTAACCGATTGCCCAAATACACAAGACACTATTAAAGTGACAATATTTAATCAACTCATTTAATTTCACAAAATCATAAGAAGTCACATAACATGTTCATACAATAACCGAATTCGAAACGTAGCAAATAATATATTGTTCATTTTGCTAATAACCTAATAGTCTTGATTTCGTTTTTCTTCAAGCCTCGATTCAACCTGAAGTCAAACCTGTAACATTGCATAAAATAGAATTTGTCAACACAAAGGTTGGTGAGCAATTTCATAGTTTTGAAACAATATGTATATAATAGGAAATTCCACAACTTTCATACAAAACAATAAATAATAGCAACAATTTAGATAATGAAATCGTTAATAAGAATACATTAACGACACCTTGCTATAAGGGGATGCCAAATAGTCTAGGATTTATATGAAATCGTTAATAAGAATACATTAACGACACCTTTCTATAAGGGGATGCCAAATATACTCGGATTTATGAATCAATCAACCAAAAGAGGTAAACACATTTGCATATAAGCATGTAAGCATATAACATCAAATCGAGCATTTATTTAAGTAAAGTATACAATAAAGTTTGTGGTTTGAGACTCAAGTATAAAAAAATTAGTTTGAATAAGTATGCAATGTCACCCCCAAAACGAAAGATGAAAAACGGGGAATGAAAGTACTCACGTTCGAGTAATAAACTTGATTGGTAAAATGACGAGTAACCGGAATGATGAGTTTTAACGAGAAAAGCCTAGATGAAAAGAAATCGTGTATTAGAAAGGTTGCTAGGAAATCTTTAAATTAAATAAATGATAAGAAAGGTAAACAATTTAAAGTTTAAGGTTTAAAATGTAAATATTTAAGAAGTTATAATAATAGTCCTTTAAAATATAAGTTTGCTCGAAACAGGGTTAAAGTACCTAGCCTTTAATTTTACTCAATCTATGTTAAGTAATAAGATGGGTAAAAATGCAAGAATGCAAGTCCCTTTGTAATATAGATACTAAAACGGGTTTTAACGAGTGTTTAGGTTGTTGGTTTGGGTCTTGATAATTGGTCAAACCGAGGTTAGATTCTACAAACCCATAACCATGAAACTTATAAAAATGATTTTAGAAATTTAAATCTAATATAAAGCATGTTTATACAATTATTTAACAAAACTAGTAAACAAAGTTTGGTTTACGGTTTAAAGCTATTTACGATTAAACCGAGGCTAGTCTCTACAAACCCATAACCATAGAACTTAATCAATATGATATACAAACTAAAATGAGCAGAAGTTAAGCATGGTTAATAAGTATAAACAAGTTATATAATTATATATATATATATATATATATATATATATATATATATATATATATCAAGGACTACTTAAGTCCTCCATGAAGCCTTGCCTTACGAGGCCCGACACTCCACCGACCAAGACCGGGGAAGTGACCACAAAAGGTAACAAGGGGTGTATATTATATATATTTTGTATAACCATCTTCAAGTATTAATAAGAGCTAACAAGTTGATTAAAATGAAAGACTATGATCAGTTTGACTTTTGAAAGTCAAACTTCCAAGAACAATGAAAAACAACCTTGTAGAACTTGAATTTTGAGAGAGGAAATGAAATATGAGCAGGGATTAATGGAGAAGAGGGTCTTGTATATATAGGATAAGATTTAAGGGGTTATACAAGAGGTTTAATATGTAAAAATCGGATTTGGATAATAGGGTGTAAAGCATAAACAACAAACAAACATGCAGCAGACCTGCCTAGGCGTTGCGCGACTGCAAGAAGATGGCTGGTCGCGCCGCGCCCCTGGGGGAAATTTGGTTCCAGCTATTGATAATTGACGATTTAGGCCCCCAAAGTTCGTTTTAAGTCGTTTTAAAGGCATTTTAAGGACCGAAAAAGGGTGCTTTTGAGACCCGACAGGTATAAAACAAATATGTAACATAAATTCCATCATTTTGATTATATCGAAGAGTTCGGGTTAAAAAACGGGTCGGGTTTGCATAATAAAACAAATACAAAAGTGACCAGAAATTGACGAATGTCACACTTGATATATAGTTCACATAGATGTGGAGCTGTGCGACAAGCCTTTGACCAGTGGTTTGCACTTCCACACCTAAAACATGAAGTGTCATTGTTTTCAGACCTACCAGCTTCATTCCATTTATTGAGTTGGTTGGAATTGTTATTTTGTGGAGAGTGGTAATTGGTGGTTCTTTGATTTCGACCACGACCACGTCCATGACCATGAAAATTACCTCAGTAATTATTATTACCTTTGAATGGACGATTTCGAACACTAGAATAACTTTTATCAAAATGGCCACGACCACAGCCTCGTACCCACTTTTTTTCTTTAGTGTCATTATTAGTATAGTATTTGCTTATGGGATTGCTAGTGATCCGGTAGAAGGAGATTGATGATTTTTCACTAAAAGCTCGTTATTCTCTTCTGCTACGAGGATAAATGAATTTAGATCATAATATCTTTTAAATTTTAGCAACCTATATTGGTGTTGCAAATTCATATTTGATGCATGAAATGTGGAGAAAGTTTTCTCTAACATATCTTCCTCAATAACGGTTTGCCCACAAAATCGGAGCATTGAGCATACTCTGAACAAAGCAGAGGTTTACTCATTTAGTTTTTTGAAATCTTGAAACCCGAGATTGTTCCATTCATCTCTAGAAGTGGGAAGTAGAACTTCCCTTTGATGATCAAATCTGCTTTTTAAATCTTCCCGCAAAACGTATGGATCGTCATAATTTGAATACTCAAATTGTAACATCTCGTCAATGTGTTTGTGGAGGAAGATATAGACTTTTGCCTTGCCTTGTTCCTCGCAATTATTTCCCTATGTTATCATATTCAAAACACCCATTGATTTGATATGTCGTTTAACATGTGTCGTCCACGACATATAATCATCCCCGGTGATATTAAGAGCCAACAATTCAAGTTTTACGATGTTTGCCATTATATTACTAAACACAAATAGGATAAATATTAGGATTACATACTTATTAAAATTGAAAGAAAATACAAAGGTAGAGCCATAACCAAATATAGGAAAATGAAAAAATCAAACTCCTTAAGAGGGAGATTACAAATTAAGAACAATAAGATTATTAGCATTATAATGGTTAACAACAAAACCGATTGGATCATTTCTTGAAAATTATTTTGAGTAACCTTGAGGTGAAGAGTGTTTTTGAATAAAGAAATGAGATTGAAAGTCGGTAATTTATAGGATAAATTTATACTCGTTTAATCACGGTTATATTATCGTTATAGCCGTTACATAACAGTTATATATTGTAACATTCCAAAATTTTTAAGAATAATATTTAATATATTATTTAATTATGGTGGAAAAGTTTGCTTAAGTTAGTAGAAAAATAATAAAATAATAAATATGGAAGGATAAATAGGCTACTTAGATGTAATTAATTATGGACCAAAAAGGAAAGATGGGCCTAAGGTCCATGGGCTTAAGGGAGTATAAATACCCCTTAAAACCTTAATCCTTTCCATTTCATACATCTCTACACCATAGCCTACACCATCAAAAACACACACTTCTCTAATTCCCGTTTTTGAGAAAACTACCCACAAAGACACAAATATTACCGGAGATCTAACCGTCGTATCGGTCTCAAATTTTAACTGAGTATTCATGGTATATAAATGAAGATTTCCACCAATTAGATCTTCGATCAGAGGTCGGGAAGTTCGGGTTTTATCAGAAAAACCATAGCAGCTCAAAAGTGAAGATTCCGATGAGTGTTCAGCTGTTCCGGCGACTGTAGCGGCGGTTTCCGATAAAGGAGAGCTGATGGGTTTGTAGATCGAGGTGAGACGGTTCCGTGGCCGCTTGAATCACTCAAATTGGAGTTCGTTTGATATGGTTTTGGGCTTCTCGAGTAATTTCAGACAAAAATCTTAAAGGTACATTTTTGTTAAAAAACTTACTTTTCGTGCACTCGTTTGCATGAAACTTGGTAGGATGATAGATTGGGTCATGATTATTGATAAAGTAATGAACTTGATAGTGAACGGGTTATTTGGTTCGATTCGGGTAAAACGAGTAGCGTTCGGTTTGAGAAAAGAACGGGTAAACGAAGTCGGTTTTGCATGAAACTTAGTAGGATAGTAAATCGGACCTTATTATATAATAACAATGCAAACTTGATGTTTAAAATGGATTCAGTGGACTCATGTATGTATACGGCTCATAAGATACCCTAGATCTAACTTTGTGGTCGTGCGTGATGGTAGTAATATTTATAAGAGAATGGAAGATTTAGCTTTGCACATGATTGTGTTTTAAATTTATAAAAGTGATTTCTACTAAAACTAAACACACACAAAATAGGCAAGTGTACCTATCGTATATATAGAATAGTATTGGTAAGAACCCAAGTATCAATCCGTGGACACAAATGTTTCTAATAATAAATCTTCATTTTACTTAAATTGGAGAGGATAATCATTTGGGGTTAATTTTTGAACTTTTTATAAAATATAAATATATATATAATATATATAGGTGATAAGAAGAGAAGTTCTAAACGAATATTTCAATTATATGAAGGTAACCATCTAAGATCAAGAATCCACCCCATTGTTCCTTGATGATTATTAAATAAACACGTGATAAACTTGTCGTAATAATATATGATAGAGTAGCCCCTCATTTCTAAATGAGCATATCCTATGACATAAAAGAAAGTAGCATACGCATTTTAAAGTCAACCCTTTCCTAATGTCATGCTACCACGAGAATGTCAATTTAAGTTGGCAAGTAGTTTAGTAAAGTAGAAAGATTAGAACTGACTTCGATTTCTCAAATACCAATTCTAACAACTTTGGGTGGTTATAGTTTAGTCACACAACAACCACTTGGTTCATTTAAGTAGGTTATAATTACACATTCCGTTAACATATGATTTCTTTAACTAGCATGATAACCTAAGCAATCGTGTTAACGATGTTATTTCAGAATTACCAAAACTAGAGAAATAGATCATAACGTATATCTCATCATTTCTAAGTACAATATAAGTATCCACGTTTCGATAAATTATCAAAGTATTCTATCTTTCAAGAACATGTATCGATCATGAATGATTGTCTATATGATTTTCAATCACCAACTTTGAATTGTTGAATTAAGATAGTAAAACATTTATCATCAAAAGATAATTGCAAAATAACCATGTACTTTACTAAACTAAATCACATGTTTTATATAATCATCAAGTAAAACAAAGCTTCTTCATAGATTTTAGATGGTAAATGGAGTTTAGCTCATAATGAGTATTGTTATGAACATAAAAAGAGATGATAATAACAAACACATGATTAAACTAGAACAATCTAACCAAATGTGGATGAATCTCCGTTCCTAATGATGATGATGGATTATGATGATGTTGATGATGATGGATGATGATGGTAACCTCCAAGCTTTCAAAATCCTCACAAGATCTTCAATATGAGTGTAATGTGGGTGTTTTTATAAGAGAAACCCGGTTTAGAGATCTTCTTCAAGCACACTTCTCAAATGACACAAGAGCCTCTATTTATAGGCTGTCTGGAGGAAAGAGCACGGCCCCGTGTCTACGTGTCCGAGTTGCATGTTGTCAAATCGTACATGATGACTCACCACGGGGGTGTGCTTTCAGAGGCACGCCCCAGTGCTTTTATTGACATGTGCTTAAATTCTTTTTGTCTTTATCTGGAGGTGACCACGGCCCCGTGGCCAAGGGGGTACGGCCCCGTTCTTTTATCAACATGTGCTTAAATTCTTGTAGAATTTTGTCTTTTCTTATTTCCAGAAGCATGGGAGCGTGTTTCTTGAGGCATAGGGGCGTGTTTCTTGTTTTTATTGTGTTTTCTTTCATTTTTCTTCATCTTTTCGTTTGTTTCTTCGTTTGAGGCTTGGGTTTACCTGAAATTACATTTTATTAAGATAAGTAGCCTTCTGTGTTATGTTATTTGATAGAAGTTGCAGTTTTTAGAGATTATTTGATGCTTAAAAGATGTATAATTTTATATACATCATAATAAAAATGCAAACTTGATGTTTAAAATGGATTCAATTGACTCATGTATGTATACGGCTCATAAGAAACCCTAGATCTAGCCTTGAACGTTTTGGACCATAAAGGTCCAAGATTTATGGTCACACGGGTCAAGTTTTGGCCGAAAACGGTTAAGGAAATGTTTATGGGTTAATACTGAACCATAATGGGGTGTTAAGGTCATGAAACGTAATGAAAATGGTGATAAAACGGACCAAACCGTTCAGCCCGTTCGAATACAATTGATGTATTCGATTACATGTTAAGTTCAAATACATTGAGGCCAGTTGAATACATAGTAAAACTCGCATATAAACAGTGTGTTCGATTACATTGTAAATTTCAAATACATTAGACTCGCATACAAGGTATAGGGTCGATAACATGCATGGTTTGATTACATTGTGACAATGCGATTACATGGTTAAAGTCTCTTACAATCCTACGTTCGATTACAAGTCCTCGTTCGATTACAATGGACCAATCGGTTACAAGGAACATTTCGAATACATGGGGTAAAATCGATTACAATGTAAGGATCGAATACATGTGTCTAATTCGATTACTAAGAGCACATTCGCATACAATGAGCTTATTCGAATAGAATGGATGATTAGAATACAAGCAAGCATTCGATTAAAATCGGGACTCGAATACAATGTCTATATTCGGTTACATCCGTGACCGTATACTCGAATACATCCTACACTGATGATGTTAGATTACATTGGAATGTTCAAATACATGCATGCTTATATACATATGAATACTTTAAACAAATCGAATACAATACATAATAACCCGCATACAACATGCATACGATCGGATACAATGGGTATACTCACTTACATATGATATATTCGAATACCAGGACATTCGATTACATGGTAGAATTCGATTACATATGTATACCCTCACATACAAGGTATAACCCGATTACATTAAGGGACCTGAATGCATATCACAAGTTCGAATACATAATGAACTAGCATGCCTATGATACATTCAAATACAAATTGAATTCTAAGTAAAATGTAATCTAATACAAGACCATTAGAATAGACCAGACTTAGCCATTTTGGGCTGAAATATGAACAATGTGAATAGGACATATATTGATACGTATAATTAATGTACAGTCAGTCGAGCTCAGTTAAGGAATGGAATAACAATAAACGGAGAGCGTAACAGGATCCAGGTGAGTTTCTAGCCCCATTCATTGTTATGTTTTCGTGGTTCTGTGCATACTCGATGTGATAGTTAATACACTTACCTTAAATGGTAAGTGTATGCCATGTATGATTTATATGTTAATTAATGTATGTCTTGAATGTGAATGAAAGTTTGTTGGTATGTGAACGATCTTCGGATATTGCACATACTAATAAGGAAGGTATGTATATGAAATATGAACGTGTATGAAATATATATATATATATATGTATGATAAATGAGTATGTGTGAATGTTAAAGAAAGTATATGTGTGTTATGGGTATGTAAAGACAGTATGTATGAGCGAAGAGGAAGTAAGGGATCAAACCCTAATAATATCTGAGATAGAGAAGAAAGGGATCAGGCCCTAATAATATCTGAGATAGAGAAGAAAGGGATCAGACCCTAATAATATCTGAGATAGAAAAGAAAAGGATCAGACCCTAAGAATATCAAAGATAGAAAAAGGAGAGGGATCAGTGTAACACCTGGCAAAATTTCACTAATGTAATCATGATTATCCATCCTAACATCGTTTTATTAATAAAATTTCCCTTTAATATAGTTCAATATCTTGCAAAGTCAACAAAAAGTCCAAATTTCGGCATAAAACGAGAAAAACGTATAAATACCTCGGGCAGCAAGCCAAAAAGTAAATAAATCATTAGATTGATTAGACAATCTCAAAAATTCAAAATATATATATGAAAACATGTGAGACAACATAAAAATATAATTTAGGAAGACTCAAATCACAAAATTTGGAAATAAGTAAACTCGAGCCAGTACAAGACCCGAAAAGGGCCCCACATAAATTATTTTCAAAAAAATAATTTTTATGGTCCATACTATCAGGAATTTGATTTCGTTCAAAGTCTGACAAAAATTATTAAAAACAGAGTTCGTTTGAATACTTAAAACACGAAATATGTTAAACGAATAACCGAAATCACCTAGTTATTGATTAAAACCCCTCATATACCCCACCTCCACCCCTAGGCCGCCCCCACCCCCACCTTAGACACCTCAACCCACACTTTTCCCAATGAAACTCTCCCAAATACCCCCCTAATGATTATTTTCTAGAAACTTGTGAGTTGTTAACCATCCAAGCACTCCACCTATCCACCCTAGCCCACCAAATCACCACTCTAACTTACCAACTCACCACCCTACATCTCTCCCTCTTCCTCCCTTAAAAACTCACCGCCCAAGACATCCCAAACCATCCAACTCAATTTCAAATATCAACACACACATCACATAATCAATAACATGGAGGTTTAGATCAAGATCAAGGGAAGGGTTAGGCTATTAAAGAGTTATTAGGAAGGATTGAAGCTAGCAATCACACTTAACATCTCTAATCTCATCTTTCAAAATCTCAAGAACCAAGTATCATGTTAAGATTTATTGAGTGTTGATTATGAATATACAAGATTGGATATACTTGAGTTTGATTGAAAGATTGATAATGTGTGTAGTGTGGGTATATGTGTGTGTGTCGTAGGTATATGTATATGTATGTATGAGATGATCAAAACTCCATACACATGCATACATATATCTTGAAAGATCTTATATTGTTTATTAGATTGAATATGGAATATTAATAATTTCTTGAATATTTGATAAACTTGATTCTAGGGTTTATATTAGATTAAATATTAGAATGAATTATTGATTTTTAACTTGTTAGTATGGGTCTAGATTGTTAAAGCTTGTTGCTAGAAATGTGTAAAACATGAATACGTTCATAATGGTGAAAATTGGGGATTTTTAATATAAAGTTAATTAGGAGGTTTTGTATGGATTTTTGAATTAAAAGATGTTGTGGGATGAATTAAATGTAAGTAAGATAGGTTGCATGTTAGATCTAGTAGTTGAAACTTGAAAAGTGTTGGAACTACTAAATAAGGAAACTTCAATTTTAATAAAAGATGAAAATGAGATTTTGATGAAAATACTTGTAATAGGTGGAAACAACAAGTGATTAATAACAACTTAAACAAGATAGGATATATAGTTTGAAACTTGGATTAGTTAAAAACATTGTTGAAATAAACAATGACTTACTTATAATAGAAACTTTGTTGAATGGAGAATTTAAAAGAATAAATGGAATAGATTATCTAGGATGTATGAAACCCTAACAACTTAAATGAATAAAATTAAACATAGAATTGTATTAATCAAAGAGGAATAATTAGATTAATTAGAATTACAAACATTAAATGTTATTAAAATAATAAACTTTGTTAAAACAACACTTAGAGAAATTATAATCCATGATCCTTTGATTTGAAAGATTGATTAAGGCTTGATAAGGTAAGAATATCCTAAAAGTAAGTAGTTATAAAGTTGTGTGGAAACATCTAAAGGAATCATACTTGATTTTGTTGAAAAAGACAATGTTCAAAAGATATGAAGATTAGATTCTTTTGAAAAGAGAATAAGAACCTTCAATTTAAAAGTGAAACTTTGGATTATTAGAAACTTATAAAATAAATTAAAATCTGGATTTTTAATATATTTAAACATAAATGTACATAAATAAATAACAAGTTAAACTAGTAACATTGCTAAGGTCAATTAAAAGACGAACTAGGAACCGAAAAACTCGATTAACGTGTCTTATGAACATACATGGTCAAAACTGCTATTTATGGTGAATTATATGTTATTATATGTGTGTTTGGTTCATAGGATAATTAGTATAGACTTGTGTAATTAATTTGACTCGTCGGTAACTTAAACGGTCGAACAATCGGCTTTTTAAACAAAACAGACACAACTATTAGGGACTGTTTTAGAACAGCCCCTAAAGTGATAAAATACCCATGTATAACATAAGTTAATACATGAGAAAAGGACAAGATGATAAAACTTAGTCCTAAACGGTTCGTGTCGCGAAAACCGACACAAAAACGTTAAAAAGTTGCTATTTTAAGAAAATATTAACAAAAATGAAAATAATATATTTTCACAAGTAAACTTGTAAAACTTGACTAATATCTATGCAACAAGTATTTTCCATAATCTATAAGTTACATTTTAAACGAGAAACCGAAATAACGCATTTTAAGCATAAAACCGACAAAACCAACGAAACCGTCAAGTTTTGTGAAAAATAAAAGACTAATATTTTATTAAAAAATTCCAGCAACTAAAACTTAAAAGTATTTTATTATATTATTTAATTAATTAATTAATTAATTTAATTAATTAAATAATAACTAACGGAAAACCGAACTATGTGTAATCGCTTATGTGCTATGTGCTTATGTGTACATTAGAATAGGATTAATAAATTTAAAAGGATTTTTGTATAAAAACTAAAATCAAGTTTTTATTAACAAAACTTTTATTAACAAAACGTGTTCTAATATAGGACACGGGAATTTTGGAAAAGCTACAAGACAGTGAGTTTCTCTATCGAACCCCCCCCCCCCCCGATTTTTAACTGGAAATGTTTTAAAAACGATATTTAATTGTCTTTTGGGGGGAAAGCATATTCTTTATTATATAATATTTTCGTTAATGTTTTTATAAAGGCATTTTATTTTACAAATTTGTGTACAATGCGGGATGAGTCTAGTTGAGATAAGTAACAATTAACCCTAGAAAGGGGCACAAAAATATTGGTAGATCTATTGGGCTGACGCCCCCACTTTCATTCGCATTGGGTTAAAAGTGGGAATATTTTGAGTATTGTATGTATCGGGTTATCAACTATGATAGTCATACGCAATATTGTATTCTTTGCTTGTCTACAACAACTCAATTTGTTTAAGAAGTAAAATGCCTATTATTTTGGTGATGTAATGACGGTAGATCATTACACACGGATTGTGATATAATGGCAGTAGACCATTATACACGGAATATTTTGATATAATTCGGGGTGTAGTGACGATTACACACGAATTGATATCAGATTTGATTGATTAATGGATTGTGTTTTCGACTCATATATATATATATATAGATATGTATATATATATATGTATATATATATATATATATATGTGGACTATTTTTAATATAAAGGGAAACTCACCAACACATTGTATTGACCGTTATTTTAATATGCTTTTCAGGTAAGTGAAGATTTCGAGGTGGCATGGAAACGAGAGTGTGTGGTGTTTGAACAAAAGATGAAGTATTGTAAACCGTGCATTAGCACGTGTAATAAACTCTGATTTTGTAATATATTTTCCAATAATAAAATATGATGCTTTTATTATTAATTGTCTATTGTTGTTGGCTATCGGCATCTGTCATAACCCGAACGGCTTAAGTTAAGACTTCCGTTGTGTTAAGTTAAGATTTTCTGGTGTGACAATCAGACCCTAATAATATCTGAGATAGAAAGGAAAGGTATCAGACCCTAATAATATCTGAGATAGAAATAGGAGAGGGATCAGACCCTAATAATATCTGAGATAGGAAATGAAGGGATCAGACCTTAATAATATCTGAGATGGAAAGGATAGTAAGTATATAGTATAGAAGTAATAAAGTATGAACGTATGTATGAATGTATGAAATGAAAGTAGTAAGTAAAGTATTTAAAGTGTATCTTCGGATGCATATATAAAGGTAAGTGTATGTATTGTATGATGTATGATTAACTAGAACTCACTCAGCGTAGCTGACCTTTAGTATGCACGTTGGTGAGTAGAATGAGGCATATCGCTTGAGGTGGACTCATGGCATGGAATTGAAGATACCGGCATCTCAATGAAATGTTATGATGGTTTAAAGACTATGTTTTATATTTAAATGACTTTGAATGTTTGTTTAAACGAGATTTGAAAGTTATGTAATATATTATGGTTGAAGTTTTATATTCCCCGAAAGTTTTTAATTAACTCTGATATTTAAAGTTGTGTTTATGAGTAAATCCAGCGTTCAAAGTTGGACACCGTTAATGGGGCCTTACATATATGTATAGATAATGTTTATTATTTTAAAGTATGATAATAAATAAGGTAGTAAATAAAGTTTATTTTATAAAATATATAATTAGCATGCATAATAATAAAAATAAAACTTTTAGTATAAATATATTTAACTTCTAAATGAAATATTAGTGTGCATGTATAAATAAAAGTTAGTTGCGATGAAAGTAAAAATTAGATGCATAATGAAAAGTTAAATAGTTCTCAAATGTTAATAACTTTGTTATACACATTATTGTTATTACTTAATATATGTATATGTATTTTTCTAATGTATATAATTAAAGAAGTGTTTATGATGCTCATGTGGATACATTTGTGCCTATTACCTTTCTTGATTAGGATATAAGCGGATCGTGTTGATAACGTGTTATAATTTAACAAGAATTAACACAAGATTAGTGCTAAGACTTGAGAACTTTAGAGAATTTGGTAAAGAGAGAAAGTAGTTAAATGTATCAAATACCCTTTATTAAAAAATAGATTATATATGTGGTGATCGGTTCCTACTGTTTTTACATAAAATGTGTTTTCTATATTATCCATACTCAATAGAATTGATTCATAAGTCTTTTACAAAACTAATATCCTATGTCTTAAAGAATCTAACACTCCACCCCGGAATGGGAATTATGGGATGCGAGTCATCTTAGTATAATAATTCCTACACTCGTTAATCATAAATAATCTTATGCTACATCGATCACCAAAATATTACAATCTATCAAAGTAAGTTTTATAAAACTAATAAATAATGGGAAAGTGAATACGGTAATGTTATGTGTGTGACCTTACACAAAAAAAAACAATCAAAACTACGTAGTTTTGATTAAAAAAACCTCCATTTATTAATCTTTTTCATTTTACTATTATTCCATGTCTTGCATAAGTCGTAATAGCTACTTGAATTAAAACATTAGCTATGCTATGCTCTAAAATTTGCGAAAATGTCAACGCTTTGATCTAAATGTTTGTTTATGGATTTCATCCTTAAATTCAATGCCTTAAGTTTTTATTGAGAAAATGTTTGCATGTTCTTTTAAAATAGAATTTTGCTTGTATTCGATAACGTTGTCATTTAATTATTATTTAAATATTCATGAAATCCAAGCCACTTATGTATAACTTTAATTAAAGAGTTTAATACCGAACTTAGAATTTAAAAGAAAGAAATTAAATTATATATCTAAGAAATGGCTAGTCACTGTGTACGAGCAAGATCCGAAGGGATGAAAATTTAAGTTTTCTTTGGTGAAATTTGGAGATATGATGCAAGCTTAATAAATTCAAATGTTTTCCATATTCAGGATTATTAAATAAAGGTTTTTTTTTTTCTTACAAAATGGAAAGGATTTAAAGTAAATTAGGGGTTTTAAATCAAAACTACATAGTTTTGATTGGTTTTTCTTGCAAGGTTACACTTCTAACAGTACCGTATTCACTTTTCTTATATATAATATGCTATAATTGGATAACATTCTTGATGATCCAACTTTAAAACTGATTGTTCATAGAATGTTCACTTTACGTTGTTCCAAGTTCCAAATAAAAGGTGTCTCAATATTTGTTTTAAAAAAGTTTTTCGAAGAACTAAAATTTTCTAGTAAAGATCATTATTATCTATATTTACACGAAGTATACATATTAAAAAGAGAACCAACACACTCTTTTCATGTAACCTAAACATTCAGATAAAATAGTGATAACAACTCCCACACATATAACTTGATAGGAACAGTTTAATCCTAAGGCTTTAGATCATTTGTTGTTGTAGATCAAAAGAGTAAAAGACCACGTTATTGTCACATAGGTGAAAAACGTCCCACATAAGAGTGTAATAATAATAATAATAATAATAATAATAATAATAATAATAAAGATACTATTAAAATACATATAAATGAAAGTAGTGGGATGAGGTGTTTGTTTTAATTGGTTGATATAATAAAAGAAAAAAAGTAGAGAGATAATTGCGTAAGAAAATAATGGGGTTACCATTGAATCAATTGGCCTTTGTTGTAAGTGTTAAGATTATAAACGGAGAAACATTCAAAGCCAAGTTTTCCCATACTTGTATACTTTGATGACTGCCTATTTGACAATGGGATATCAGAACTATGATTATTCATTTCTTAGATCATCTTTTGACCCAACCCACGCAATTTACAATTACAACCTTGGCATTGTTCTTTTGAGACCAAAAAGTAGTTCTCAAGTAATAATCTAACATGTTAAAATTGTCCTTTTCTAAATTAAATATCCAATGAATAATACTTACAATTGAGCAATATTGAATTTGAGGTCATAAAGAAAAAAGACTTGTTTGTACATCTGTAGGCTTGGCTAACCACTGACAGAACAACCATGCCGCGGTCACAACCGATAAAAGTGAAAGCATTGACAAAAATCCAAAATGTGATACGTCGTTTGCGATTATAACAACACCCAATAGTATTGACTCTGCTAAACTGGCGACTGACATCTCTGTGGCCCCAATAAGATTCGCTTTGGAAGCCGGGATCCCGGTTTGTAGAATCTGTGCTCCAACCACCGAGTATGACATGTGTCCCAATCTTGATAACACCTGCATATAGATATATGCCCACTTTTATATATAACCAATTTGAAGAGTTGACCAATAGTCAAACTCATGTATCAAAATATGTGTTTAGTTAAACGTTGAAATGTAACAGGTCAAACGAGTCAACTATTAATAAAAGTATAACAAAGTGTTTGCAGCCTCCAAAATTGTCAAACTCATGTATTAAATTATTTGTTTAGTTAAACGTTGAAATGTAACAGGTCAAACGGCTCAACTGTTAATAAAAGTATAACAAAGTGTTTACAGCCTCCTAAATTGTTTTGCTTATAAAATCTGAAAAAAGAACTTATAAAACTATGAAACTGGCTCATAAATCATATTGAATGTTGAATTATCAATGATATTAAAGAAAATAGACAAAAAAACAGTGTTTGCAGGTCAACAAGTGTGTTTTGACCCCTTACCCAATCCAGAGTTGTTCTTTTAACCACCTATAATTTTCATATATCAATAAACGACTTACAATAAAACCGAGGAAGAATAAAAGTGCAGTCTGCTTTGAGAGGGCCCCACTCCAATACACACCAACTGCCATTGTAAGAAACGAAGCTTGCAATATGAGTCCAGCTGCTCCAGCCTGCAACGACAAATCAATTACAACTTTGATGTTTTAACTAAATCGTTTAATTAATGAAGTTAATTGCTGTTGTTACAAACATAGTTTTTGTAATTAAAGCTTACCTTTAAAATGCCAAGTTGCTTGACCATTTTGGCAGACATGAATGTTGCTCCAACACCCATAAAAGCACATAAGCAGCTAAACCCTCCAATAAGAGATGGGCTTAAACCTGAAAAAAGATTAAAAAACATATCCTAAACATAGAACCGACAAATAATGACCCAACACGACCCGCTTAACAAACCTATCCAAACGTGACAAGTGGGTTGGTGGGTAATCATCAACTTTTAAACTTGTTAATCAGGTTGGTGGGCTGTAGAAACTGGGTTAAACTGGTCATATACAGGTAGTGGCTCGACCCGTAACTCAGTTATTTAAACGTGTTAAATGGGTAATCATCAAGTTGTAAACATGTTAATCGGGTTGGTGGCTTGTAAGGGTTAAACGGGCCATAAGCATGCTAGTGAGTCGACCCACTGAAGTAAACAGATTGGCAGGTTGACCTGTTTAACTAAACGGGTTAAACAGGCGAAACACGGCCCGCTTAATTAAGCAAATCGATCTGAAACCAGATTTTTCGTGACATGTTCAGTCGTGTTTCATGTCAGAAATAACCATACCGTGCTGTGTGAGGAACGCAGTCATTAAACCGCCAGGGGCAAGAACGACATTAAAGCATAAAAGTACATAAGCTATGCTAGCAGGAAGAACCGGCTGCTGCAGATATTCATCCCACCCTTGTTTAATAGCAGCCACACTAATCTCCACTGATCACCAAAAACTACACATTAGTAACAAAAACAAAAGCAAAAAACAACATCAAACATATTAGCAACTCGCTAACCTAATTTATCAACTTGTGGCACAGGTTCTTTGGATCCTGTTTGTGGACATTTAGCGCGGTCAAGAACACCACACGAAAGCTTGTTGGTCAACCACGTGAGACCAATCTGGTTAATAATAATACACGTTATTCCAAAATAAGTACACACTATGTCACATTTATAAACCTAAAATTCAACTTCATTACCACAACAGGCAATGCCCACATCATTAAAGCAGCAGCAAGCTTCAAGCATGTTACGGTTTCATATTTAGATAGAAGAATTCCAAACAGTGATGCTCCAGCAATCTGAAATTAGGGTTGATAAGCGTTTATTAGTCAACTATTTTTTAAAAATGCATCAATTAGTAATACATATAATATACAAGTTGTTCAAACTATTAAGTGAAATGTACAACAATTATGCATATGGGTAGGCCTGTAAACAAACCGAATGTTCAGTGAACAGTTCATAAACCGTGCAGCGTGTAGGTCGTTTACTTAATAAACGTACGGACATGAACAAAAAGTTTATTCAATCAGTGAAGCGAACGAACATGAACACATGTCTCGTTCGTTCATTTATGTTCGTGAGCGTTTGTTTATTTAAATTCGTTTATGTTCGTTAGTTTATTTTACTTGTTCATGTTCATTAATAATATTCTTGCCCATTACAACTTAATTTAGTTTTAATCACTTTTTAGGCCCATTACATTGTTCTTCACATTGCATTTAATCGTACGTTTATACTTTTAACGAAACGAACACGAACACGAACATGTTCATTTTTCTAACGCACGTACACGAAAAAGAAAACTCCATGTCTCCATCTGAGCTGTTCTTGTTCAATCATTTGTTCAGTTAAAGTTAAACGAACGAACACGGACATTCTTGGTTCATGTTCGGTTACAAGCCCACATATGGGAAGTAGAATCACCTCACATAGGAGATCAATACGACTCAGAATAGCGTTCGCTTGAGCAAGAGCAATTGGTCGGTTAGTTCCTGCTAACTGAACACAAAATTTAACATTATTTTGGAGACGAATAATAAGTTTCATTAACAGTTGCTCAGGACTGACTATTTAAAGGTAAACAATAGCAATAGCAATAATAATACTAACCAGAACAACCCAATCACGTTCGACTGCAACACCAAGGGCAAGTCCAGATAGTCCTTCTACAGCCCCGGCTAATACTAATATTATAAACCAGGGACGCGCAAGTACTGAGGTTTCAAGTGAGGCATGTGCCATGTGTGCTTGAATTATCATCCCAGCTGATAATAGTTGTGCCGATGCCTGATGCACTCAAACAGGTATTACAACTTTGTAAGTAAATTCAGGCAAGACATAACCAGATGTTAGAGGTGGTAGTTTTGACCCGTGTGCTTATAATTTGGTCGATTTGGGTTTATGCTATCTTTGCAATGGGTAAAACAGGTAAATGAAAAAGATTGCTAGTATGGAAATGTAGTTTCAAAACAGAAAACCTCTTAGAATCATATAATTCGTAAATTCAGATTAATGCTGAAAAAACCAACTCGTGATAGAAAAAACCCAAATATCGAATCGAAATAACATATTTCAAACAACCGAATTTTGGTTTTATGTTTCCATGAAAACCGAATTTTCAGTTTCGTTTTGGTTTAGATTTTGCATGCAACTGAAACCAACTTTATGGATTTTCATTTTTCATACTGCTTGTTAAGTATATATAAGAATTTAACAAATAGTGTAACCCCAAAATTTTGGCCCAAATGTATAACAATCAATTAACAATCGGTCCATCACTTAGAAAAAGGATTTAGGCCCAAATTCAGTATTTTGGAACGAATTTTTTTCGGCCAAAAAAATTCAAGCCCAAACTAAAACAAAAAAAAAACAATACGGTTTTCAAAATCTGAAAAACTGATTTTTTGGTTTTTGGTTTCACTAATTATTTATAAGCAAGTAAACAAAAAAAAAACATAAAAGTGTCAAATGCGTCCGGTACAAATATCACCCCTTTTGACTTGAACCCCTTACCCAACCTGTTCACTTTGCCACCCTTATCTTCAGTTAAGAACTAACCTGAACAGTAGTTAAAAAATTGTAAGCAGGTACACGGGGAAAAAGGTCCATAAGTTTGCCAACTAACGGGCCTCCAGCTATAACTGCAAGCTGTTGCAAAAGAGAGATAAGTTAGGGGCCGTGGATAAACATAACGAAACCTGAATACTAATAATCTAATATATATTCAACACAACTCATATGGATAAATAAAACCTTGGTGCAGAAACCCATAACCGCAACTGGAAGAAGGCTTGGATGAAGCAATGCAATAGCAGCAGGCCAAGCAAAGTTCCATAAGTGTTCCACCATGTTTCCAGCTAGACAACTAGCATATAATGCTGATAATAATATAAAAACCTTACATTAGTAACAAGAACATATGAACATATTATTAGTTTATTACTTGCCATATAGGCCTGCTGGATGTGCAGGCATTGCAGCAATCACGTCTTGTTCCTCCTCTGAAAGAATCTGAAGACGAAAATGAACAAATTTAATATTTGAAATGAAAATAGACAAAAACTTGGAAGGTAATAAATAGACTGTACCGGTAATGTTGTTATAATCATGTCCACAGTCCCTTCCACCAGTAAGTTTGTTGATTCGGTGTCATGAATGTCAGGATTAATATGAGTGATAGGAACTAAACAACTTGGTGCGTTCGGTGAAGAATCATGATCAACTTCTTCAGTTACAACTGTATCTAAGACTTGAGTGTTTGTCATATACAAATTGTTCAGCCTGCAGAAAGTTATACAAATTGTACTTATCTATACTATATTCTAAGAATCCAATGCTTCATTGTTCAGCAGCGTAATTACAAATAAATAATCAATACATAACACTAATAGATTTATTCATATAACCTTAAATTAGGGCACCGTGGGATGAATTGCGGAGAAGAAGAACGTAATGCGGTTGACGAGCCACCACTGTAAGAATGGAAGTGACGGCGAGACAGAGACGTAAACATCTTAACCCAAGACAATCTGGTCGTTGGAGAAACAAAAACCGCCGCCGCCATGACTGAATGAAACACACTGCTTTCGCGTTGAATGACTTGACTACTCATGCAGTTGAACTGAACTGATACGATTCATGAAAATGGCGAATTTGAGCGTTGAAAGTGTCATTGGAACAATGTAATTCCAGTCCACAGGGAAGAAATGATAATCTTATCTAATCACTACTACTACTACTACTTGTGGATTTTAACCAAAATCCTCAATGGATGACGTGTTATCTTATTCGCCAGTATTCTAGATGGCCTTTCCACCACGTCACCCAAACAATATTATATTCCCACTTGAATTTAAAATTTTCTTTTTTTTTTTTCCAGAACGGCACTTGAATAAGATATTGTGGGCTTGTGGCTTGGGCTAGTTCAATCATAGTAACCTTATTCATTAGTTGAGTGTCATTTTAGTATCTGTGTGAAGAAACACGGATTCGATCCTTTGGTATGGGTCCTGGATCCAATTAGTCCACAGGGTAAAATACGATAACTACTAACACGGCATGAGTACAACTTCCCAAAGTCCAATGACCGGAACCTACAAAACAGACACCGTGAGTCTCGTTACAGGAAGGACAAGAGGGGGGTCTTCTTGTAACCACCCTTCGGTGTGAGAATCAGTAACGTTCGTAAAGGAGAAAGTACTGAAAACTAAGTAGACTAAGTATAGTCATAATGATTGTGAGTGAATGAGTATGAATAACTCATGCAGGTTGACAAGGTATTTATAGCCAAAGGATGTAGGAAGATGATTGGGCCAGCTGTCCTCTTCTAGAAGATCTTTGATAACTTCCTGGACACGTGTCCTGTTATGATAGGTTGAGCTATACGTCCCATGTGCATGGGTATAACAACCTGGACACACGTTGCCCAATGATAGGACAAATTGCACCCTGGCCATGTGCACGGTTATAACAACCTGGCCAGGTGTCCTTTGCTCATTGGCTGGTAGGTCACGTATTCTTCAAGTAACAATCGTGGTCATTCTTCTAGACGATAGTTAATTGGTGACAATTGTCCCATTAGCATTGCCTTCCAGTTGTTTTAGCGGACAAATGTCCTGTCCTGCGAATGACTTCTGAGGGTGCCGGGATGCTTCCGGGCGTGGTACGAGGACGTTATTCCTCTACCGTGATATGCGGGTGATCCATATGTCCCGCGGGTGACATATGAGGAGCTCCTCTGTGACACGCGGGTGGTACTTAAGGGTATTTGGGTCTTTTTGGTACCCTACCTCTATAAGTCCCTCCAGTCCAGTGTTTCTTCCGTTTGAAGTCTTTTGTGCGGGTGAAATTCTGGACTTAATGTATGTTGGGGGTTTTTGAATTTTTGAAGTTAGGTAGAAAATATCTTCTGTTGGTATAGATAATCATGAAAAAAGGACAAGTTGGCTACTCGCAGGCGCGTGAACAGATGATGGAACGTTTATGACGGCTGTCACTATACCCGACTGTGCAACTTTTTCTCTTTTTCGAATTTCCCGCGTGACGTGGCGGTTGCTGATTAGACGATGAGTTTCTCTCTCCACTGTTCATATCCCATCGCATTATTGGGTATAAATAGGAAGAGATATCTTCTAGTCGAAGTTTTATCGTCTATAATTCTTGATTATCTTCTTACTTTCTCTCTGATATAATACTGATATTTTCGTATATCTTCACCAAAGCTTATTATAATGTCGAACGTTCAGACCGAAGTTGATGAGATAGAAGTTTCATGGGATCATACGTAGTACAAGAAGCTGCTTGTGACGTACGGCATTCCACCAGAGTGGGAGCCAGAGTTTCCTTCTTCTGCCTCTATAGCCAGTTTGTCACCACCTAGTAAAATGGCTGTCTATGCTGATTACTTCGTCTGTGGGAACTTCCGTTTTCCATAACGAAATTCTTTATGAAGATATTGACTGCCTACGGGATTCATTTATCCCAGTTGCATCCACGTACTGTAATGCGAATTCGCCATTAAGAATTCGTATGTATAGCACGCGATATGGTGCCACACCTTGACCGATTCCCTATTTTCTACCGACTTACCAACCGTGACGGTTGGTATACATGTCAAGGATTCTCCGACCGAAGCATTGGGTATGAGGTTGAGAAGGTGTCCGTCGACTGGCGTAATAAATTCTTTTGGATTTCTGAGGACGTGGTGTCTGTTACCATGGTCCGTCGTCCGGTTAGTTCTCCTCTTCCGGACGTTGTTACAGCTGCTCATGAGGGGCGCGATTGGTTCCGCACTCTAATGGCAGAACCAACACCAATGTGGGCACTACCTGAGGAGGCCCTTGTGTGGGCAGGCATGAGCCGCTTGTGGCCATCGGAATTTATAAGCCTATTTTTGTTGATCTGAATGAACGTAAGTTGTCTTTATTGCCTTTTCTCTTCCTTGAATCTCTTCATGACTGATTTTCTATCTTTTCAGGTCGGAGTTCTATGCTTAACGCCCTCTTTGAGGATAGAGGTTGCGTCCTTAAAAGCATCCGTGATGTAGGGGACCAACCTATTCTTGAGAAAACCAAGTCCCGATTCCTTTTTCCAAAGAAGGTGCGAGCTGAACCCATTGTTTCGGACGCAACCTTTGAAACAGGTGCGTATGTTCTAAACCCTTCTCCGCTTAATGCCATTACTTCTGACGGGATGATCGCCATCCTATCGTCGAGCGATGATGGTGGCGATGTTTCTGAGTGTTCTGTTTCTCAAGAAGAGAGGGACACTGATGACGATGCCCCTGAATTTTCCTCTGTCTAATCTTTATTGGCAGAGTTAGAGAAAAAGGACGCAAAGACTGCGGACACTGAGGCGGGACCTTCAAAGAAAAAATGAAAAACTCATCGTCCCAAGAAGCCACAGTACAGTCTTGCCGAACGCATTGATATAGTAGAAGGTATGTATTTCCTTTTAAGTACTTTACTATTTTTGGGTTGTTAGCTAAGTGTAGCTTTTTGTGCAGATCCGTTGATCTTTTCGGACGATGTGTCTGAAAGGTTGCCTACTTCGACTTCTCAATCTGAGGAACAAACGTCTCCTCCTCCAGAGAGGAAGGCGGAGGACAAGCCTCCCACTCCACCAACTGGGATTATCACGGAAGATCGGGCAACGTCCCCTCTGATTGAGACGACTACAAGAGAAAGGCCGCCGACTCCCCCGGTTGGTACTGCAATAGAGGAGCCCATCGTTCAGTCTGAAACTGATAATCGTTATGCCTATCTTTTTCAGACTGGGAATGTCACTGGTGATCAGGAGGACAACCCTGCCGTGAATGCGGAGGGTTACAGGATTAACGAGTCTCATCCTCGTCCTCCTCCACAGCAATCACCCTCAATCCCAGTTCGCCTTGAACCTTCAGGTTCCCGTTACTATGGGGACGCGAACTTGGGAGATAGGTTTGACTTGTTTATCCCTCCATGGGATATTACTAATAGGTCCCGGTTTCTGATCCCGGGACCTGTATGAGATTTGTCAAACATTATGTGCCACTGGCTGAAATGGCGTACCAACATGACCGCTCCCGCCATTACCTTCATAATGATCTTTCATTTTCCTTGGCTAACTCTTTGGCCTGTAGCCAAGAAATCTTATATGAATGGCGTACTCTAGGCAGGAAGCTGGGAGAAGCTCATCGGGCCACTGAGGCTGCGAAGAAAGAAGCTTAGGCACACCGTATAGCGGCTAATACTGCTAAATGGAAGCAGTCGGATGCAGAGATTGCTCTCAGGGGTGAGCAGGAACGGAATGCTACCGCTGCTCGCCAGTGGAAGGAGGCCTGCGAAAAGCAGAACTCCCTTCTTGAGGCTGCCCGGGCTAAGGCTCAGAAAGAAAAGTATGATTTGGCCCGGGCTCAAGAAGCCAACTCAGCTTTTGAAAATCAGGTAACCCTTCAGGGCACACGAATCCAAGAGCTTGAGGTGGAGTTGAAGTTGCAGAGGGAGCAAGTTGAGCTTAGAGACAAAAGTGCTGCTGAGGTGCAAGCTGCTTATGACTCCCTCCTACACGCTCGAGAGGAAACAACTGCGGAATCCCAAGCGTTCCGGATGCGAGCTGAGCGCGCAGAACAAGACCGTCGGTGGTTCCTCACTCGGGGAGTTGATGCTGTAAGTTTTCCCATTTTGATGATCATTTCTTATCTCGCATTTTGATATTAAATACTTATGTTTTTATTCTGACAGGTCATCTGCCACGTCAAGGGAAGTGCGGAGCTTACTGATAGCTTTGCCAATTTAATGGCTGCTTCTTCCTCGCTTGGACGTGTGAGAGGTTTCCATAAAGGGATGACCTATGCTCAAAGTAACCGCACATTTAAGGATCATCCGCTTCATGGCCTTGACATCAAGCAAGAGCGTGCCATACGGATTAAAGAGCATGACGACTTGAGTTTCCCACTTCAAAGTATGCTTCCGGAGTTTGCTTCCGCCGCTGATGGCGTACAACAATTGAAGAGCTATCTGGGGGATGAGTCTGAGGATGACTCTTCTGAGGACACTTCGCCCAATGCTCCGGAAGATACATCAGCCTAAATCCATAGACTAGGGTAGGCTAGATTTAAATTCTTGTAACTATCCCTTTACGTATTTTGTAACCATCTTTTGATCATTAAATGGAAATGAACTTTTGTATCCTTTGTGAATATTCAACTGTCTAAAGAAAATATCCTTAGAAGATTTTTTTGAATTTTGAAACTTTTGAAAGTTAGATAATCATGATGACGTGGCGGGAAGAGAAACTTCTTGGGGACAACTGACAAGACGTATATGACGCCTTTGACAGCCTGTTTGTAATTTCTTGAATCTCCCGCCTGACGTGTCAATCATCTGGCGGTCCGCGGTTTCTCTCTCCTCTGGCACTCCATCAGTCGCATTAATTGCGATTAGTATAAATAGATCACTTGTGATTACATTCAACTCTTATCACTTTCAAATTCTTTTTCTTTCAAATACTCAAGTCTCAAACCCTCTGAGATTTCTTTGTTCCTTTTTCATAAATGGATGGAGAGAAAAAGGGTACTCCCACCATTCAGGATGTCGTTGTAAATCTTAAACAGAAGGATTTTGATGACGTCGTTAACGTGTATGGTCTAGCCCCTGAATGGGAGACAGAATGTCCAGCGAAGGATTCTGTTGCCACCAATCCACCATCAAAGAAGATGGCTGTATACATGGACCACTTTACAACGGGGAACTTCCGGATCCCAGTGACGAAATTTGTCGAATAGATCTTGACAACGTATGAGATTCATATATCTCAGGTCCATCCTTTTGGGATGTTGCGGATTCGACACTTCGAATTCTGTTGTCAAGTTCGAAATTTCGAACCGTCTGTCGGCATGTTTTCCGTATTCTACAAAATGACCCTTCACGATGGATGGTATAGTTTTTCTTCCACCGGGAAGAACATTATAGGTACGGAATGGATCCGTAGCCAAAATGGCTGGCAGCCAAAGTTTTTCTGGATCAGGGAGGAGGTTATCCCGTTCCCGATGATCCGTCGGAAGGCGGAAGAAGCCATGCCGGTGGTTCCGGCTGCTGCGTATGAGGGGCTTTCCTGGTTTACAGCCCTGACTGCCACTCCGACTCCCATGCGCCCAATCCATGAGGGGGCGATGGTGAATGCGAAGATGAGCCAACTATGGCCGTTCCCAGAGTTGGAGCCCTACTACGAGAGGACTGACAAAAGTAAGTCTGATAACACTCTTGCTTTTCTTTTAATCAAATTTCTGGTCTCTGACTTTTATCGTTATTTGTGCAGGTGAGAGTTCCGCCTTCGATACTCTGTTAGATCAGGAAGGAGGAATGATGGTGCGCCGCCTAATCGATCCTAGGGATGTGCCCTTTTTGGAGCACACCAGCACCAACTTCCTGTTTCCCACCGCGTTTCGTTCGGAACCAATAGTTTCGGAGGCGATGTAAGCCCAAGGTGAGGAATATGTTAAGGAATGTATCCAGAAAGGTGAGGACATTCTACAACCTCGACCTGTGACTGCTATTACCTCCAGCGGAGTGATTGTACTCTTTTCGTCCAGCGAAGAGTCATCACTTTGCGAAGGGGATTTTCCAGTTGATGCTAATATGGCTGTGGACTCAACTGCAGGTCTCACCCGTCAGAGAGCCACCACCAGCCAGGCAGCGGGTCAAGACAATGTTGACACTGCTGCGGGAGGGAATCGTCCCACACTAGATGATATCACCACTGAGGGTGAGCATCCGGCTGCTGACGCGGACGTTTTAAAGGTAGCTTGCAAGCATAAGGCTAACCCTACCAAGGCCGCTCCGAAGAAGAAGTCCAAGAAAGCACAGCCTGCTGCCTTAGAGGCGCGTTTGAATCAGCTTGACGCGGAAGACGCTTCCTTAGGTAAGTTAAATATTTTTCCCATTTGTTAACTGTTATGGGTTAGAATGTTTCTAACCAACTGTTAACGTTATTCAGTTAACCTGAATGACCTTTCTGAAGGTGTTTCAGGTTTGAAGAATTCAACTCCTCTTCTGCCGCCACCATCTTCACCTCATAATACTGCCAAAGATCCAATCTTTTTGGCGGATGATTCTCCACTGAAGAACAAGGAGGTTGACGATACTGAACACGTTAGTATGTCACCTTCTTATAATGTTCATCATTTTAGAGATCAAGGAGGTGTGAGCATGTTTCCCCATGCTCCTCAGACCTCTCCGGTTCCTCAGGAGGAAGATCCTACCCCATACCGTCAGCGTTGGTCTCTACGTCGAGACTCAACGTTCCGCGACGTGGACCTATGTTTCGAGTATTTGCGGGAGATTCTTCCTCCCGCCGAGAATGAGCGTCATCGCCGTCGTATTCGCAAAGAGTTATTAAACTCTAACTCCTATCATATGGCGAATACGATTTCCACCAGTCAAAAAATAACCGAGACTGGTTGGCGATGAATGAAGAATGGGATGAGTTGGCGGCTGCAGCTTCTGATGCGAAGGTAGAAGTTCTCAAGGCCATTAATGAAGCCAAGGAGAGCAGTCAATCGCTAGAAGCGGAGCAAGTTGCTCGCACCAATGCTGAGGAAGCCAAAGCTATTCTCCAAAAGCAACTGGATGAACAAGCTGAGTTGATAAAAAATCTACAGGCTGAATCAGCAGCTAAGGAAGATCGCTTGACTAATCATGCTGCTAAAAACCGAGAGCAAGCCTTGGAGTACGCCGGCCACAAGATGGAGCTTGTCCGGGCCAAGGCGGACCAGAAATGGCTGCTAGCGGAGGGAATTCCCAATGTATGTACCTTGTTTTGTTATAAATAATCTAAGTACTTGAAGTTATTCATATATAATTATTCCAACATGTCATCGCTGATGTCCGAGCGAGTGATGAACTTGGGAACTATGTTGCTGTCCTCTTGAAAGCTTCCAAGCAAGCTGGCCGCCAGCTAGGCTTTCATGAAGGCTATAAGTTTGGTTCCACTTCCAAGCTTCCTGAAAAGTATATCTTGGCTGGCCAATATACTGCTACCGTTCTCATCCAGAAGACAAAGGATTTTGACTCTCTGAAATTTTCTTTGGCGGAGCAGATATCTGAGCTTGCAGATAAGGAAGACAGCAACGAGCAATTAAAAGTCCTTCTTGACCTCGGTGAGGAAAATGAAGAAGATGCTGATGATGCGGAGGACGAATGCGCGGACCATGAAAATGCCGCACTATAGATAGATTTTTTCCTTTCCTTGTAATTAAACTCTCCATGTTTGTAATCCCTTTTGTATGAATAAAGAAGGCTTGTTTTTGCATCCGATACACTTTGTTTATTTTTCATAATATAAGTGTTTGTAGGATCTTCTTTGTATGCCAATAAAGGATTATATAACAATACAAGTCGTAAATGACTGAAATGAAAATTTCTATAAATGAGGCGTAAGCCGAATTACAAAAGATGAAATTACATAATTTGTGACTATCTAATTAGGAACGCAGGCCAAAAAAGAAAAACATACTACATGTAACACTTCTTTAATTGGGACCCATTCCAAGTTCTAGGGATCTCAGTCCCATCCAACTTTTCTAACTTGTAGACACCCTTAGATAAAACTTTCTGAATTTTATAAGGTCCTTCCCAAGTTGGGGCAAACTTGCCCAGAGGCTCTTGCCCGGAGGCTTCATTGTTGCGGAAGACAAAGTCTCCCGCATCGAACTCACATCTTTGGACCCGCGAGTTATAATACTTTTGCAACTGGCGTTTGTAATTGTGCTCGCGGATCGATGCTAGTTCTCTCCTTTCCTCGAGGAGGTCAAGGTTCATCCGGAGTTCACGATCATTATCATCGATCAAAAGAACTCTAGCGGATGGAATCCCAATCTCGGCCAGAATCATGGCTTCTGTGCCGTAGGTTAGACTAAAGGGGGTCTCAGAATTGCTGGAATTCTTTTGGGTGCGGAAGGCCCATAGTACATGGGCAATTCGTCCACCCAACCCGTCCGTTTAGTTCCTAACGTTGCTTTGATTCCTTCCTTGATGGTCCGATTGGTTCTCTCAACCTAACCATTTGCTTGCGGGTGGGCTACAGAGGTGAAGATTTGAGAAATGTGTAATTATTTTAACCATTCTTGTAACCCACTGTCCCCGAACTGAGTTCCGTTATCGCTAACGAGTTCTAGAGGAAGGCCAAACCGGCAGATTATGAATTCCCACAGGAATTTCTTAACACTTGTTGTTGTTATGGAAGCAACCGGATTAGCTTCCACCCACTTCGTGAAGTAGTCGATAGCTACTATAAAAAATTTAACGCGTCTAGGGGCTTCAGGGAAAGGTCCCATTATGTCGATAGCCCATTTCTAGAACGGCCAAGCCGAAGTGACTGAACGAGCTCGTTCTTTGGTCGTAGCGTGTTAGGAGCATGACGCTGGCATGAATCACACTTTCTGATTTCGTGCACAGCATCCAGATGCATTCCTGGCCAATAATATCGGTCGTTCATTAACTTTGCTACAACCATGCGCGGGCCAGCGTGGAGACCACATATGCCTTCATGAACTTCTCTAATTAGATAGTTCGCGTCCTCGGCATCCACACATCGAAGTAGTGGTCCGAGGAAGGAACGTCGATATAAAACACCATCGTGTATCTGATAGTTCAAGGCTTTATGCTTTATCTTCCGGGCCGCGACTTTTTGTTCTGGAAGGGCTCCAGATGACAAGTATGTTGTAATGGGTGTCATCCACGATTCCACTCCCGTTTGGATCACTAAAACTTGGTGTTGCGGAACAGACAGGCAGTCCAATATTTCGATGCGGATGTCTTTGGCAAAATGTTCGAAGTTTGTTGAAGCCAATTTACTAAGAGCATCTGCTGATTTGTTCTTGCTTCTTTTTATGTGGATGACCTTGCATGAGGAGAACTGAAGCATCAAATCTTTCGCCTGTGACACATATGAAGCCATTATGTCATTCTTTGCTTCATATGTGCCATTGATCTGCCCCGCAATCAACATGGAATCCACGCGGGCTTCCATATGTTTAACCCCAAGCTTTTTGGCTATCCGTAAGCCCGCCAAGAAAGCTTCATACTCTGCCTCGTTGTTAGTACTCTTGAAGTCTAACTTTATGGTGTATGTAAACTCATGGCTTTCGGGATTGACTAGCCTGAGGCCTGCGCCAGATCCCTCACTGCTTGAAGCCTCGTCCGTGAACAAAGACCAAATATGTCCTAATTCCGGAGGTGCTTGGGGTTGTTGCTCAATCAAACATTCCTCCTCTATATGTTGCGGGACTTCGGTGACAGCGTCCGCTAACACCTGTCCCTTAATTTCTGGCCTGGGTTTATATTCTACAGCATGTTCACCTAGCTCGATAGCCCATTTGGCCAACCGCCCAGACAATTCCGGCTTGCTGAGGACGTTCTTAAGCTTGTATCCGATCAAAACGTTGATGGGATACCCTTGGAAGTATCTGCGGAGGCGTCGGGCAGCATAGACCAATGCTAGGACAAGTTTTTCTAGCATCGAATATCTTGTCTCCGGGTCTGACAGTGTTCTGCTGACGTAGTAGATCGGTGTTTGAACATTTTTTCTATCCTTCAGGAGGACAACCCCGATAGCAATGTCTGATGCTGACAAGTACATTGTTAAAGATTCCCCCGCATATGGTGCTGTCAATGTGGGCAATTCCATCAAGCATTTCTTAACCTCCAAGAAAGCCTGTTCCGCTTCCGCGGTCCATTTGAATTGTGTTTTCTAGAGGCAATTCCTTAGTGTTGAAACAAAAGGGTAGGACTTGGCTGCATGATTTGCCAAAAAGCGATTCAAAGAAACCAAACGACCATTGAGTGTTTGAACTTCTTTAAGGGAGGAGGGAGAAGGCTTGCGGGCTACAGCTTGGACTTTATCCGGATTAGCTTTGAAGCCCGCACCCGTGACTATTACTCCGAGGAATTTTCCTTCATCCATCCCGAACGAACATTTAGCCGGGTTCAACTTCATGTTGATGCTCTTCAAGGTTTCGAATGTCTCTTCGATATCCCTCAACATTTGGTCTTCCTCAACACTTTTGATCACAAGATCGTCCATATAAACTTCCAAATTTCGACCAATTTTTCCTTTAAACGCTATGTCCATTAATCGTTGATATGTGGCTCCCAAATTCTTCAGTCCAAAAGGCATCATTTTGTAGAAAACGGTGCCTTGATCAGTACGAAATGCTGTTTTGTCTTCATCGCCCGCAGCCATGCGGATCTGATGGTAACCTTTGTAGGCGTCCAAAAAGCATTTGAATTTTAATGGAGCCACAGCATCAACTTTGAGGTGTATTTCAGGCAATGGATAGCAGTCTTTGGGACAAGCCTTATTTAGATCCTTAAAGTCTATACACATCCGCCACATCCCGTTGCTTTTGGGAACGATGTCCGGATTGGCGACCCAGGTCTGATATTGAATGGGTCGGATGATTCCAGCTAGTAAGAGGTCCTGGACTTGCTCATACATTGCTTTTGTTTGTTCCGGACCCATCTTAAGTTGTTTTTGAACAATCGGTGTAAACATAGGGTTTACCCTCAATTTGTGCTCCGCAATGCTTCGCGGAACACCAGTCATGTCCGCAGGTTGCCATGAGAAGAAATTAATGTTCTTTGATTGCAACTGTTTCAAAAAAGTCCTTACTATCTCAGAGATAGCAGGTCCAGTTGTTACAGTTTGCTCAGGAAACTTTTTGTTCAAAACCCATTTTTCCGGTTCAGCTCGCTGAGATTGTTTTGGAATCTTGCTGGGCTTTGAACTTTCAGTTGCAAAATAGTGTTGACTGACATGAATTATTGCTACGCCGGTGCTAGTTGGAACTCCTACCGCACCGTGAGCTGTGGACGGATGAGCGTTAAAGTCACCAATGGCTTCTCGGCCGAGGATGATGTCATGTTTTGACGTTGCAGGTAAAACTAAAAATTCGACATCCTCGGTCCTTGAGTGAACTCCATCGCTAAGGGTGACTGGGAAGGAAATCACCCCACGCACCTTATGTCTGCCCTGGATCATATGGACGTTCAAGTCCTTGACTTGCTTCTTGGATGGGCCCTGGTTGTCCCGTATGGGAGCTTTACCAGTCCCGGGCTTTCCATCTTTAACCAGGTGTCCAAGTTTCCCGGACTTCACAGCCAACTCGATTTCGCTCTTTAAAGCATTATATTCGTTCATGTTATAACCGATGTCATTATGAAACGAACAATGTTTCTTGATATCAAGGAACGACCTCCTTGTGAGTGGCTGTGGTTTCCGGAAGTTCACGTTCTCTGTGGTGAGAATTTCAGCAGGAGTTTTTTAAAGAGGAGTCCACCTGTGAGGACCTCGATTTGAAGGTCTTGTTTTGTTCGTAAACCCGGAGCTGTCACACGTGCAAAAAAACTTGAGGCAAAGCCTGCAGGTATTTCAGTGTTAGTCACACGTGAAGCAAGTGCAGGAGTTCCCGTCGGCCCCTCACGAAGTTTACTCATACTTTAAACGAACCGAGAAACCAAGGAAAATTTGTGTTGTTCTAACACCAAAACGGATGGCGCCAATGAAGAAACACGGATCCAATCCCCTGGTATGGGTCCTGGATCCAATGAGTCCACTGGGTAAAATACGATAACTACTAACACGGTATGAGTACAACTTCCCAAAGTCCAATGACCGGAACCTGCAAAACAGACACCGTGAGTCTCGTGACAGGAAGGACAAGAGGGGGGTCTTCCTGTAACCACCCTTCGGCGTGAGAATCAGTAACGTTCGTAAAGGAGAAAGTACTGAAAACTAAGTAGATTAAGTATAGTCAGAATGATTGTGAGTGAATGAGTATGAATACCTCATGCAGGTTGACAAGGTCTTTATAGCCGAAGGATGTAGGAAGATGATTGGGCCAGCTGTCCTCTTCTAGAAGATCTTTGATAACTGCCTGGACGCGTGTCCTCTTATGATAGGTTGAGCTATACGTCCCATGTGCATGGGTATAACAACCTGGACACGCGTCGCCCAATGATAGGACAAATTGCACCCTGGCCATGTGCACGGTTATAACAACCTGGCCAGGTGTCCTTTGCTCATTGGCTGGTAGGTCACGTATTCTTCAAGTAACAATCGTGGTCATTCTTCTAGAGAATAGTTAATTGGTGACAACTGTCCCATTAGCATTGCCTTCCGGTTGTTTTAGCGGACAGATGTCCTGTCCTGCGAATGACTTCTGAGGGTGCCGGGATGCTTTAGCGCGTGGTACGAGGACGTTCTTCCTCTACCGTGATATGCGGGTGATCCATATGTCCCGTGGGTGACATATGAGATGCTCCTCTGTGACACGCGGGTGGTACTTAAGGGTATTTGGGTCGTTTTGGTACCCTACCTCTATACTGTGGTTTCGCCAACTACGCAACTTTAGTACCTATTCTTTATTTTGTGTAAATGGCTACCTCAGTTTCAAAAAACATGCAATTTTAGTACTTTTATCTAACTCCGTTTAATTTTCTCAGTTAAGTCAGGGATAATTTGATAATTTCCTACTCTTTATTTTATTTATTTTTTCATTCTCTTTATAAAACTATGGTGCTCATTGAGAAATACATGAGAATTATCACAAACACACAACATTTTTTCACTGTCTACTGTCGTCAATGGATTCCGACTACCGTGCCGTAGCCCAGAGACTGCACCTGCGAATTAGTCCACTTTCGGCGCACAAATTCCTCTTCCACCTCCTCCCTTCAAAACTCAAATCCTAACCCTAACCTACATTTATAAAAACCCCACTTTACAGATCAAAAACATAAGCTACCATTAACTTAAATACTTAATCATCAGGCTCCAACAACCATCCAATCGTCTCTCCGACAACCTCGCTCAGCCGTAGACCTGAAATCGATGTTAGTTTTCATTCTCCAGCAGCATCATTCCATAGATTAACATACCTGAAATCATTTCCCATCCACTTTTTGCATGTAATTTATGCTACATACTTGAAATTAGCAACCATTCGCCGCAGATCTGGAAGCTCTGGCCACTGCCTCCGGCAAACATATGAATAATCGATTATCTAAATCTGTGACCGGCGCCTGATATGCTAAAAACAGTCAATAAATATTAACTAAATTAAACAAGTAATAAAAACAAGACCTAAGACTCAACTAAACAAAACACCGACAAGTGAACCGGTCAATTGTACTAAGCTAAGTAAATCCGGAATATCGAACCTACAGGACTCTATAAATTACGTTAATTAACTAATTAGACTTGACTTACGACACGACTATTTATTATTAATGTTTTAAGGGGGATTTTTAAACTAATAATAAACTAAGATTAAACTAAGAAAGTAAATAAACAAGTTAACGAGAAACAAGCAACTAAACACAAGATCGAAACCAATCAGAGAAGGAATCTACCTAGGTAAGAATCCCATGTATCAACAATCATCAAGCAATGGACAAATAACATGATTATGGAAACTGATTTCTAAACATATTCATCTAACAAAACCCTAAGGACCCTTGACTGAATCAAGCGAAATCCCAAAGAACAATTATTAGATTTTTAAGCAAACAGTAATATTGATTTCCGCAAAGTCGTCAATTAGGGTTAATTAATAATATCTAAAGCAAGCAATCTTACGAAACACAAAACTCTAGATAACATGATAAACTAACATGACATCATGAGCAAGGATCAACGTACTAAGCAAGAATATTGTCACACTCTATCCTAGCATGCAATTGACCAAGACACACGAACAACTCCTCACCTCACAGCTATTGGAATTTAGCAAAACATTTTAAAACCCTAACCAACTATCAACAAGCTTCTATGATCTAATAGGCCTATTCAACCATAATAATCAAAACACCAAGTAAAGATTAAACATGAATCCTAAGATCTAAAGAACACAATCAATAGAAAACAAGATCCATGTGAAGCTATAATTAACAATCAATCAAGATAATAAACATTCATATGCATCATGAAAGCAAAATCAAGTCTTTTACTATTAAATTAACAAACCATAATCAAAACATAAGTCCAAAGCAGAAATCAAGTCTCAAACATGTTCATCAAACCTAGGTAGACATGGAGTCTAGCCTAGAATCATTATTAAAAACAATCTTAAACAAAGAAAACAAAAGAGAATCATGATAAATAACAAGAACGAAGAAAGTAGAGCGATAAAACCCTTAAAACTCCTTCCTTGATTGAACGAATGAAAGCTCCTCGATCTCTAATGTAATCAACCTCCAAAGAACCTTCAAAATCTTGGTTTTCCTCTCCAAAAACGGCTGCCAAAATCCTCCTTTTCGGCTGGGAATGTAATGATGTTTATATAAACGAGTTATCGGGCTTGGACTTTGCAAAATAGATGAACAGGGGGCCTAGGAGCCGCGCCTAGGGCTTTTCCCTTCTGCCGTCGCGGGCCGCGGCGCCCCTTGTGTGTGGCTACGAATTTTTGATGTTAATTATTTTTTATTCGTTGCTTAATCGTCGCTAAATCTTTCTTGAACTCCAAACTATGAAAAGAACCTTCTAGACCTTCTTTCCCTTGACCACCAAACCACCATCTACATGAAAACAAATCAAAACTCTAAGTGTACTAATCATGTAACCGGTGACGAGCAAAACGAACTTAAAATTCGCATGAAAGGATAGAATGAATTAAGTTTAACATGCAAGACACCAAACGATTAAAAACATGTAAACATATAATAAACTTGACTCAAAAACTCAAATTAATAAAAGATAAAAAAAACACGAACTAAAACGAACTCAAATCAATAAAGAAACACAACTTTACAAGGGATTCGAGATGTATAAATAGATGTATATCAGCGCCATAGATGTGCCGCCGCCAACCATCCGCCGCCAAATCCGTGACTGATGTGTTCGATTTGGGGCTGGTTCTTCTCCGTAGACCTTTGCCAGAAAACCGATTGAGTTCACCACCACATCGGAAAACCGTAGACCTCTGCCAAAAACACACCGCAGGTTGCTGATTGTTGTGGTTTTAACGAAGGACAAATGGCTTTGTTATACAAAAGCCATGATTTTCCGGCAACCATCCGCCGCCAAAGGGTTTGTTATGCGAAGGACATAGGGTATTTAAAAATGGTTCCAGGAAAAAAAATATATAATTAGGCAATTATCTTACAAGAAAAGAAAACGATAAAAAAATAATGAAATTACTAAATTACCCCTGACTTAACTGAGAAAGTTAGACGGGGTTAGAAAAAAGTACTAAAATTGCATGGTTTTTGAAACTGAGGTAGCTATTTGCATAAAATAAAGAATAGGTACTAAAGTTGCGTAGTTGGCGAAACCACATGTACTAAAATGACACTTAACTCTTTATTCATCCGTATTCCTATTCAAAATATCTAACTCTAGGCTTACTAGTCCAAACATTTAAAAGCGTGTAATCGAAGCAAACATGTGACGGCTTGTAAATTGTTGAAATAAGTCATAATGGGGATGAATAGTTATAGTAAATGGATTAAACGAGTCATGAGCGGGTTGACTGACTAACAAGTATTTTAGTTGATTAGAACTGATTATCCAAAATATGTTTATTTTAAGTTGTCACACATATTGAGCTCAATATTAGAGTTCATAACATTTTTCTTTACAGATAAGTTCACATTTTAAAAATTATATACACAGTTCTAAAGTCCCTCCTAACAGTGATAAAGCTTAAATATCAATGATTTTTCACTCAGAATTCCACCCATCTACTTCTATTTTCTTTAAACAAATCATATGTAATCTTAATATTTCAATGGTTACGCTGATAAAGCTTAAATATCAATGATTTTTATGTGGCATTCGTTATTTTTTGTTTAATTCGTATTTGTTTATTGTCACACCCTCAAATTCCACTAACGGAGTTTTACCGTCAGAGGGTGTGAACTAACAGGATCGGAATCATCAGTTATAATCAAACCATAAAAACGTTTAAATGAAATTAAGTGTGGAAGCGTAAAAACCAAAAGACAAAAATTGCGTCACGCAGGACGACTTAAAAAACCAAGTAATAATAATTAAAACATGTTTGCATATCAGAATGTTCAAAAACCATGCATGATCCTATACCGCGCGCCCGCCTCGGCTACCTGAGATTAACATACTAAAAGTGTCAACACAAGGTTGGTGAGTTCACAAGTTTAAATAAAATAAAGTGTTTAGCGTTTGCGTTCAGCGTTTTGCGTTCAGCTTTTTGCGTTACCAGATAGTGTTAAATCAATTATATATCGATAGGTAGCTAGCCTATACAACAAGTACTACTAAGTGTTCGACACCGAAGCTGACTGTTTATCAAGTGCCTTGTCACCAGGTCATCCAGACCATGGTACGTGTTAGCCAAAATTACACCCGCTCGACCTCCAGTCGAGTTTAGCGTTGGGTGGGGTTTGTCAAACCCAGTAGTACTACTCAACAGTGACTCGCTATTCCAAATATTAACCGGTTCGATGTGTAGGACTTCAAATGTTTCGTTTGCCACTTAGCCTTTACAAGTGATATATAATTTACTAACAAAATCTTAAATGCGTTTATCGGAGTATAATATCTCCCCCAAGTGAAAAGCGTTTAAAACAGTTTAAAGGGGTAAGTGAAACTCACTGTTTGCGAAGAATTCCCAAAATAAATCACCAAGTGATGCGCGTCACAGAAAACTCTCTCTAGCGTTCTAAAACAACAAGGAGATTTTCTAAGTATCGGAACTAATATCGAGTCTCTAGACCCGGCACATAATTCCTAATCACAAGATACGTTTCGTGTTTGTTTGTGAATCGTGTGTGACTTAACGAGTACATTTGTGATACGATACGTGTGTGAGCAATTATTTACGTGTCATGTATTAATAATGTACATCACTAGCAATTACTCCCCGTAAGGGCAATTTGGTCACACATAACAATTAACTAGCAACTATTCCCCGCAAGAGCAATTTGGTCAAAACACGACAACTATTTAGCAAGTATTCCCCGCAGGGACAAATTGGTCAAAACATAACAATTAACTAGCAATTATCATGTTTCAAGCATTTACACAAAATTCAGCAGCTAGTTTCACCGAGACAGAAATTCTACTTGAAAGATTGTACTATTCCACCGATCATAGCATCTAAATTAATTTATCAAAAATCATCACTAAAGAATGCATGTGTTAGGTTTCCAGAACATATTTTATTTTATTTTTATTCCACATAGATTTCTCATAATGATCAAAACACTACAGCAAGCTCATAACAGTCAAATTCATGCGCAACAGAATGTTATTTGAAATTCTCGTTAAATGAAAAATCCAACAAATGCAAGACCACTTGGGTTAGGTTCCTAACTCAATAAGTCAACTTCCAGAAGTAGAACCAACCCAATTGGTCTCGTAGTTCATGAGATATAACATTTACAAAACAACCTAACAGCAGGTCTAACAACTCAGCTTTGCACAACGTTTTTGTAAAATCATAAAGGTTAACTTTTACACGTCCAAAAATTGCAAATTTATATTCTTTAGAAACTAGACTCAACCTAGTTTACTGTAATATCAATAATCTCAACCAATTTTCACATTTACACCCCGATACAGTCAATTGAACATCAACAACACAATCTGTCCAGAAACTGTTTGCAACAAAACTCAACATATTAGCCATTTATAAACCATAATTCCTTCATATAATATCCTAGACACCATAATCACTATCCATGCACATCAATTACACATTACATCCATGGTTAGGGTTTTATTTGAATTCAATTCTAGTTATCAAATCATCATCAATACATCATCAAATCAAACAAAGATCATATGAACACAATATATGAAATTTCCAGATTTTAGGGTTTATAATTAACCCATTCAAACTCAAAATTAAGCATGTAAAATACATAGGATAGTTGTTTATACCTTCCTAGCACCTTAATCTTCGATTAAACTTGAAAGATCTTGTGTATATGTGTGTGTGTGTGTGATTGACGGCAGCCAAGAACAAGGGGGGAGGGGGGCTGGCCGATCGGTTTTGAGAGAGAAATAGAGGCTAGGGTTTTAGCTTAATATTATTTAATAACAATCATGTTACATCTAGGTCCCTCCACTTTCAAATGTTACTTTTCTAGCTTAATTAACTAGTTCTGGCACATTGAGTTAACGTTTATAACAATGTTATCACATAACACATAAGTCTAACACATAATTATCACATAATTATTGTTTTAGCGTTTTTCGTTTATTCACCAATAGTTTGCGTCAACTCGTTTGCGTTTCGGTGCAAATCCCGAAAGACGACACATGTAGTAAGTGTCAAGCGTCATTTAAACCCTAGTTTAAATGTAATGAGGTGTACGTTACAGATTCAATGATCTTAAGTTTGAATTGACGGAGTTGAGTTAACGGAGTTAACGGAGTTAACCTGAAATTGACGGTTGTCACATTTATGTACGGTAATCACGATCCGTTTTATCTTTCGGATTCTTTGATATAAATAAAAATAGTGGTTTTTATGTTACAAATTTGTTTCACACTTGTTGGATCGCGAAACGTTCATTTCGGTGCCTTAAAACGCCCTTTTATGGCTAAAAACGACTTAAAACGAACTTTAGGGACCAAACTCGCCAAATAACCAAAGTTTGAGACCAACTGTAACAACTCGGTCTTTCGAATCTAAATACCCGTCCGGCTTTTGTTTTAATAAATTAATCAATAAAATAAATATATATTATCTTAACTTTGGATTAAATACAATTCACCCTTAAAGATTTGTTTTAACCCATTTTGAATCCTCACTCAAACTTGAAGGACCAATTAGCAAAATCTGCCAAATTATCTTATCCTAACTTATTACCCAACCCGTAACCAAGATCCAACCCGTAAACCCGCAACCCATTTTGTTTCTTGTTGCTTAATCTTCGTGATATTTTAGGAATTGATTTTACCAGATCGTTACTTCGTCTATTACAACAATCACGTCACTTTAAATAAGAAATAAGATAAAATATAACGCGTATTTACATATTTGGTTAACCGTCTTCGTTATATGATCGATATGTTGTTTGCGCACTGTAATTCTTCAATTAAATCAACCCACACAATCATTATTCCATCGCCTATGAAACCCCCATAATTAATTTAAGTATAGAGAGCTCCTGGTACCTTGTTCATCGTGGTCTTTGGCCGTCAGCCTTACCTAAGCGTCTATCATCAATAAATCCTCAATTAAGGTAATTAATCTATGTGTTGTTTTCGTATTGAGTCAGTAATCAAAAACTCTAACATCAATTATGCAAACACGAAGTGGATTACCGAATTATAAAACCTAGGGTTCATAATCAATTTTGGGTGTTTATCAGTATTGTATTTTAAGGCTCGTTTTTAAAACCAAATTCGCAGCTTGGCTCAACTGGCTTGTTGGGTGTGTGTTAAATACATGAGAGCCGGCCAGACGGCCAAAGACGACGATGAACAAGGTTTAAATGTTATTTTTTATAATTAATTATTTATTAAATCCTTATAAATCGATATAAATGCCAAATAAACTTTATTTTTGCGAATCCGACACGTCTAGTTTTACGTAGCTTGTTGTGAACAATTTTATGAATCGTTGGTGTGTGTGTGTCTATATATATATAAATTTTCTTTTTCTTTTCTTTTGTTTTCAATAAAAAGGTATAAAACTAATAAACACGTTAAGTACATATTTATCAATCGTTCATAAACTAACTTTCGTTAGGGACTTAAAATGCATATTCGCCTAAATATTATTATTATAATTATTTAACTTATTTAATGATTTTCTTATATATTATGATTACATATAAAATATTTAAATATTGGATTGTATTTATTCAAATATTACAAGTGTATCTCATTTTTTAATTAAATTATTTTATTTTAATTATTTATCTAATTATGTATGTATCCCAATATTGTTATAAGTATATTTTATACTAAATCTATATATTTTAACGTAATTCATTAGTATATTTGGTACAAGTACAAACAATTGTATTTTTATAAAAATAATCGTTTTATAAATATATGATGAAAAATAATAATAATCTTTGCAATAATAATCCATATAGAAATAAATCGTTCAATCAATAATATTCTAACCACAACACTTAACTCAAATCAAATCGAAATCTTAAATCATTAAATTATATTATATCTCTTATAATTAATTTATATTATTATTTTTAACTAAGAATCCTTGTCGGTGTACCCCGAAGGGTTCATCTTTCTCACATCATCACTTATATTTCGTTCATCCGATCAGGTGAGTAATCACTCCCCTATTTTACTTGTTTTCAAATGTTTTGGGGACACTTGCGTACCATTTATCATATTATTTATCTTATTATTTCTCAAACGAAAACTGTGATCTTTGTGATGTGTATCAATTGAATGATTGCATGTTACTTGCTATCTGCTTACTTGCTTACTTGAATCGCATTTGGGAGGTCCAACATAATCTCATTATAGTATGATCATACGACCGTCGTAGTGGCCGGAGCCGGATCGCATTGGCAATGGTTTCACCGATACCTCATTTTTGGTAACCAATGCCCATTCGCATGGCAACGGTTTAGCTCTTTCTTTATGGCTGATTGTTTATGTATGTGCTATGGTTTAATTGTTTATACTCACATATAACAGTTTTGCCTATTTTTATTCACTTATATCATTATATATTATTACCATTTTTGTTTGTGTCAAAACTGGTGATCTACTCACTTAACATGTGTTGTTGACAAACATATATTTTGTACGCATTTGCAGGTTATAGATTTGGATTGCTTATCGAACTGAAGCTCACATAGAGATGACTTTAGGATAAAACATATACAAGAATAGTTGGTTTTGTATTTGTGATTTTCTTTATTTTTGTTGTATATGAATGTTGTTTGATAATATATAAATTAATTAGATATTGTTGCTTTATTATAGTAACCTTGTGAGCTGTGACAATCAGTTCACGCCCCGGCATTTTCGCTGTAGGTTGGGGTGTGACACCAACCCACCCTTTTGGGGCGCCACGCCGGCGGCCACAAAGGGCAGGCTGGTCACGGAGCTCGGCCACCCCTCTGCAGACCACCAACTCGTTTTTTCTTTTCTTTTTTTTTTTTTTTGCTCCTTGTTTGACCTTTTAAACCTATCCAAATGCATGAAACTTCTTAAAAGAAATATTATGGTTAAACCCTTACTCTTTCCCTATATAAACAAAACCAATGCTTCCATTTTTGGTTGCTCATTCACCTCAAAACTCTCCCAATCTAGATCTAAGTATTCATCTTTCAAACTCTTAATAGTTTGACTTCTCAAGGTCAAACTAATGCTAATCTTTGTTTCAAACTAATTCTTGTTAACTAAAGCTTGTTATTATAGCTTGTTTAAAACATACTTTCCTTGTTTCATTGGCTTTCCCATCTTCAGCCATAATCGGTTTAGGCTTATTGCTAGGAAAGGCTTCATGAAGGACTATTATAGTCATTGTTAACACTTTAAATTACGTTTAAGCTTATTATTATTGTTTAATTCATAATCATTTTAGTTTCGAAATCATTTTAATAGTTCAATGGTATTTGGGTATGTGGCAACCATCCTCGGTTTCATTCCGAGTCAAGGACTGAACCAAAACCGAACTTTTGTTTAAATACTTTATTATTATCATGTTGTATGTAAGACTTGGGTATTATCATTTCTAAGTTTATTTTAATAATTTCAATGGTATTGGGTATGTGGCAACCATCCTCGGTCTCATACCGAGTCAAGGACCGAACCAAAACCGAAACCGAACTCTCGTTTAACTCTTTATATAATTGTTTTATAGCAAGTTGTATGTAAGATTTAAGTGTTTAAGCTTTTATATTTACATCTTTGTATTTGTTATTATAATATGGATTTGTTGGACCCAAGCTTGGTCACATACCGAGTCTTGAACCAACCAAAATAACAAACCGAACTAAACCTTGTTCACTCGTTTAAAACACACTAGTTGTGTTTCGGGCCACCAAATCTCACATTTTCTTTTTAAGATATTTTACAAACTAATTATAAATGTTTTCTTAAAGTATTTGGTATGTCGGATCCAACTTGATCTTATAACAAGCTTGGACCGATAAAACCGAACACTCGCTTAATAATGGTGTTTGGAGTTTCTCCTTAATAGAACTTCTAACATTAGTTAAGTTTTTGTTTTAAATAATTTATCTCATGTTATGTATCACTTTGGAATGTCAGGTTCGGATTTGACAATTTATCAAGAACCGAAACGACTAAACCGAACACTCGTTAAAATCTCGTTTTGGTATTTATCTAACAAAGTGTAAGGCCTCGTTACCGGTAGCCCTACTTTCGTGTTGGATTTACTCATAAACGCAGTTCTAAATATCAGAGTTAATTAAAACATTCGCGGAATATAAAAGCTTTCATAAAACATTTCATAACAAAACACCTCTTGTCTTAAAACAAAATCTTGTCTTTCAAAATAAACAAAACATTAAACTTAAACGTCTTGAGTCTTCCGATGCCAGCCTCTTATTCAGTGCCATGTGTCCCCTCAAGTGAGCTGCCTCATCCTACTCACCTGCGTGCATACTAAAAGTCAACTACGCTGAGTGAATTTTATTTAATCATACATTATACAATACACATAAACTTATATCCTTTCAATCATACTTTCATACTTTCTTTTGTACTAACTTGCTTTCATATCTTATGTTATAAAGAGCATTACGCCCTACATTCCTCGAGTATTATTAGGGCTCGGTACCCTCCTTCCTCGAGTATTATTAGGGCTCGGTACCCTCCTTCCTCGAGTATTATTAGGGCTCGGTACCCTCCTTCCTCGAATATTAGTAGGGTTCGGTTCCCTAGTTCTCGAATATTAGTAGGGTTCGATTCCCTCTTCGTTACCATACAACCATACATCATACCTCGAGTATTATTAGGGCTCGGTACCCTTTTCGTAACCATACAACCATCATTTCCTTCTTTTATTAACTTTATCACGTTCATACACATAAGCATACGTATCATACTTACCTTATACATAGCGTTACCACCTGACAGTACGTGCAATATCCGAAGATCGTTCACGTACCATCAAGCAATCATTCATACATTCACATTATTCACATAAGGCATACACTTATCTCTTAGGATAAGCGTATTAACAAACAGATTGAGTATGCATACAGCCCCGAAAACATAACACATAATGGGGCTAGAAACTCACCTGGATCCTGTTACGCTCTCCGTTAATCGTTATTCCCTTCTTGAGCTGTGCACGGCTAACTGTATAATATTTACATGTATCAATTAACTATCACTACTCATATCATCTTTCTAGTCTTAGCTACTACCCACAACGAACGGGGGTCCGGGGGCAGCGCCCCTGGCAGCGGGGTTCTAGGGGCGGCAGCCCCTAGCGGGGTCCAAGGGGCAGAGCCCCTGGCTGGGGTTAAGCTGCCATGTCAGCTTGGAAAAATTTTATTTTCATTAACTGTCTTATCACATTTTCCATTAGCATTTTGAAGCATTGAAATATGCTACTTAAAAGTTCAAGGGTTTATTTGTAATTAATCATTCTTTTCTAAGTCCAGGGACTGTTCTGTCATTCTTTCAAAGTTCTAATTCGTCATTCAGTTCTTAACGAATGGGAGTTCATAACGAATTAGCCATTATAGCGAATCTGCCTTTGTAACGAATCAGGCATCTTAACGAAGTGGTCCTTATAGCGAATTGGACCTTAACGAACTGATCTGGTCAACGAATGAACCCTATAACGAAAGGGGTTCATTCGTCCCTCTCTTAGCGAATGGCCTTAGCGAATGGCCTAGTTCGCCCTTATTTCCATAACGAATGACATGCTAGTTCGCTAATCTTTCCTTAACGAATTAGTACACGAATCAAATCTAGTTCGTTATATTCCCTTAGACGAATCAGCTAGCGAATCGCTTCTAATTCGTCAATTACTCCCTAGCGAACTAGGGTTAGGTCAGGGGATGTCAGAACATTCCCTGACACCCGTAACCTCGTATTAACTTTTCTGGTGCCGCCTTTCCGGCGCCGCCATTGCCGGAAAGTCGCCGGAAAAACGCGAACTCACCGAAAAAACGAGTTTTAACTCGTTTTTCGCCCCGTTCGATCCAGTTCTGAGCTAGGGTGATCCCTAAGCTCATCATAGGTTCGGTTTATACCCGATTCCACCTGGATCTCGCGATTTAAACGGTTAAACGGTGTCGGCTTGTCGTTTCGCAACTATATCTAACGGGTTAAGCTCATACAATATAATACTATCATTACCTCGGGTCGGTGCTCGGTTTCCTTCTTGGTTTCGGTGTAGATAGGGAAGAACTAGAAAGAAATCTTAAGTGTGTGTTTTGGGTGGTGTATGGAATGTGTGAGAATGAATTAAATGAGGGATTAATGGTTTATATAATTATGGATCGTGGGCTTAAGCCCATGGTCCTTTCCTCTTTCTTTCATAATCCAAGTCCATAATCCATATCCATTTAGCCCAACACTAGCCCAACTCGTATTCTATTTCTCTAAACCGATAACGACCTACTATAAAATAGACGATATTTATTCTATTAATAAAACCGAAATTAGGATGTTACACAAAGGGTCTTGCAATATCGCAATTATACCCAAATATTTACTTATAACGAGGCCCGATTTCGAGTAAACTTACATTTCAAAAACCATTACTTTAATTTTTTATGTATTTACACTTTAATTCTCAAACTTTAATTATTTATCTTACTTGTCATGTTATTTTACTTTAAAGCTTTTAAGGCCATCTTCTAACCCAAGACCCTCTTAATCTAAGTCTTGCTCGTTGAACTTACCTTTCCATTTTATTGCAAACTAATCCTTCGAGTTACCTATTATATGTGAGTAATCACACTCCCCCTTTCTACGCTTTCATACTTTTAGGGGTAGCATGCATACCATATTCAAACTTACTTGTTTTATGACCTCATTATTAAATCCACAATTCAACCTTATGTGTTGTACAAATATTTGCTCGATCTTTGTTTATGTCTCAAATTGATTATGTGCGCAAGTGTTTATTTTTATGTTGTTGTTGAGCCTCAATAAGTATGATCATACGCACCCCTAACTACTTTAGCCTTGGCCTTGTAAAATAGGGCCTCATTCTCCGAGTATTTTGGTTGTTACCAAATAGAAAGGAGCCAGAGTTATTTACTTTACATTCACAATGGTTGTTGCATTATTCGATTTACACATATGAATTGTGATTTTTGCCTCATTATATACATATATCAAAAACTAGTGTATTGCTCACCAACATTCGTGTTGATCAAATATATTTTTATGCATGCTACAAGTTTACTTTTAGGTTGCTTGTGAAGATCGAAAACTCATCACTTAGATTATATGTGATAACCGAAAAATTTTAAAATTAAATAATTACTAAATAAAATAATGAATAATAATAAATAATATATCAAGAAAAAAAAACATATATATAAAATGAACATAAACATACATGCGTGTGTTTGACAAAATAATCCACACCCATCAATTCATGGAATAATAAGACAAATAAATAAATAAACTAATAATGAGTATGTCAACACTCAATTTCAATTTCTTCCCGCAGTAAGAAACATGGGTAAGTAAATCCTCACCACCCATTTCCATACAACTTGCTATACTAGAACCTTCATATTTATCTATATATAGGAGGAGTACCACCTTTCTCTACATCCCATCTTCTTCTTCTTCGTTCGGTGAAACCAATTATTTATCCGCCACCACATCGGTGTTTCCATTCCCACGGGGTCTCTGCCACCACCAACTTTATTTCGTTCGTCACCAACGCGACAACGCCATCACGTTTATCCAACTCCCACCACCATACCCACCATATATACCTGTTAAACACCAAAACGTCCGCTACCACCGCGAAAAAATCGCTCAACGTAACCACAAGTCATCGTCCCTACACTCTCGAATCCTCATCCGAAACTCCAAACCGCGAGCTAAGGCGCCGCTGCGTGCTTACATGTTTCCGTAGACCACCACAAACTACCGGAGAACCATCAGTTGTTTGGAAAGCATCACCGTTGTCATCGTTCACGTTTTCTCGTCAAGTGTTTTCGACATCTTATCGCGAGTCCAACTAAGGTAACCCGAACCTAAGTCTATATAAATGTTCTACTTAATATTTAATGTGAATCATAAAGAAAATAATCGGTACACAACATGGCTCTTCAAGCTTAGAACCATAATGGGTTAATATGGAAGAGATAAACCAGCAAAACTAGTTTTTATATAGTTAACTGTTTGATTATTAATTATGGATCTAATTAGTGCAACTGGTTTAGACACAACACTTATAAACAGTAGGTCTTAAGTTCAAAACCGGCTTGCAACACCTGTTTTGTTTTTTTTTATAATTAACAGATCACTGTATTAAAAAGTAACAGTCACAAGTAATTTGCAAAACTAATTGTTTGTTCGCTGGTTAAGTTGTTTGGGTCGTAATAGAAGGGCGCATGTTCAAAACTCTCTGGCAGCGATCATTTTTTTTTTTTTTTTGTAAATGGTTTAACAACTCTTTTAAATGATGTGTTTAACTGTTTCAGCAGACATTAATATATATCAAGTTGGTCCAATTGGTTATGTTGTTTATTTAGAAATAAGATTCTGGTCGCGAGTTCAAACCCCACCAATGACAAACCATTTTTGATACCTAGTATTCATTCATAATCAATTTTTTAGAACATTTAAATAATATTGGTTAAAAATATATAAATAAGAGATATCGACCTCGTTAATAATACTTATTTTTCTTAATCAAACGACTCCATTTTCATATATACATAAGATAAAATCCGACTATAACCTTATATAAACCGTACACGAACTTATGAGCTATGTGCATACGATGTATGGTGATTAAAAGAGCGTCACTTATGTTACTTATCTGTGTAAGACAACTAAACAACAATCAAGGTACGGATCCTAACCCCTCCCTATTGTTATCATATTCGATTGTTATAAACTCCGTTGATATTATATACCTTTGGAACTCCTAATGTCTTTGACACCTCAATTCATTTGGCCGTCCGTTCGATTCATGTTCAGATTATGATTTGTTATTTGACTTGTTAGCATGCGATATATTTATTATTAAATTGTACTCATTATCGCATGTTCCTTTGTTAAGATATGAATTGTTACCGTATAACTCAGATTATTTGTACTATGTTACCCTGAGCACTCGCTTCCCGTGGAGTGTCCCACGGGCATAACATTGTGGCATCGATGTTATGTGCTCCTTCCGTGACGGAGAGATCAGTTCACGACGTCTCTTAAGTACAGGTGTGGTACATAGTTATTAGGAGGCGTATGGATATATCCTAGTTCAGTTTTTCAGATTCAGTTTCAAGAAATGGTTGTGAGAATGCCAACTTACGCCATTTCGGGTGATTGACATGTAGGAGTGGCCCCCTATATGTCGTCACGTATTATCAGACTCAGTTATGCTTATGGATACATCCGTATTATATGTTTCAGTTCAGTTATTTCAGTTATATAATTTTAATCAGTTATATGCTATTATCTATTGTGATTCAGTTGATTATTACTTGCTTTTGAGCCGTAATATTCCGTACTGGGCATTCGGCTCATTCCGTAAATCTTTTTACACTTTAGGTTCACAGGATACTTTGGGCGGGATCAAGAGAGAAGCTTAAAATCTAGGAATAATCTGAAGATGTGTGTTAAGCTTATGTTATTTAACTAATATGTATTTCGAACTTAGTATTTGAACTATCAGTAATATGTACCTTTGGCTGTAATGAAGTAATGAAATTATGTCTTTTGTCTCTGTGTACCTCCGTACATTGTGACACGTCAGCCTATCCGGGTTGGGGTGTTACATTATACCTTTAGGATATTTTAAGAAAATCTCAAAACCGTACTTGCATAATAGTCATTGATTTATTATACTCACTTGACACTCTATCTTGCATAAAGAGAGCCCATTTCGCTCATAATCACCAACGTAGGCAAAATGAAATCTGAAGTTGTTTTTTAGTTTTTACGATTATGAAATTGCGATTCCTTCTTGCAACGAAAATGAAAGTAAAGAGTGTAACTAATAAACTATTACCCGTTAACCAATAATTGTGGTGCAGTGATTTTTGATCGTGTCTCAACGAGCACTTCCTAGTTCCCACACACACCCCATCATCTTATCATGAACACACAAAACCAAACCACCATTCTCTTCTCATCATAAAACCATGACCACCACCGAGCCGCCGTATCACCACCACCTCCTTGCAGACAATCCCAGCCAACCCATCACCCAAAAATCACTTCTAAATCTCCTAACCACCAAATGCACCACTTCTCAGACAAACCCACGCTCTCATCCTCAAAACCAACCACTTCCAAGACCACTTCATCGCCGGCACCTTAATCAAATCCTACGCCAACCCTAGCTTCAACACACCCACTAGTTCCTTTATTCAACTCTTCCATCAAATCCCCAATCCTAATGTATTCGTATACAACTCCATCATCAAAGCATGTTTCGACAACAATCTCCCTTCTTTATCCCAAACATGGTGGCTTCTAATTCAAATTCAAGCCCTAATAAGTTTACCTACCCTGTCTTATTTAAAGCTTGTATGGCTGTGGGTTCTGTTCAACAAGGTGTGCAGATTCACTGCCACGTGGTCAAAAATGGGTTTATGGAAGATGGGTATGTCAGAAGCGCTGGGATTCAAATGTATGCGTCGTTTGGACGGTTGGTTGAAGCTCGGGTGATGCTTGATTATAGCGAACCGGATGTTATTTGTTTTAATGCTATGATTGATGGGTACTTGAAATGTGGGGAGGTTGAATCTGCTAGGGGTTTGTTTGAGTGTGTGATGGATAAGAATGTTGGTTCTTGGAATTCTATGGTTTCAGGTTTGGTGAAATTAGGAATGGTTGAAGATGCGCGCCGAGTGTTCGATGAAATGCCTGAACGAGGCGAGATCTCGTGGAGTGTTATGATTGATGGGTATAATAAAAACGGGTGTTTTAAGGAAGCGTTGGAAGTGTTTAGGTTAATGCTAAGGGAGAATGTTAAGCCGAAAAAGTTTGTTCTTTCGAGTGTAGCGTTGGCTTGTGCAAATGTGGGTTCGCTTGATCAAGGTAAATGGATCCACGCGTACGCTAAGCAGAACTCGATTAAACTAGATGGTGCTTTGGGGACTGCTTTGTTGGATATGTATGCAAAACTTGGTCGGCTTGATTTGGCATGGAATGTGTTTGAGACAATGAAAACAAAAGAACTTAGTTCATGGAACGCGATGATTGGTGGCCTTGCGATGCACGGTCGAGCAAAGGATGCAGTCGAGCTTTTATTATTGATGGAAAGGCAACGGGTTAAACCTGACGAGATCACATTTGTGGGAATACTAAACGCGTGTGCTCATGGAGGGTTGGTTGATGTGGGGTTAGAGTGTTTCAACCGAATGCAAGAGTTTCATGGGATTGAGCCAACGGTCCACCACTACGGGTGCATGGTTGACCTCTTGGGCCGAGCCGGACGGTTAGCCGAAGCTGAGGACCTCATACATGGCATGCCAATGACACCAAGTCCCGCGGTTTGGGGTGCACTTTTAGGCGCGTGCAGGGTCTATGGAAACGTAGATATGGGCGAGAAAATCGGGAAAATGTTAATCGAATTAGACCCGCAAAACGGCGGTCGATATGCGATCCTATCAAACATTTATGCTAAGGCGGGGAGATGGGAAGATGCCAAGAGAGTGAGAATCTTGATGAAGGAAAATCGTGTTAAAACCACCCCGGGTAAAAGTACAATTGATGTAGACGGGACTGTTCACGAGTTCAAAATCGGGGATGCCGACCACCCCCGGGCCCAAGAGATTTATAACATGGTGGATGAGATTATTGCAATACTAGAGTTAGAAGGTTATGTTCCTAAAACATCGGAAGTGTTGTTTGATATTGAGGAGTACGAGAAGGAAACAACGTTATGGAGACATAGCGAAAAGCTTGCTATTGCGTTCGGGTTGATTAGTACGCCACCTGGAACGCCCATTCGGGTCACGAAGAATTTAAGGATGTGTGAAGATTGTCATTCGGTTATTAAGTTGGTTTCGTGTGTGTACGAGAGGGATATAGTAGTGAGGGATCGTTTGCGGTTTCATCATATTCGGAATGGGAAGTGTTCTTGTAAGGATTTCTGGTGATTAATGATACTTTTTTCTTGTAAACTATTTTGGTACAAATGTATAATTAAGATATCCTTTCCAAGATATATATGATCAACTAAGAAGTTTTATCACTTTGAATGCAACAACTTTGACATGCAGCAAATCTCTTAAAGAGGTGCTACTGCTAGGCTAGATATCTAACCCCAACAAGAAGTGTAACAATTTTTCTTCAACAAACTTGTATAAATAATTGCAAGAGTTTGTATGGAGAGAAATTGCTTTACATGGGCGTTTAAAATTATCTTAATCTTTTGTCGAACAAATACAAGCATCTGAGTTTATGAATTATGATATGTATAGCATAGCCAACCTATCATTATCCCGAAGAATTGTTATGCCATTCCTTAGTTGTTTAATTTGCCCAAAGCCTCATATAAATATATAAGGAAGAAGCATATATATTTTTACATTCAGCCTCTTATGTCACTAATATTGTTTTGCTTTGTCCACAATGAGCTCCAAGGGCAAAGGTTGCTTAGGGCCCGGGGTGGCCCCGCCCCCCTGTTTTTTTACATAGTAGTGTAAAGTTATATGTTTTCGTCATAAAGTTTTTATACATAGTGTCAATTTAGTTGTTTTCGGTTGGAACTTTTTATGCGCAGTGTAAATTGACCCATTTCTGGTCGAAATTTTTTATACGTAGTGTAAAATATAGCCCATTTCGGCCGAAAATTTAAACCCGCCCCCTTCATTTGTGAAATTCTGTATACATTTTGAGTCCAGCATACCCGGTGTCTTAGTCCAAGCTTCGCCACTGATGAGCTCATTGACATATTTTTGGTTGCCTGAGTTTGGACTTTCAAAGAAGACATCCATTGCAATACTACTTCAATGATCAACCTGAACATGCTTAATGTAGAGTTCACCTGTCATCACCATTAAGTCCAAAATATGTTTGGTGATATTTAAGATGGGATGTTCCATATGTACAATATTAAAGAGATTTTCATGGAAGTCTTCACAATTTTTTAGTGAATTTTGATAACGTTCTCACTAGAGTCTGTAGAAAAAGTAAAACATGAAAAATTATAAGAACTGAAACATTCGAGACGTATACTCATGATAAAGTCCGATTATATGATTATTTATATAATTTATCGTTGGTTTGACACCGGTATAATTTAAGTGTTATATTTCCAATTACCCGAAACTAATTCATACATGTTTACCCACATCTAAAAATATTGTATTCATATAATTTAAGAAAATACACAAGTATTGATATTCAATTTCAACGAGTGAGTTTAAGATTGAGTAATATGGTTAACAAAAGACAAGTATTAACCATATAAGATCATAAACAAGTATACCTGACAAATATAGAGAAATATTTGAACGGACGAGTATCCAATGGATAAGAAATGAACTCAAGAATCATGAGACACTTTTTTACAATTATATTAGATAATAAAATTATCGGAAACTCACCCAATGCCCGATTTATTATCAATTTTAGTTAAAAAAAAAAAAAAAGAGAAAGACATTCATACCTAGGGGTGTTCATCGGGTCAACCCCGTCGGGTTTCAGGTTAATCGGGTTAGGTTAGTCGGGTTTTACTTAAAAAAAATATCTAACCCGCAACCCGACCCTATTAAGGTTCGGGTTAGTCGGGTTTGGGTTATTCGGGTGCCGGGTTAGTCGGGTCGGGTTAGTCGTGTTTATCGAGTTAACCTTGTTTCTTTATAGTTTTAATTATTTTTTTATGTTTGTAACTTATAGGTTGCAAAATTACTAATTCCACTCAATTTTCAATATATTCTACACGTAAGAATCTTATAATTACATATATAGTCGTGTAATGAACCGAACGAACATGAACAAAGGTATGTATGTGTTTTTTCATTTACTTTTAACGAACACGAACACTTAATCGAACATATATTTGTGTTTATGTCCGTTAGTTAAAAACTAAACATGTTCATGTTCATTTATGTTCGTTCATATAAAATCTAAACGAATAGTTCACAAACATAATTAAACAAAGATACACGAACATAAAGGAACATACACGTGCATACATTAACAAACACAAACATATATAAACGAACATAAGTGAACGCATTTAAATAAACACAAACAAGTATAAAACATATTAAGGTAATATAATTTCTAAATGCAAATAATATTTAATAATTTCCTGTTAATATGTAAACGAGCATGAACGGATGTAAAGAAACTAAAATGAACGATCATAAACGAATGTTCACGAGCATAGATGAACGAGTGAAACATGTGTTCATGTTCGTTCGTTTAGTTAAATGAACACGGCATAAATGAACTTTCCACCAAACGGTTCATGAGCAAACAAAATAATTAACTTATCTATAAAGCTTACATTAGGGCCTTTATAGTGTTTATTCACATTTTAATCATTGTATTAAAAGCTAAGTATCATCACTAATCTGGTTATTCGGGTTAACTCGAAACCAGACTTTTTTTTCCAAAAATGAACCCGAAACCCGACCCTATTAGGAATTCGGGTTCAGGTCTGGTCGGGTTAATTGGGTTCGGGTATTTTGGACACCCCTATTCATACCCATTGTTGCAAAAATCTCGATTACGTGCAACTAATCTCCGATTAATCGCTACCCCGTCAGCTAGTTGCTGATGAATTATTATTCCATCAAAACTCGTCAAAATATATATGTGTAATTATGAAAAAAAGGAATTAAATATAAATATAAATTTAAATCAGATTGACTCATACCTATATGTAATGAAAGTTAGAAAACTTATTCTCTTCCACTTTTTGAAATTCTCAAGAACAATTTAAAGAATCCACCAAACTATTTTACATTCGAAGAATATAAAAATCACGCCACATATCAAGACGCGTCTCACTTTCCAAATTCACACTCCCTTAAAACCTTACAACCCCCAAAATGTCATCCCAGCAGATCCAATCCCACCGTGAAACCGCGGAGATCTTCACCGACGAATCCCTCTGCAAGCAAAAATCCCCCTCCCTCCCCAAAGGCCTCATCCCCTTTCACGGAGGTCGGCCACAACGCCGCAATTGGCTTCGCCGGGGGGAAGAAGACCACCCACCTCTTCAGAGCGATTGGACGGAAGGTGTCGGAAGATGGGCGGATGAGGAGCTTGACGGGTGTCAAGAGCAAGGAGCTGTTGATCTGGGTCACGGTTTCGGATATTTGTGTGGGTGAGTCCGGGAAGATTACGTTTGGGACCCCCTCGGGGTTGTCTCGGACGTTTCCGGCCACGAGGAAGATTGAAAAAGGCTTATAGATTTGATGGAATGCTTAGTATTTTTATTAGAAATCTGCTTTTGTATTTTAATAAATTTTCTTTATGTTGTTGAGATGCATCTCTCATAAATCGTACTATTATTATTCCACCGTTCTAAGTGTCCCAAATGATAATAATGTCATTGAAAAGCGGGTTCATCAATATTGTTTATTAATGTTATCTGTGTGTCAGCTAATAAATTTTAAAAGTTGTAGTGAAACAAATAAAAAAGTAAATGTAGACACTTGTAACGAAACATAAGGAATATTATTATTAGTTGTTAATTGTATTAGTTGGAAAAGGGTGATGATGATGGATTGGTGCCGGTGGCTGACTTGACAAAGGGTGAGAAGGATGTTCATAATAAAAGTATTCAGTTAATTTAATAAAATTAATATTTAATAATCTAAACTATGAACAATAAGTTATTAATACGGTGTTGCTAAACGTACCCCATTTTCTTTTATTTTTATTAAACGTACCCTTCCCTCAAGTTTTACGTTAATACGATTTAAACCTTTCTGTTTTTTCTTTGTCGTTTTGTCATCTTTTATTATCATTATTATTTAAAAAAAGTTATTTTTATTTAAAGTGTTCTTCTTTTCCTTTGTTTTCATATTATAAGACATTTTTTTAACAACAAACAAATTTTCACGTAAAAAACGTTTTTTTAATTACAAATTTTTTTTTCTGTAAGCGTTTTAATATTTTTAGGGTGATTTCATTCTTTTTATATAATTTTTAAAGATAGATTACTTTAAAAAAGAAACACATGTTTTTATCAATAAAAGAGAATAAATAACATACGACTTGATCAACAAGTTAGTTCTATTATCATGTGACATTAAGCTCATGCATCCAAACATATCAAAAATATTTACATGATTTTTTTTGTCGGGCGAGAGGCATATGATAAATATATACAAAAAGTCTTATAAAGGCGTTATATCATTATTCTGTAAATACATTTAGTAATGATAATAAATATTTAGCTGAGTTTTTCTAACCCAGTTAGCGTAAAGGACATAATGTGTAAGAAAAAAATGTTTAAAGGACACCGTCTGCAAAGAAACTAAATAAAGGACACGAACCATAAATTGGCTTTGTTTAAAAGACAAAATTTGCAATTCTGTCTAAATATTATTTTTATAGTAAATATTGATGAACACAAAAAGAAAGAAAATGAAAAAAAGAAAAAAAATACACCTTATAGTATTTGATTTGATAAGGAGACTTGAAATGACTAAAAATATTATAGGGTAGTAATATATCAAATAAAATTGTCAAATGAATTGAAAGTATACGGGATGGGGTATGACAAATACACGAGGGGGGACGTTTAGCCTAACCCTATTAATACTTGTTATGAATATCTATTTTACAAGATCAAGATTTACCATCAATATCTACCAAGCAAGTGGATAAGCTCTTTGTCAAACTTATTGATAATGTACCATACTCCATGACCATCATATAGTTAATATTGTCTAGAGAAAAAATTAATATTTTGTAGTATAAATACTAGCTCAATGTAAAGGAGAAAATGCACCTCACACATACGCATTCATAAGTAAGTACATTTGTTGAGAATTATTATTAGGTAACCCCTATAATTATGTAACCAGTTTGACCATTTATTTATGGAATTTTTATATGTTAAATTTTTATAAGATATTTCTTAAGTAAGATTCATTAATCTCCTTTTTTAACGTGGATCTATTCTTAGAACATGAACAACACAATACATAACAACACAAACATCACAACATATTCTATTAATATTAATAGTAGCACACAAAAAATAACAACACAATCACGTAACACTTTCATCTAATCTTTAAACATAATTAATCAAACGTGAAAGCCTAAAAAATGTTTTAGCTCACTTAAAATAAAACAACACATCCTTGTAATATTTTCAAATAACAGCACACTTAAATGCATATGACAACACATTAGGTTTCATTGTATTTATAAAACAAGAAAAAAACAACTATAACAACACATTAAATTGCGTTAAAAAATAAAATATATCATCATAAAATATCAAAACGATTCAAAACAAAAAATAACAAATCTATAACAATGCACTCAACATACAACACAAAAATAATACATCATAACAACACATTCAAAACAACACACTAGGGTTCATAGGGTTTGCGAAACAAAACTAACACAACTGTAACAACACGGGATGGAGAATTGGAGTATGGGAGGTAAAATTAAATAACATAAATGAGAAATAACTAAATCGCATGCTCATTAAAATATATTGGATCAATGTTTAGGTATGACGAATTAGACCTCTCACATTTCTTTTGTACTTCATGTATATGGCTTACTTTAATAGCAAATTTTTATTCTATAAACAATTGACCGTAATTAATGTTTGTTGAAGGAGGTTTCTAAACTCCACTATGAAGTTATAAGTATGTCCTTCATACCCATTTTAATAACTAATTAATTATACTTCATTCTTTATCAAATCTCATTCATAGGATAAAAATATGGATGACTAAGATTTGTTCCTACCATTCTTATAATATTCTTTGTTTCTATTTAATCCTTCCTCTTAAATTCTATATGGCAGATGTGTTATGGCGCTAAATTAAATAGATAACATCCATAGTTCCGGGACCAATTTTTTACGTTGTGTTTAAATCTAATATAGTGCAGAATATTTTTAATCAGTGCCAATCCCATGAATTATTTTCTTGGGGGGGGGGGTTGGGTATTGGGACTTGGCACTAAACTTAAGGTAAATGAGAGGGGAAGGGGGATCGAGATTTTCACATACAAATAACACTATGGAAAAAAATTTAAGATGGACGGTCGCCCCCCACGTAGACCAGCCCATGCTTTAATACATATTTAACTTGTTTTATATTATGTGAAAAATGCAAACATATCTTTTCAAAGTGCTTAAAACATTCAATGCATGTTTCTTTGACCAAACAAAGGTGTACAAAGATCGCATAAACAATGACCCAAGTTGTTTGTTAAATAACATATATATAAAAGATATAGCAAGCAAAGCCAATATATTCTAATCATCAGGTAGCCTCTTGCCATGATCCTTTGATGGTTTGCTACCTAAAGCATTACATCACCAACGCTTAGCGAAAAGGCTAAGTGGGATACATGGAGGGATATGTTCCCTAAACAACATCGTATATCTATAAATCAGATTAGCCTTCACTAATATTAAGTGCTTAGATTTTTTTTACAATCATATAAACAACGATTGTGTTGATAAGAGAAAGCATTCATGGATGATCTTTGCATACATGGCAAATTGCTCCTGGATCAACCAAGCAACATCGTCGTCCTGCATATAAAATGCCTTAGATTTTAGTGACACCTGATTCTAAACAGAGTTGTTTGTGTGTTTCAGAATCCGACTGGATTGCATGTTTTGGTCCTTGGACATGTTTATTCTAATATTCTTGCAAACCCTGCAATCCTTGTTTGAAGTGGTCAGGCAGCCCCAAGGCGTGTCACACTTCAAACAATCTAGTTTTCTCTTCTGGTTAGATGTTTCGCTGGTTTGTTTAAACTTCCGCTTAATATAATTGTTTTTGCCCGTAAAAATCACCGTCATCGTTAACCATGTCCGCAAAGGATGCTCTACCCGCATTCTTCTCCTAGGACTTGTCACCAAAGGGATCAAAGAAAGTTCTTCCCTTTTTTTCTTTTCTTTTTTTTTAATGTGTGCTTTATATTTTTCATATTGACTTTAGCAAAATGCCCTAAGATATGTAAGTGTGGCCTCCGCTAGGGGTGCTGTCCATTAAACATCATCGAGGTGCCACCAAACCTCACCAGGGTTGGGCGGTGCCTCTTTGGAACCCCTTATGGTATTGGGACCACTTACAACCCTTGAGGTTCCACGATCACAAACTTATAAGACTTAATCTAGTGTGTACTCCACGCATCTTAACCGAGTCAACGATTATTTCAATTTCCTGGACTAAAACAAATGCAATCATACGAATATGATATCATGACAACAAGATCAAACACTCTTTTGTTTGTACATTTGATTTTTGCACTTTTGAACAGCCGAATCCGTTTTGTTATGAGGTTAATAAATATGTTCAGTATCATCAAAATGGCTATAGGATTTAAGTAATTTTCAACATAACGACTTGAGAATTTCTGTAAATATATTTTAATACATTTGGGGAGCTCTTAACCTATCAATTTGGCCCATTTTATAATACTTACTTTTTTAGTTTTAACTTGTTTCGCCTGCTCGAGAAAAAATATAACTCAAATCGACTGTATACAAACATAAACAAGTTCAAATTGTTATGTCTACATATTAGAAGCATGAGGCCACACAATTTCTAAAGCCGAATGAATACTAACACAGTATTCCTCAACCAGAAACTAAACGGATCCACATTTGAACTTTGAACTTTTAATTACATCGCCGGTGACAGGTACATGAAACAACTACTTTCTGGAGACATAGGCATAGTATTGCGCCATGGGAACAACGAAAGCAATAACCAACAAACCTCCGACAACAATTGTAAACTGGTCTCGTTTCTCAGCCGTCTCTTCCTTGGTTTTGAAGTTGGATTCCCTTTTGTTTTCCTTAGCTTGCGGGCCCCCAGGATCTGGAAGACCATCGATTGCTGCAGCTAGCCGTTTAGCACTACTAAAAATTGCTTCATTATACTTCTCATCCGTTGCCAACACTACAAAACACACATATATCATAAACAATGAGAATATGCAAGTCATACACAAAAACATCATACTGCATGTTAATTATAACTAGGGTTCAGTATCACTAGTTTATTATTAGGATTTATTTGTCTTTAGCTCACAGGCCCGTTATAGGTTTGTTTAGGGGTTCTGTTTGTTTCATTGTAAATACAACATTCAGATATATTATCTGAATGTCGTATTTACAAAGGTATACAAGAAACAAACCAGAAGCCTAGACAAACGTATAACGGGCTCGTGTGCTAAAGGTAAATAAATTCTAATAATAAGCTAGTGATAATAAACCCTAATTATAATTAACATTGCAAAACACTCAAATAGATAAATGTGTTAACACATAATAATAATAAAAATAATATATAGCACAACGAAGGAAACGCTAGATGGTTACCGGGAAGGTTCTGGGATACAACGGCATCAAGAACCGTATCACCAACGGCCTTGATGAATTCAGGGCCTCCAGTGACCGCACCTTCTTTTTGACTGGTCACAAGTACCACTATTCCCTTATTGTTTCCCTCTTCGAGTGTCGGGTACCATCGCTCCAACACTTGATCCGCATACTCAAATGCATCAGCTTTGCTCTGCAATGATCACATTATGAAACAACAGCTAATGCATTAATTTTCATTCACTTTTTAAATTTATAAATGTTTCAAAATTCAAACAATGAATAAATAAGAGTGGCGTTAAATCGAACACTTGGCGTGCACTAACCGTGAGCTTCCGAACAGTCACAAAATTAATCCGAATTTTTTTCCGGTACTCCAAATCCGACAACAAGTTCTTCAAATCAGCCCGGGTGACCCGGCTAAGCACACCGGCATCATCCACGACATAAGTATCTTTGGGAGGACCGTCATTAAGCACATCAAATTCAGAAGCAAAAGCAGACCCAGTAGCCAAAACAGGAGTGAAATTAAGCGCCAATGAGATAGCTAAAGCAGCTAATCCATGTTGCACATGTGAGACCCAAGTTGGGTTATTGGTAAATGTTGAAAAAGATTTAAAAACTGAATCTTTTTTCTTGAGATTGCAAGAAATTGGTTTAGGGTTTGTGAAAGTGTTTGATTTGGGATTGAAAAGAGAAGAGAAAGAGTGTGGAGCTAAAATGGTTTCCATTAGCAAAGATCATTTGAGGAGCATATGGATGTTGCTGTTCTAGTCATGTATGTAATGGTTTTGTTTGTGTGAAGTGGAATGATATTATGAGTGGTTTGGATTTGTTTGTTGTGGATTGGTTGGTTTGTTTGTGAGTTTTATGATTTTGTGGATAATGTGTGTGTTGTCTATTATATATTAAATAAAATTATATAAACTGAAAGAGAATTTTGCAATTATGTCCTTATACTATGACTTCATTTTCATATTTGGCTAAAGACAGGTAGACAACGAACACTCTTGCGGTTAAACTTATCTGATATGCTCGTTTATGGTCGGGTAAAATTACTCATTGGGAATTTGTGATGATCATTGCTCGAAAGTCGATCGTAAACTCACCTCATAACCAGATCTAAAATATCAAATACTCAATGGCGTTTTAAATAATTATGTATTGTAACATTTTTTACCTTACTATTTCAACATGCTATTTATTATATATTTAAGATGATATAATATTATGTGTTTGATTTCGATTCAAGTAAACAAGTGTGGGTAGTAAGACATGTATCACCTAATACCACAAAATCCCAAGCAAAGTTGGGTTTGGATTTTCTATCATAGCTAGCCTAAGTTGAGTTTAACTCGATTGGTTAGCTTGTATGCTTAATAAATACTAGTTTTTTGCACAATAACGCGTATTCGGTTGTAAGTTAAATACTCAATCTTTTATAATTAGTATTAAATTGAATATCATAAGTTCATCTGTTTACTGTGTGATTACAACTCGTTTACCAAACGAGCTTGTTCTCAACTCGTCTTTGTGTTACGTTTACCAAACGAGCACAAACTATTCATGATTTTGATTAATAATATTCATAATCTTATTTACTATATAATAATTCACTACATTAATAAAAATGTACATAAAAGATTTTAACACCATATAAGTTTCTTTATTTACCTTTTAAATTAACCATGTGGACTTAGTTAAACCACAGTCGACTTTGGTCACAAGCTGTTTTGATCTGCACCAAATTGATATTTTTAGACAAGGCACGTCTTAACCTGAACCCGTTTTGGCCTGTCGCCTGACCCGTCCCACTTGTTTTGTCAAAAGCTTAGTCATCCGTTTGAAGGCTATATGCATGCCCAATCGAAGAAAGTCCGGTAACTCGAAACTAACCTGCACAACTGACTTCAAGAAGTCCCCAAACCTAAAACAAAGCTCTACTTTTTCACATCCTTGTTTACATCTATATTATCTTTCTGAAAAAGCATCTAAATTTATTTTACATAGAAATAAAATTTAATAATCATTTACAGCATGAAGATAGTTTGAAGGTAGGGTGCGGTATATATAACATCTTTTGATTGTGATCATGATTTACTAAACTATGGTAGTACCCGAAAAGGATAACACAAAATACGTTTAACTAATCACTGCTCGCTAAACGCTTTTCTTCCTCGACTTGTTCAAGCAACGCTTCTAGTTCTGCTTCACTAAGACCCTCCAACTGTTTCTGCATTCAAAACATAATCACACAAACTTCAAATTACATAACCCCAATAGAAATCAATGGAAATAGCTCTCATATATCATTATGTAAAGATAATGAATAGTTGTATCACTATTTTATACATTATTTATCAAAAGTTGTTAGTTTTCCATGTACAAGAGAAACATAAGCCTCAAATAACATCATAATAAAATGAAACATTTACTAGTTACTATTGGAAAACAGAAATCAAACCTCCATAACTTTCATTTCATAGTCGCGTAACTGTTGAGCATATGTCATTTCCTTATTGGAGACACGGAAAATATACGTTGAAATCCATCCGACTGTTAGACCTAACACGAACACTAACTGGACCACATTCCCAGCTTGTAGAGGGTCAACTCCAAGATACTACAAAACATCAACACATACATCATGTCATCAAATCAATTATAACACAAGCTTCTTGTTTATATTCAAAACCATCACAAATTACTTAATATTTAATACTCATATTACAAAAATAATGCAACCACTATAATGTGTGCTTTCAAAACCACTAAAAGGGATACCTCTAATCCACTCTTTAGACCAATGCCGAGAAATGTAACTCCAAGTCCAATAATTATAACATCTTTTCGATTATACCCAAATGGAACCTGCAAACATCAAGCCGTAAATGAGCTCATAAAACGTAACAAAGAAGTAAAAAACAATAAAGTTATGTAGATGTATATGCACGAGGTAACTAGAGTAAGAGTGTAACTTGCCTTGGTTTTGTTAGATGACTCTTCTGTGGGCCCACCAGAGCTTGAGGAATTGCTGCATCTGGGAGTTATGGATATCGTTTTGTTTGATATGAATCCGTGACATTCTTTTGTTGAATAAGCAGGATTTCTGGTTGTTGAAAATTTATGAAAATGAACTCTTTCTGCATGTAAAAGAAATAAAGGACAATTAGAATTGTTGTAGTGGCCAAAATGAGAATGGAATTAACATAACAAGCATATTCCATATCCAATAAAACTTTGCATGAGTGCACGCTTGTGTTTAAACATGGATTAAAACGAATTACTGAAATAAAGTTGAAGTATACTAAAGTGGTGGCAATAGTTTTTAAAAGAGTTTTAATAATGTTTCTTTTTCTTACATCAACTTATTGATGAATATGGAACTCAAGAGTGTCAATCTTTGCAGGTGAGGAGGTTTTGTAACTGATCTATTACCCCAAGCTTTCCAACCCAACAAAACTTTCAAATTTGCAACACGAGTATAACTGTACAAGACGGTTACAGACTTATAGCTGAATTCAGGATAACCAGAGTATTTAAGCAACATATAATATAATATTATTATTAGTTGAGATAAGCCAGAGTCTGAATCTCCCTCTTTTCTATTTTACCTCATTTCTAAATGCTTGTAATATCAAGTTCCATAATTACAAATTATGAGAAATTCACTCACCAACGACAACAGTCAGTTACTTTGCTATCATAATCTTGATACTGTGAGTTCTACTTCACCCATAAAAAAAACTTAAGATCAAGATGAGCCAAAAGGTAAATGATAGTACCAAATGACGCAAGCTTTCAGTTTAAATCAAATCATTCATGTAATATATACCAACAAAACAGGGGATTGTCATAAACCAAAATAAGGGCTAAATTTTCAAAACAAGACGGTTTAATTTCTCAGTCACTACCCGATCTTATAATTAGCAATAAACTGAAACCAGTAACAACACAATTTAGTATTACAATCTTAAACCTTTCGATGGAAGTCGAATAGCTGCTGATAGCTTCGGAAGAGATGAAATGGCTGCTGTTGCAAAACTACTCGCCATGGCCAACTGCTTCACTACCTCACAAAAAATATAAATAATATCCTATGAATTCCGGCTATCTATAGACGGTTTTACATTTATCCTATGAATTTGTACTTTCTTACATTTTGCCCCCTATAACTTGGAAAGCTATCATTTCTAGTCTCTTAATATCCGCGTCACGTAACGTCTCCTCCCACGAGCATCTGCTATTGGAATCGACGTCGTCCTTGAGTCTTCACTGTCAGTGGACTCATAAATGCCCGATTGCATAATGATGTTATGTTTAGTGTGAACAAATTTGTAGTTTTGTACACGTGAAAGTTAGTGTGTTAGGTTATGGGCAAAATTGCAAGTATCTAAGTATTTTAGACTACGGTTCATACAGTTTGATGTCAGGGACATAAGTTTTACTTTTTTAGTTTTGTGGATTATGTTACATACCATTTGGTGTTAGAGAACTTAGATTCTCACTTATTATGCATTTGCGGATTATGGTTTACACAATCATATAATCTTATTTGGTGTTGCTAACTATGGGTTTAAGACCCACACAAGTTAGTCTTATGGACTTACTCTCACTTTATTTGCTGTTGTGCACTATAATTCATACATTTTAATGTTAATAACATTTTATTTCACATTTATGGAAGTTAAACATATGTGTCTCAAGGTTAAGGGATAATTAAATCGTTGGACACTTAGCAACATGTGATAGATCTGCAATTGAAGGTAAAAAGGACCTCAGACAACATTCACTTGCACAAGATTAAGAAAGATGTGGATTGGTCGTCCACTGTCGATTAATCATCCGGAGTTTAACAACTCGTCTTTCATGTTGTGCTATAAACAGAAGTCTACGTATTTCTTACTCCTTTACGCTACAATATACATAGAAGATCTCTCTTAACCTAAAACATCCAATTGAAGAGAAGATCAAGATTTAATCAAAGAGCAAAAGAAGAGTCCAAACTAAATAATTTGTTATACATTCTTGTAATAATGAGGGGCGTCACTAGAGGATTGTTCTAGCGATTAATTGATTGGATAAAATGGAAACAGTATCTTCATATGGTGTTATTGTATTTGGGTTGGGAAACTCTATTTTGATATAAAGTTATTATTGTTGAAGAGATTACACTATCATGACATAGTGAACCGGTAGAGAATTGAAAATGTGTGATCTTGATATTATGTGTCGTAGAAGGTGATCACTTCCCTTTAAAGAGTTAAATGCGTAATTGATGATCCCAAAAATTTAGGGAGACATCTAGTGAAGAAACCTTTTGATTGAGGAAATGACTAAAGTGGATTAGTTAACATTCGTTTATCCCTTAAACCCTTTACTTATTACATTTACTATTATTGTTGTAAAACGAGTTTAGCAAAGTCATTAGCATTCTTACAACAAGTTAAAATTTAAGAAAAACTATCCATCCTTCGTCTTTCTTCCCTAGTTTCCAACATACCCCATCACTCGTAAGAACTTTAACTTCAACTCAAACATGATAATCTTACACTAATCAATTTTAGTATAATGTTTGTTAATGGATACATAAAACCGGATGAATTGGGACAAAATTTAAGTTTTAATAATATCTCATAACTGGGAAGAAGTGTAGCATAACTCAAAATGGTATCTTAGTCGTAGCTTCACCGACCATGCATTAAGGTTTTCACGGGATCTTAGCCATAGATTTCGATGTTACTATATTAATGTTACTAAGCGACTTTTTCTAAAAAAATGTTTAGATAGAAGGTCCACAAACAAAAGTAGTCACATACATACGCCAAAGTCTAATTGAAATTTAAGTACTCTGTGTGGAATGAAAAGCAAAACAGAATACCTATAGTGGAGCTTTGACAAGAAAAGGTAGGGATGCAAATAGGTAGGTTTGAATCGGTTTTAGTTCAAAATTAAAATCATAATCTAGATGGTGGTTAATAGATAACTATAACTATATCTAGTCGGTTAAGGCGGTTTGGGTTAATCAATTTCAAAGGTTATAGCAAATCGGTTATGGGTCTATTAACAATAAATTAAGGCCTAACTAAAAATAGCTCAAAACAATATACTTAAACATTATTTGTGCTTGAAATACTTCGACCATATCAATTCTTACGGCATATAACACATTTATATATAGAGGTGCAAAACAAACCGGAACTGGACCCGATAAAATACTTGGAACCGGTTTTTTTATGCCCGGTTTTCTAATACCGGAACCTGTACCCGACCCTACCCGTAGGGTACTGATATAGTATGCATTTCAGTACCAAAACCTGTACCCTGAACCAGACCGATTTTGTAACATCATGAAAATATCGGATCCGAAATACCAAGTATTCAAACCACAAGGACCAAAATTGAATTTCTGAAAATTTTGGCCAATCGCGATATGCGATGGATCAAAGGTTAGTCCATCGCGTATAGCGATGGCCTGTCACAAAATCCAAGAAAATATAAGGGTAGCGATACGCGATCCCCAAAGTCCCTACGTCATCGCGTATCACGATGACGTGGTCTGACAGCAGACACGCGCCCCGCCACGTGTCCGCACGTGGCACTGCGTAGATAGCCACGTGGCAAAGCTATATGGTGATTCGACAAGCCTAGTCACGATACGCGACAACCTTCCTTTGGCCCATCGTGTATCACGATGACCTCCCGAACTCAGCCTATAAATATGGGTCACCAGCTCATTCCCTAATCACACCCAAACATTATATCTCCTTCTCTCTCTAGAAATTATCCTCTCTCTACCTCGTAAATCGTGCCTCGACCCTCCTTGTAATCCGTGCCTAAAATCGACGTTACCTCAAAGTTTGTGCCACACATCGACGATGTTGCCTTGAAGTACGTACCACCCCAAGACGACCCGACACCCGCCTCTAAGTGCGTGCCGACGAAGATTGACGACCGGCATGCCTCGATATATGTGCAAGAAGGTGTTGAACAAGATTATTCAAGAAACGAGAAAGCGTCAAAGTGCTGCTAGAGAATCTAGGGAATAATAAGCCAACCAAGGTGGGGATAATGCCCCAATAAAATATTAATATAATATTAAAAGGCTTAGACCCTAGTCGAGGGTATACTCGATACCTCGAGAAATAAATAAAGAAAATATAACAAAGAAAAACATAAATAAGAGATAATGATATAAAGTATATCTTTGTTATTGATATTATTATTATTTGAGTTTCTTAAATAATAAGTAAATAATTAAAGTATACATTTCTTCAAGAAAAAGAAACGTAGTGTTAGAAAAGTAAACAATTAAAACTAAAACTTAAACTTAATAAAGAAATGATGTTTTAAACTAAAGATTTGAAAAGAAAATATAATCGAGGTAAAGATTATACAAAACAGACTAAAGGTCTTAAGCTAGATTAAATATCTAGTAATAACAAAAGGTTATACTCGTACTATAGGTCCGAGATAGCTAAAGAAAGACTAATCGATCAGTGCAGTGAAGCTGGTCATTTGAAAAAGTGAATACGCCCAACTTTTATAAATTGTATTATCGAGTCAAATAAGTTGATTACATGAGATTAAGTATCTCTAAAACATTATAAACAAAAGTAATCGCTGGCCCTCAGGTTGTCGTGTACGTTTGTTTGGATCCTTACATATATGGTAGACGGTGGGCACACCACGCCATTATATGCCTCAGCCACGATGGGCCGGACCTAAGTTATGTCCGAGAGAGAATAATCATGTGTATAATGACGGTAGCTAAGTAATCTCGAAAGATGCGGTGTTTGCTGAGCGGTTTCGAGTAGAGCTTAAGTTTGTAATTGTGTTTTATGTTTTTAAGTTGATTATTCCTAAGCCACGATGGGCTGAGACCTAAGTTATGTCTTGAGGGGTGATTAAGTAAAAAAAATATTTTATGCGTCAACTTATTCACCAGCATGTGTTGCTGACGTATTTTCAAACGTTTTACAGGTAACGAAGGATAGACGCGCTTGAAGAATCAAAGTGACATCTAAGCGATCTGATGGCTCAGATCATTTTGTTAAAACATTAAATATGTAAATGGTGGTTTGTTAACATTAACGGATATTTTATAATCCCGTCTTTTAATATGTAAATATTAATATTTTAACCCACGCTAATATATTCCGCAATAACCCGTAACTCTGATTTAATTACAAAAAGGGTACCAACTTTTGGTCGCACGCCCAGGCTCAAGGTGGGGGTGTGACAGATTTGTACCCAGTAATACCCGAAAACCCGAACCGGGTTTTACAAACACCCATAACCGGGTTTTTCAAATACCCAATCTATACCCGATATTACCAAAAAAATAACGGAAAAAAAAATCCTAAAAGGTATAACCCCTTAAAATATCCAATATATATCCAAAAAATACAAAAAAAAACCCGAAAATAGGTTTTTTCTGTCACACCCCAACCTACGGCGGAACATGCCGGGGCGCTACGATGATTGTATTATAGCTCAGAAGACACTAAGTAAAATACACGTGTCAATATCTAAATTATTTATTCATATATCAAATTTCAAAAGCATAAACATTGTCTCAAAAGAATACAATTACAATTAAATATTCAAAACATAAATGACTTAAAGCAAATGTGTTCTTCATTCATCAAGCAACCTAAGGTATCATCTAACTTCAATACTTGATTCATACAATAAAGCTACCTGCGTCATGCGTGAAAATATATATTTTTTGTCAACATAACGTTGAGCAAGTAAACCACAGTTTTTTAGTATATATAATAATAAAAGGACAATTCCATGCAATAATCGTAAAGTGCTACAACTAGTAAACAATAAATAAAAGTTGTCTTTTCAACCGAATCGCATTGATAACGGTTTACTCCGACGATGTATGATCATACTAATAAGGATGAGGATGGGGATGAGGATGAGGTACCAACCAACATAAATTAAACACATAGTCATATTCGCACGTAACAACTAATCAAACAATTAAAATTATGCATATAACGGAATCGTAGTGAAAACAATAAGTTGATTTTGAACACCTAACGCCCCCAAAATTGTAAAGCGGTAAAAAAAGGGGGATGCAAAAATTTGCTTACCTTTAATGAGTGGACTTGTGAGGATAAGATAAATAAAAAGTTCGGATAGAAGCAGTCAAACTCCTCGAGATGCGTCAACAAGCATTCCTAGTTGTTAAATATGATAATTGATTAAATATAATCATAACAAAATACTAAGATTTATTACGGGTTTTGAGATTCGATATGGTTGTGTGTAACATTAAAATATTACTAGATACATTTTCGTTAATTATAAGGGTAAAAATTAATGTTATTGTTGTTGTTATCCTTAATAATAATAATAATAATAATAATAATAATAATAATAATAATAATAATTGTGATAATAATGATAACGATTAATAAGTAATAATAGTGGTAATAATAATAATAATGAAAATAATAATAATAGTAAATATTAATCGTAATAATAAAATTTAACAAAACCGGGTTTTAGATGACGAGAAAACGACTTAGGGTCGTCGGTTCTATAGGTTTAAGTATTTATTTAACTTATTTAATGATTATAAAAGTTATTTTATTACATAAATATCAAAAGAAAAAGAACAAGAAATAAAAAAAAGGGTTTGTCGGGTTTCGAACCCGCGACCTTACGTTTTGAGACACACACACATAACCAACTGGACTAGATGATCTTTTGGTTCTTAAACAATTTTGGAAAAAAATATAAACACAACTCAACATGAGCATATGAACCCTAAGGTTCAATCGCGATTTTGGATCCATGTTTGTTAAATTCAATGAGGGGCTATTGATCTATAATGAATCGCGATTCTAACCGTACCTATTAATTGGATTATAACAACTGGTAAGATGGTGAACTTGATCAAGCTAGTTGCGGCCATAAGTGGGTTAAATTAGATGTCGGGATGTTAATGTAAACTGAATTGGGTTTAGGGGAAAGGGTGCCGACGGGTCTAGGGTTGTTTAGGTGCGTTTAATTGCGATGAAACTCTCAGTTTATATAGGATCACTTTTTAGGGTTCTTACGGGTTTAATATTGCTAATTGCATCAATCACGGGCTGGTTCCTGGGAATAGGGCGTCAGTTAACGGATTATACGACCGAATATGCTAGATTCCATATTTGGTTTGATCAATTGAGCGGGAAATGGTTGGGTTTTGGTGAAACGGGTTACGAACAGGGTCGGGTTTTGGGGTTTGGGTCAATCTGGTCGGACCGGTTAGGTTAGGTTATTTTTTGAATATAATATATTATTTTATAATATCGGAATTACATAACAGGCCCCTAGAGTTTATAGATGGAAACAAGAATGGGTTAAAGTTTGAGTTTGGATGAAAATTGCAAATTCATGTAAGTTTAAATATTTAACTATAAAACTAAAATAACTAAAATACTCAATAAATGCGTCGATTTTATTAACCGAGTGACCCGAACCCTTAAACTGGTCGGGTATAATTACAAGAATATATAAATGAAAAACCCGAAATGTTACAGCATTTACTACTTTAGGAGATTTTGTTCCAAAATTAGAAATTAAGCCGTAATGAAGAGGTGCAGGTACTTGGACTCCATTTGGTCCTTACGTTCCCAAGTGAACTCAGGACCTCGTTTAGATTCCCAACGAACTTTGACAAACAGAATACGGCTACGCTTGGTTTCTTTTTCCATATGATCAACGATTTCAATAGGCTTCTCGATAACGCGAATAGATTCATCAACTCGTACTTCGTCGAGGGGTATGTGGAGATTCCCCTTGGCTAAGAATTTCTTGAGGTTGGAAACATGAAAAGTTGGATGAACATTGGAGAGTTCTACGGGGATATCGAGACGATACGCAACTCTACCAACCCTTTCAATGATCTCAAACGGTCCAACAAAACGAGGGGATAGTTTATTCCTTTTGCCAAAATGAACTATCCCTTTCCAAGGAGATATTTTGAGGAGAACTCGATCACCAACATTGAACTCGAGAATTTTACGGCGCTTATCGGCGTAGCTCTTTTGACGGCTACGAGCGGCAACAAGATTTTGATGAATAAGAGGGATTCGATCAGAAGTTTCTTGAACAAGCTCGGGACCGGTGATTTGCGATTCACCAACCACGCTCCAACAAATTGGGGAACGGCATTTTCGGCCATAGTGAGCTTGAAAAGGTGTCATGCCAATACTAGTGTGAAAACTATTGTTGTAGGAAAACTCTACAAGAGGTAAATGAGTATCCCAATTTCCACCAAAGTCAAGTATTCAAGAGCGGAGCATATCCTCGAGAGTTTGGATCGTTCTCTTGGATTGACCATCGGTTTACGGGTGATTGATGTGAGGTCAAAGACTCAATCAACAATAAACCGATTATAACTAATTAGATAGCGATAAACGGGTGTCGAACACAAGGAGTTTGTGGAAAATGTGTTACTAAGTAGCTTTGTAACTAATCTATATTAAACTAAGTGCAAAAAGTAAAATCAATGATTTGGTTATTTGGTTTGATTTAACAATAAAAACTAAAAACAAATTAACAAGTTTAAAATCAATATGAGAAAATATGCCTTCCCTCGGTTTCAGGTTTCTATGAATGTCAAAGTTAATGTTTAAGCTGAGATGAACAATAGATAAAATTCATGTTTATGTAAACGATTACGATAATTGAAGATCAAGTACTTGGATTATAAAACGCAAGGTAATCACTCAAAAACCAATTAGTTTATCCAACCCCGAATCCCTCCCGATTAATCTCGATCGCTTAAAGCACCAAGAACTGACAGTTTAGAACACGAATTCAATAAACTAACAATCTATCAATCAATGCATAAGCACCATGATAATGAAATCAATAAGATTAAACTATTATCTCAGAAATTGCATAAACATTCAACCAAACATTCATCAATAAACCTTACAATCCGAGGAAAAACACAAAGGGATTTAGCCGAGCATGATTCGGTTCATCATTCCTTCAATTAAAGTTTGTATATGAATCAAAATCGAGTCTCTAATGACTACCACCCTCACAATTGATCTAAAGCACCTCAAAATCACTCCTAGGTCGTCCTTAGATGAAAGATAATGATTAGAATATCAAAAGCCGTCCAAAATACAAGTAAATATGGGAGTTATGAAGTTCTGCGATGCGCCCACTGTAAGCTACGGTGGCCACCGTAGCTTACGGTAGCTTCCAAATGCACTACGGGGGTTTTAAACTGCCATACGGTAGGTTTTTCTTCAGATCCCACCGTAGCTTACGGTGGATGGATACCGTAAGCTACGGTGGCCTTTAAGATGGCCTCCTTGTTTTTGTCATAACTTTCTCGTTCCAAGTCCGTTTTCTTCACTGTTTTCGCCAACGTTCTCGTAATTTCATATGCTAGCTTTTCTAACCTGCAATTATACGAGTAGGCGTAGTCAACTAATTCCATAAAATAAACCGATTAAATTCATGATTATTAACAGTCTTTAATAACTTAAGGGTTGTCCCATGGACCACCCGTCACATTCCCACACTTACTCGTTGCTTGCCTTCAAGCAACACCTCAACAAACAATTTTTTTTCTTTTTTAACTTATAAGCACCAAACAAACCAACAATTCCGGATCAGTTAAGTCCCAAGTCATACCCTATTCCCTCATTTCTATCGGTTTGCACTAGTATACTTGATGTTCTATTTAAACCATAAAATTCTAACCAAACCTTACATGCTTTCGGTTTTTACCCATACATAGCACACATTTACACATATAACCAATTCTCCTCGCATACGCTTGTACAATCATCAAATCTCCACCTATGTAAATGCTTTGACATAAATGCAAATCAAGAGGTCTTATAACGGGTTATAACGGGGCTAGGTGTAAGGGTATGGAAAGTGAATATTGAAAGTAGCTTAAACGATCTGATCCAGCCTATTACAAACAAACTAAGTAAACTATGAAATAAACAACTATAAACGTCACTAACTTCTCTTTTTTTTTTCACTACATAATACATGAACATTGCAACTTTTACACATTTTTTGAAGCATAATAACATAATGCTTAATACATCCTATTGAAAAATACTAAAACAATTACAAAGAAACCTATTAAGCCGGATCGTCTCGCAATATAACACCAGGGTTAATTAAGTGAAAGAATAGGCACAAAAATGTTTTCTAAGGGAACCAACCCCCCCCCCCCCCCGCCCCTCTCATTATGCACGCTCATATATGAAATGTATGAGGCCCAACCCCCAAATCCTACACTCACACTCATCCAGACGAGGCTTAACCTAGTTGCCTCTATCACTTTTGCATTTATGTTAAGCTAAGATCTCGAAATGCACTAATTGTACAAGTTCTATCGGAGAAAACTCAACTTTCTTAACAATCCTTATTTTCTCAACTCGTAAGTGTAAACGAACATGTTATGCAAGTTATTGCATCGAAAGCATACTAACCTTGATTAGAATACTAAACAACCTCCTTTTAAAAACAACTAGTCAAACATGTTATATAGGGAATTGTGACCATGAAAAGGGACCCAAACCTTACCCCACCAATCTTACCACATTCTGATTTCTTTAAAATTTTTCTAATTTTTATATGTTTTTTTTAGATCAACGAAAATTTTTCAAAACAAAGAAATTTTCCTCATCCCCACACTTGGGATACATTGTCCCTAATGTATGTATGGTTTTTGCACAAATTTTTTTATTTTTATTTGTTATTATTATTATTATTGTTATTATTATTTTTTTATAACACACCCCCATCGGACCACAACCCTTCAATCAATATTGCACATACACCACCCTACCACCCAAACCAAAAACAATGCAAAAAAGAAATATTTACCAATATACAAATTGAGACAAGAAAGCACCTGATTAGTAAAAACGTGGCCGAGCGGGCCCAAATATGGACGTCATCACATCCTAGAACTCACCAAATCCAAATGTGCCTTGATCATCACCATTTTGCTTGCCTTTTTGTTGTTGCGAGGTACCTTGAATTGAACCTTGATTTGGATCTACCCACATGGAATGATGCAATGTGGTGTCGGGTATGACACACTTCCATCATACGGTGGCAGAGTGGTGTAATCCTCAATTGGCGGGTCGGCCACAACTGGCTGCCCCGCATGCCACGCGTCATCCATCCGTCGGTAACGATCATCATTATATCGGTTTCATTCTCAAAGGAATAAGAATGGGTTGGGTTCCATTGCTCTTGTCGATCTTAATTTTTCTTTAATTCCCTTTTCATACTTGCACCCATGAAAGTTTGTTGATAAAATATGGTTTGAGAAGATTCGGACCAATTCCCAAACGTAGGTGGTCTTTGTCATTCTACCACCTCTTGCATAGTCCCTTGATAGGCCCAATTTGAATCATATGGCCTTTGTGCATAGTCAAACGCACTGCCCACATAACCCGATTGCATACCTGGTTACCTCACATTCCAACTTGGTCCTGCTTGACTGTAACATCCTACCTTTGGTTATATTAATAAAATAAATTTCGTTTATTTCATAGTGGGTCGTTATCGGTTTAGATGATTAGAATATGAGTTGGGCTAGTGTTGGGTGAATGGATATGGGTTATGGACTTGGGTTATGAAAAGAAAGAAGGAAAGACCATGGGCTTAAGCCCATGATCCCTAAATATATAAACCATAAACACCACTAAATTTCTCATTTACACATATTCCATACACCATTCAAAACACACACTTAAGCTCTCTCTCTCTCTCTCTCTAGCCTCTCTCTAGCCGAAACCAAGAAAGAATCCGAGCACCGACCCGAGGTAATGATACTTTAATATTGTATGAGCTTAAACCCGTTAGATATAGTCACGAAACGACGAGCCGACACCGTTAAACCGTTTAAGTCACGAGATCCGGGTGGAATCCGGTATAATCCGAACCTATGATGAGCTTAGGGGTCACCCTAGCTCAGATCTGGATCGAAAGGGATGAAAAATGGTGAATAACGAGTTAAAACTCGTTTTTCCGACGTGTTCGCGGTTTTCCGGCGGCGCCGGAATAGTAGTACGAGGATAAGGAATGTCAGGGAATGTTCTGACATTCCTTGACCTAACCCTAGTTCGCTATGGGACTTAACGAATTGAAGGTGATTCGTTAGTTGATTCGCATAAGGCAGCACAACGAACTAGCTCTAGTTCGCCTATGATTCGTCTCTGATTCGTTAAGGGAAAAGGGTAACGAATTACCCTTGATTCGTTATGATTAGTTCGTTAAAAGAAATAACGAATTAGAAGGTCCGATTCGCTTCTTGGACTGGTTCGCTATATGGACTGATACGTTAAGGAGTCCAGTTCGTTAAGGGTTCAATTCGTTATAGGAACCAGTTCGCTAGGATAATCCAATTAGCTATGAACCAGTAACGAATTAGAAGTTTAACAGAATGACAGAATGGTCCCTGGACTTAGAAAAGAATGATTTAATTACAAAGAACCCCTTGGACTTTAAGTAGCTTAACCCCAGCCAGGGGCTCTGCCCCTTGGACCCCGCTAGGGGCTGCCGACCCTAGAACCCCGCTGCCAGGGGCGCTGCCCCCGGACCCCCGTTCGCTGAGGGTAATAATTAAACTAGAAAGGCGATATGTGTAGTGATAGTTTACTGAAACGTATAATTATTATACAGTTAGTCGTGCACAGCTCAAGAAGGGAATAACCGTGAACGGTGAACGCAACCGCATTGAGGTGAGTTTCTAGACCCACTTCCTTGTTATGTTTTCGGGGCTGTGTGCATACTCGATGTGATAGTTAATACACTTATCTTAAGTGGTAAGTGTATGCCTTGTATGATTTATGTATGATGATTGCTTGACGGTGCGTGAACGATCTTCGGATATTGCATGTACCGTCAGGTGGTAGCTAAAGATGTGATTGCCATGTATGATGTAAGATAAGATGCATGTATGAATATATATGATGTATGCATAATGTACGTATGATATGTTAATGGTACGTGAACGCTCTTCGGAGATTGCACGTATTGTCAGGAAAAGTATTTAAGAACAGGTATAGTATGAAGCTATGGAAGAAAGGGTACCGGACCCTAATAATATCCGAGGATGAAGGGTTACCGGACCCTAATAATATCAGAGGATGAAGGGTACCGGACACTAATAATATCCGAGGATGAAGGGTAACCGGACCCTAATAATATCCGAGGATGAATGGTGACCGAACCCTAATAATATCCGAGGATGGAGGGTACCGGACCCTAATAATATCCGAGGTATGTAGGGTGAAACTCCCTTTATAACGTATGGTTAGATATGAATGTGTATGGACGAATGCTGATCTTGATATGTATGTAATACGTACCTTCGGGCACGTATATGTGTATGAAAAGTAAGTTATGTGATTAACTAGAACTCACTCAGTGTAGCTGACTTTTAGTATGCACGCAGGCAAATAGGTTGAGGCAGTTCGCATGACTGAAGACACATGGCATGGAATCGAAGATACTGGCATCTCGGAGAAATGTTGTGATGTTTTAAAGACTATGTTTTGTTTTAATTGACTAGAATGTTTTATAAGACATGAATTGATGGTTATGTAAAATGTTATGGTTGAAGTTTTATTATTCCGGGAAAGTTTTTATTAACTCTGATATTTAGAACTGCGTTAATGAGTAAATCCAACGTACAAAGTAGGGCTCCAGGTAACGGGCCTTACATTGACCCGCATCCATGTGAGATACATTTGGATAATATTGATACGCCTCATCACCACTTACTTCATCTTCACTTTTTAGTTCATCCTCTTCAACCACATTCAATGGTATTGCATCATCTTTCAATACTCTCCATCTTCTTCCATCACTTTTCAACTTATGGTACCGTTCAGATTGTGACTATACCCAATCGGACCCCAATCGTGTAATGTCGAATGGTTTGAAATTTTTGTAAGAACCCTTATCACCTTCACCAATTGCCCCGTGCTTCTTTAACAATGTCGTGATCAATCCACAGTGAGGCATGATTTTTCTATCCACACTGTTTCCAAATAAATCGATTATAACTAATTAAATAGCAATAAGCGGGTGTCGAACACAAAGAGTTTGTGAAAATTGTGTTCCTAAGTAGCTTTGTAAGTAATCTATATTAAACTAAGTGCAAAAAGTAAAATCAATGATTTGGTTGTTTGGTTTGATTTAACAATAAGAACTAAAAACAATTTAACAAGTTTAAAATCAATATGAGAAAATATGCCTTCCCTCGGTTTTAGGTTTCTATGAATGTCAAAGTTAATGTTTAAACTGAGATGAACAATAGATAAAGTTCGTGTTTATGTAAACGATTGCGATAATTGAAGATCAAGTACTTGGATTATATAACGCAAGGTAATCACTCAAAAACCAATTAGTTTATCCAACCCCGAATCCCTCCCGATTAATCTCGATCGCTTAAAGCACCAAGAACTGACGGTTTAGAACACGAATTCAATAAACTAACAATCTATCAATCAATGCATAAACACCATAAGAGTGAAATCAATAAGATTAAACTATTATCTCATAAATTGCATAAACATTCAACTAACATTCATAAATAAACCTTACAATCCGAGGGAAAACACAAAGGGATTTAGCCGAGCATGATTCGGTTCATCATTCCTTCAATTAAAGTTTGCATATGAGTTAAAATCGAGTCTCTAATGATTACAACCCTCACAATTGATCTAAAGCACCTCAAAATCGCCCATAGGTCGTCCTTAGAGGAAAGATAATGATTGGAATATCATAAGCCGTCCAAATTACAAGTAAATATGACAGTTATGAAGTTCTGCGACGCGCCCACCGTAAGCTACGGTTGCCACTGTAGCTTACGGTGGCTTCCAAATGCCCTACGGTGGTTTTAAACTGCCATACGGTGGGTTTTCTTCAGATCTCACCGTAGCTTATGGTGGCTACCATAAGCTAAGGTGGCCTTTAACGTGGCCTCCTTGTTTTTGTCATAACTTTCTAGTTCCAAGTCCGTTTTCTTTACCGTTTTCGCCCACGTTCTACTAATTTCTTCATCTAGCTTTTCTTACCTGCAATTATACGAGTAGGCGTAGTCAAATAATTCCACAAAATAAACTAATTAAATGCATGATTATTAACGGTCTTAAATCACTTAATGGTTGTCCCATGGACCACCCGTCAGATTCCCACACTTACTCGTTGCTTGCCCTCAAGAAACACCTCAAACAACAGTTTTTTTTCATTTTTAACTTATAACCACCAAACAAACCAACAATTCCGGCTCAATTAAAGTCCCAAGTCATACCCTATTCCCTCATTTCTATCTCGGTCCCGCTTGACCCGCATCCATGTGAGCTACATTTGGCTCATTTGATGCGCCTCATCACCACTTACTTCATCTTCACCTGTATTCAATGGTTTTGCACCATCTTTCAATACTTTCCATCTTCTTCCATCACTTTTCAACTGATGGTACCGTTCGGATTGTGAGTATACCCAACCAGACCCCAATCGTGTAATGTCGAATGGTTTGAACTTTTTGTAAGAACCCTTATCACCTTCTTTAACAATCGCCCCATACTTCTTTAACAATTCCGTGATCAATCGACAGTGAGGTATGATTTTTCTATTCACATTGTTTCGGCTTATCTATATATTACTCATTACCAAGAAACGGTATGGAATAAGCGGTGATCCATGTAACAACATGTATAAAATGGGTACTTCAGGATACCGTACCTCGATTTTATCACCCCGACATAGAATGATATTCTGGATGCTTATCATCAGCATCAACTTTGCTTCCATCCACAAATTTTTCGGTACATCTTCCTAGTGTATATCCCGGGCAAAAACAGATAATCCAAGATGGTGTTCCACATTGGGTGCTTCTCTGGTGCAAAATACAAATCGTCCAAATCTAGGCACATACTAGTTTTGCGGCTTACTATCAAACTTCGCCATTCGTCTCAAACTATCGAATGAAATTTCCACCTCAATCCCGTTCACGGTACCGATTAACTTGTTCTTTGATGGATGATTACCTGTAACCCGTCTTAAGGTAGCCACCCATTATTGTATCCCTATATCAAATAAGTTAGTTGATTCCTTGTCCCAACACTTCAAAGCCGCTTCCCAACCCAACGCTTGGAACTTCTCGGTGACCCCAAATGGACCAAATCTACTTCCCTCACTTCCTTTTCACGAATAATTTCTTCTTTTCATTGCACTAATGAGTTCATTTGATCATGGAATAATTCCGCTTGCCATTCTCGAGGTTGGTCTGCGAAAGACCCCGCATTACAGATTGGCTTTTCACCTTGTTAATCCTTTTCCTCTTCTTCCATATCTGCTTGAAGTACTAGTCTTCTTCTTTTTGGTTGTTCAGCAAGATTGCTTGAAGACCTAACCGGTTCCTTTCCTTTTCGACCCATTCTGAACACACAAACAACAACAAAATAGCAAGTTATTCACTTTTCAACCTTAAACGTCCCCACACTTGCTTAACATTATGATTGAAGATGCTAATTAGACATATTATTCAATTTTTCAAACAATTTCAAAAATATTTTACATTATGTCCACTATATGACCAACAATTCGCCCATAATTATATTTTAATTCATACTAATCATCTTCAACCATAACCCATTCAAACTCACTATTCATATTATTCAATAATTCAAGCAAGTGTGGATATATAAACAATTATGAACAACTTTCAATTCCGTAGCTTACGGTGGCCACCTTAGCTTACGGTGGCATCTGAAACTCAAAACTCTGTCATAAGGCAGTTTGTGGTTGTCATAAGGATTTCCAAATCCACCGTAGCCTACGGTGGATACTGTAGGTTACGGTGGCCCTTATAGGACTTTTCAATTTTTTTAAACATTATAAAAATACAAAACGAAAAACCTACAAAACCAAAAAAATTAAAAATTACCCTACCCCCCTTGAATAATCGAGTTATCCCCAACACGGTAAAGAAATTTGTTAAAATTTCCCCACACTTGAGTCGAACTTATTTTAAGACGGGAACGGTAATTTTTAAAACCAAATTGAATAAAAACTAAATTAACCTAACTAAAATACACAACATAACTTGGCCTCTTAATTTGTTTCCTCGTCCGGTGAGCTTAAAAAGTAACCCACCCTATCCACATCCAGCATATTGATGTCTTTTCCTTCCAAGTAAGGTTTAAGTCTTTGACCATTTACCACTTGTTTCGTTTGGTCTTTAACATCTTCTATCTTTACATCACCAAACCGACCCACTCTTGTGATGCTATATGGACCCATCCATTTACTTTTTAGATTACCCGGAAACAACTTTATCCTTGAGTTGTACAACCACACCTTTTGACCCACTTCAAAAGTCCTTTTTCTCAACTTTGTATCATGGACCTTTTTTAGTTGGTCTTTATATGAAGAAGCACATTCATATGCCTCATCCCGAATCTCCTCAATCTCATTCAATTTCAACTTTCTCAATTCCCCTGCTTCCTTATAACCTGCATTCACATTCTTGATCGCCCAAAATGCCCGATGAGCCAACTCCATTGGTAAATGGCACCCCTTTCCATATACCAAACGATAAGGAGTTGTACCAATTGGAGTTTTGTAGGCGGTCCGATATGCCCACAACACATCATCTAACTTGGATGACCAATCCTTCCTATAGAACCGCACCGTTTTCATCAAAATTTCTTTAATTTATCGGTTGGACACTTCAACTTGTCCACTCGTTTGTGGATGATAAGGAGTAGCAATTCGGTGATTCACATTATACCTTTTTAAGATTTTTCCAAAATTAAAATTCTTAAAGTGCGACCCACCATCACTAATAATAACCCGTGGGATACCAAAACGAGCAAAGATGTTTGCTTGAACAAATTTGCAAACCACCGAATGGTCGTTAGTTCTTGTTGCAACCTCTTTTACCCACTTAGACACATAATCGACCGCAACCAAAATATATAAGAATCCATTTGAGTTTGAAAACGGGCCCATGATGTCACTGCCCCATACATAGAAAATCTCTAACACCAAAATCGGTTGCAGTGGCATTTCATCCCTTTTTGAGATACTACCCATCTTTTGGCAATTTAAACAATTCGGGCATACTCACTTGCATCTTTGAAAATGGTGGGCCAATAAAACCCACATTGAAGCACCTAGTAGCCCGTTTTGTGACTGTTAAAACGACCCCCACACGCCGATGCATGTGCATGAGTCAAAATCTCCATCACCTCGTAATCGGGAATACACTTCCTTATCACTTGATCCGACCCAATTTTGAACAAGTCCGGTTCATCCCAAATATACTGTTTCACTTGGGCCATGAACCGTTGTCATCTTTTCTTCACCCAATGACTTTGAATAGCCTCCATTGCTAAATAATTCACAAAATAGGCATACCACGGTGTGGTCGACACGGCTAACAATTGTTTGTCGGGAAACCGTTCGTTTATCTCTATCGGATCATCAACACCTTCAAGTGGAATCCGAGATATTGATACGCCACTACATTCTCACAACCCTTCTTGTACCGGATTTTAAGATCAAATTCTTGCAACAATAACACCCATCGAATCAAACACGGTTTCACGTATTTCTTCTCCAACAAATATCGAACCGCGCTATGATCCGAGTAGACCACAACTTTACTTCCCAAAATACACGATCGAAATTTATCCAAGGCGTACACCACCGCAAGTAACTCTTTTTCAGTAGTGGTGTAATTCAATTGCGCCTCGGATAAAGGTTTGCTCGCATAATATATCACCACCGGATTTTTCTCCACTCTTTGACCCAATCCCGCTCCAACCGTGCTATCGCTAGCATCACACATGATTTCAAACGGATTTGACCAATTCGGTGATTGTAAAATGGGTGCTTCCGCTAACTTTTCCTTAAAACTCTCAAAAGCTTGCAAATATTCATCAGTAAACTCAAAGGGGACATCATTCAATAAGATATTACATAAAGGTTTTGAAATTGCACTAAAACACTTAATGAATCTCCAATAAAATCGGCATGTCCCAAAAATGACCTTACCCCTTTGACATTTTTCGGGGGTGGTAAAGATGAAATTACTTTTATTTTAGCTTGGTCAACTTCCATTCCCCTACTTGACACCACATGACACAACACAATGCCCTGTTGCACTACGAAGTGACTTTTTTCCCAACTCAACACCAAGTTTGTCTCAACACAACGTTTTAAAACCTTTTGTATATCATTAAGACAATACTCGAAAGTTGAGCCAAGAATGGAAAAATCGTCCATAAAAACTTCAAGTGACTCTCCGACCGTTTCGGAAAAGATGCTCGTCATGCATCTTTGAAAGGTGGACGGGGCATTACACAGTTCAAATGGCATTCGCCTAAAGGCAAAATACCATATGGACAAGTAAATGTGGTCTTGTGTTGTTCATCGGGATGAATTGAAATTTGATTGTAACTCGAATATCCATCGAAAAAACAATAATATTTTTTGACCAGAAAGTTTTTTAATTATTTGATCAATAAATGGTAACGGAAAATGGTCTTTTGAGGTAGCATTATTTAATTTTCTTTAATAAATGCACACTCGCTACCCGGTTACCGGTCGGGTGGCAATTTGTTCACCATTATCATCTTTAATTACCTGGATGTTGGCTTTCTTGGGTACTACCTGTGTCGGGCTTACCCATGCACTGTCTGAAATGAGATAAATGATCCCCACATCCAACCACTTAATCACCTCCTTTTTTTACCACTTCTCGCAAATTTGGGTTCAATCTTCTTTGAGTTTCCCTTGTTGGTTTAGCCTCCTCATCAGTGATTATTTTATGCATAACAATCGAAGGACTAATACTCTTTAAATCTGCAAGTGTCCATCCAATGGCAGCTTTATATGCTCCCAAAACCTTTACCAACGCCTTCTCTTGATCTTCCTCCAAGTTAGAAGCAATGATGACCGAAAGGGTTTCATTATCCCATAAAAATGCATACTTCAAATGACTTGGAAGTTCTTTCAATTCCACCTTTGGTGGACACTCCAAAGATGGCTTTGTGCCTGAATTGATCTCCGTTGGTAAATTTTTGAATTGATGAGTCCACACCGGTCTTCCCTCTTGCATGGCTAAAGCATATTGTTTATGTTCTTCCATCCGGAACGCATACACGTGTACCTGTTCAGAATCATCACAAATACAAGCTTCCACACAATCTTCATCATATTCATGAGGAATACAATGATCCACCAAATCTTCCATAAAACATTATTCAGCACTCAAAGAAGTAGCAACGTTAGTAAAAACATTAAGGCGCATTTTTCGATTACCAAATGCCATGTCAACGGTACCAAATCTACAATCAATGATTGCATGGGCAGTGTTCAAAAATGGTCGACCCAAGATAACATTTTGTGGTTGACTTGGGTCACCCGATGAATAATATAACACCAAAAATCCACAGGATAATAAAAATCCTCCACTTTCACAATTACATTCCGCACGATTCCAAAAAGGAGTTTATGAGATAAATCCGCCAATATAACCTTCATCTCAACACGTTTCAAAGAACCAAAATCATATTGGTCATATAAACCCCCGGGAGAATGCTTACTCCGGCCCCAAGATCTAGTAACGCCCTAGACATTTGAAAATCGCCTACTTGAATATTAATTAAGGGCGTTCCCGGATCTTGAAGCTTAGGAGGAAGATCTCCTTTTAAAACCACACTTACCCGCTCAGTTAAATCCACTCGTTTAGGCACTTTTTGTTGCCTCTTTTGAGTGCATAGTTCTTTTAAAAACTTAGCATACGCGGGCACTTGTTTTATTGCCTCAAGTAGAGGTAAATTCACTTTTATCTGTTTAAACACTTTCCACATCTCCTCCTTTTGAGGACATCTTTTAACAATTATATTTTTCTTACCCGGGTCAAGCAATTCCGAAGGAAATGGAACCACATTTGGTTCGACTTCCTTGTTTTTATCTTTTAATTTTGAAGTCTGACCCGGATTTTGTAACGGTTTTTCAAAAGTGACATGTTTAGTGGGTTTATTGGTTACAATTTCATCATCACTTTCATTACCCGTAATGTCCTCGACTTCCCCAATCAACCACACCCGGTGACAAATCAGCTTTATACTCTTTATCACTTCTTAACACACTAACATGATTTATAGGAACGTTACGAGATGAACTATGGGACGGGTTTACCTTAGTGTCGCTTGGCAGTTGGCCTTTATTTTTCTTTAATTCTGACATTTCAGTTGCGAGTTGACCCATTTGTGTAGTCGACAATTGGATGGCTTTATCTCGAACTTCATGCTTTTGCATTCGAGCTTCATCAAGTTGATTTCTCCGTTGCATCATCTTCAACATGTCCATAACTTTATTTCCACTTGATGAGCCTTGACCCGTGGACCCACTTTGAACACCACCCCTTTGACTTTGGAACCCTTGATTATTCCCGCCATTAAAATTGCCTTGGTTATTATATTGTTGGCGAGGAACATAATTTCCTTTATTTCCTTGAAAGTTCGGGTTGGATTGAGTAGCCGGATTTCCATAACGAAAATTCGGATGATTTCTCAACCGGGTGGTAAGTATTGGAGTTCATGTTGTAATCCTTCCACCTCCCCCTTGAAGTGCATTCACCTCTTCTACTTGTACTTGACCTACCGCACATACCTCCGAAGTATGACCCAACTCGTTACAATTCGTACAAACATCAATTACTTGATTAGTGGTTTGTACCCCTCCTTCCACGGCTTGTACTTGTGGTCTTTCGACTGCCGCTCTTGCTCTTATTCCGGTTTGAGATTTTCTCTTTGATGAAACCGCCATTTGTTCCAAATATGCCCAATCATCTTGTTCATAATTAGTACCAAATGTGCCATTTGTGGTTGCTCTCAAATCCCGTTCATCTTCCATACTCAACCCCTCATGAAAAGCATTCAACAACTCCCATAAAGTAATACCGTGATGAGGAAAATTTTTAATCATCATGTTAAACCTCTCGAATGCTTCATGAAACATTTCCCCCGATTGTTGTTGGAAGGTTCTCAAACTCCTTTTTGGATCATTGGTCTTTTGGGTCGTGTAGAATTCTTCTAATGAGCAGCTATGGGTTCGGTTGTGTGAGTTTGGTGTAATGTGGATGATGTTGAGTAGGTGTAATGAGCAGCTATGGGTTCGGTTGTGTGAGTTTGGTTCAATTCGCTTGATGCGGTAGGTATGGTAGTAGTGATAGGTGGAGGTGAAACGGGTGGAGGTGTGGATGTTAATGTTTGACCCGAAGAGGGAACTGGTGATTCTATGGTGCTGTTTGATACAGTTGGAGAGCCAAGAAGCTTGTTCTCCCTAAGTAGGACTCGGTTTCTTCGAAGTGTTAGGTCAATCTCAGGATCGACAACTAGTGGTGATGACCTGTTAGATCTTCTAGTATGCATATACCTGTAGGTACCTGCACACTAACACAACCAGCGCAAACATGAAAATAACAAACAATAAATACAGATACTAACACACGTTGCGCACTACTCCCTGGCAACGACACCAAAATTTGATGTAAGGTCGAAGACTCACTAAAAATAAACATTTATAACTAATTAGATAGCGATAAACGGGTGTCGAACACAAGGAGTTTGTGGAAAATGTGTTACTAAGTAGCTTTGTAACTAATCTATATTAAACTAAGTGCAAAAAGTAAAACCAATGATTTGGTTGTTTGGTTTGATTTAACAATAAGAACTAAAAACAATTTAACAAGTTTAAAATCAACATGAGAAAATATGCCTTCCCTCGGTTTCAGGTTTAAATGAATGTCAAAGTTAATGTTTAAACTGAGATGAACAATAGATAAAGTTCGTGTTTATGTAAACGATTGCGATAATTGAAGATCAAGACATAGCCATGGCAGTTATGAAATTCTGCGACGCGCCCACTGTAAGCTACGGTGGCTACCGTAGCTTACGGTAGCTTCCAAATGCCCTACGGTGGTTTTAAACTGCCATACGATGGGTTTTTCTTCAGATCACACCGTAGCTTACGGTGGATACCATAAGCTACGGTGGCCTTTAACATGGCCTCCTTGTTTTTGTCATAACTTTGTTGTTCCAAGTCCATTTTCATCACCGTTTTCGCCCACGTTCTCGTAATTTAATCATCTTGCTTTTTCAACCTGCAATTATACGAGTAGGCATAGTCAACTAATTCAAAAAAATAAAACGATTAAATGTATGATTATTAACTGTCTTAAATAACTTAAGGGTTGTCCCATGGACCACCCGTCAGTGATAAGCGGTGCTTAGATCAATACGGGTACCCAAGGCGGTTTGTAACGATTTCCAAAAATGAGAGGTAAACCGACCATCACGATCGGAGATAATGGTCAACGGCGTTCCATGGCGTCAAATGATGTTTTTGACATATAGTCGGGCTAATTCGCTTACGGAGGACATTTCTCAGAACGGTATGAAATGAGGCCACTTGGTCAAACGATCAATAATCACCCAAATACTATCATTGTGACTTTGAGTAGTGGGGAGTTTGGTAACGAAATCCATGGCTATGTCTTCCCATTTCCAAACGGGGATCGGAGGTTGCTCATTCAAACCAAATGGCTTTTGATGCTTGGCTTTAACCTTATAGCAATTGAGGCATTTAGATACATATACCGCGATATCTTTCTTCATTCCCGGCCACCAAAACATGGAATGAAGATCGGCATACATTTTATCTGCACCGCGATGAATAGATTTTCGTGACTTATGAGGTTCATCAAGGATGAACATTATTGGAGTTCGGCCACGATCGAGAACCCATAATTGGTCCAAATACTAGAACGCCACGATCGAGAACCCATAATTGGTCCAAATAACAGAGTAAGCCATTACGTTTGGTTTCAAGTTGGAGTTCGGCGCCACACGACATCTCGCCGTGTAAGTTACCCTCGGTGACGAAGACGTGTTGTGCGTCAAAGATGCGGTATTGGAGGTCAGATTGGATGGTGACACAATGGAGCTAGGAGAATTTAACATGACTCTTACGACTAAGAGTATCGGCCACGACATTCGCTTTCCCGGGGTGGTAGCGAATTTCGCAATCATAATCTCTTAACAATTCGGCCCCATCGTCTTTGTCTCATATTGAGGTCCTTTTGGTCGAAAATGTGTTGTAAACTTTTATGGTCAGTGAAGACCACACATTTCGTGCCGTAAAGGTAGTGTCTCCATATTTTCAAGGCAAACACGACCGCACCAAGTTCGAGGTCGTGTGTTGTGTAATTTTTCTCGTGCACCTTGAGTTGACGCGAAGTGTAAGCAATGACCTTGTCTCGTTGCATAAGAACACAACCAAGACCTTGAATAGAAGTGTTATAGAAGACAACAAAATCGTCATTGTCCTTGGGAAGAGCAAGGATTGAAGCATTGCAAAGCATGCCTTTAAGAGTTTGAAACGTTTTCTCTTGATCGGAATCCCATTCGTAAAAATTCCCTTTGTGGGTTAGTGCGGTAAGGGGTGAAGCAATCTTCAAAAAATTGAGGATAAAACGACTCTAACACCTTGCTAAACCAAGAAATGAACGAACCTCCGTTGGAGAGGACGGGGTCATCCAATTTTTAATGGCCTCAATTTTAGAGGGATCAACGTGAATACTCTTGTCGTTAACAACGCGGCCCAAGAATTGAATTTGCTTTAGCCAAAATTCACCTTTGGAGAACTTAGCGTAAAGCTGTTCCTTTCGTAACAAGTCGAGAATAGCGCGCAAAAGGTCTTCGTGCTCGACTCGTCTTTAGAGTATATCAAGATATCGTCGATGAAAATAATCACGAACTTGTCGAGGTAGGGTTTACAAACACGATTCATAAGGTCCATGAAAACGGCAGGAGAATTAGTCAACCCAAAAGGCATAACTCGGAACTCAAAGTGGCCATAACGAGTACGGAAGGCGGTCTTGGGTATGTCATCTTTGTGGACACGGAGTTAGTGATAACCCGAACGGAGATCAATCTTAGAGAAACATGCGGCTCGTTGGAGTTGATCGAAGAGATCATTGATACGTGGAAGGGGATAACGGTTCTTGATAGTAAGCTTGTTGAGCTCACGATAATCGATACACGTACGAAGAGTACCGCCTTTCTTCTTAACAAACAAGACGGGTGCGCCTCATGGAGACGAACTCGGGCGAATGAAATCCTTATCCGTGAGTTCTTGGATTTGGTTGGAGAGTTCTTGCATTTCAGAAGGTGCAAGACGGTAAGGTGCTTTGGCTACGGGGTTTGCTCCGGGTACGAGATCAATATGGAACTACATTTGACAAATGGGAGGGAGTTCGGAAATATCATTGGGAAATACTTCGGGGAAGTCGCGAGCAATCGGGATGTCGGAAAGTTTCTTTTCTTCGTCGGATTTTGTGGTGACGTGGGCTAAGAAGGCGACATACTTCTTGCACTAATAACGTTGGGATTCGAGACACGACATGAGGTTTATCTTTGAGAAGTGTCTTTCTTCGAGAACATTTAGAATCACTCCCCCATTGATAGGGATTCAAATAAGTTTCTCGAAACATAAAATTTCAGCATGGTGGAGAGAGAGCCAATCCATACCAATGATAACGTCGAAGCTACCTATTTGCATAGGGATAAGGTTGATAGAGAACTTTTGCCCATTGAGAGTAATCGTGCAATTTCGAATGAGGGAGTCAATAGTGATCGAACTACCGTTGGCTATCTCTACCGTGAAGGGCTTAGATAATTTAGTATGGGGAACATCAATTATGTATTCAAAATCAAAGGAAATAAAGCTCCTATCGGCTCCCGAATCAAATAGTACCGAAGCATGGTTTGTATTAATTAGAAATGTACCATTCACCACATCATTCGAGTTTCGGGCTTGATGTTTATTGATGGTGAAATCTTGTCCTTGAGTTCCTCGAGGTGCTTGGGTTTTAGAAGTCTAATCTTGAGGGGTCAACACAATTGTAGCAAGCCCCAACGGGGTTAATTATAGGAGCACGAGGTTGGGTTGGTTTGTTGGTGCGAACCGCGGTGAAGCGGCTTGCACACGAGGTGCTTCTCGACAATATTGGGTAAGGTGGCTGAATCGGTGGAAATTGGTGCACAGCCGAAAAGTGCCTTGGGCCGGGTGGTAGCGTTGGCAAGTGTTACATACGGGTGTGGGCCGGTGTAGGGCTTCTTGTTTGGAGGGGGTTGTTGGGCTTGTGGTTGGGCAAGGACATAATTTTGGGAGTTGGGTTTTCTCTTGTTGTTGTGGTAGTGGGATGAGTTGTTGTGGTTGTTATTCTTGGAGGATTCAGACATAGAGGATTCGAACTTAGATTCCTTAGTGGGCTCAGGTGTGGGATTATCATTGGGTTTCTTAGAACTCTTCCGCGTCAAGGTCCCGGCCTTAACGTGGTTCTCGGTGAGGGTACCGGCTAGGGTGATGGCATCATGGAGGGTTTGAGGTTCACGATTTAGGAAGGAATCTTGGATTTTCATACGCAAACCCGAGATATACTTGTCGATTGAACGTTCAAGGGGAGTGACCATGTGGAGGATAAGAAGGCTCAGTTCATTGAAACGATCGTTGTAGATGGTGTCATTACCACTTTCTTGTTTCAAATTCCAAAATTCCTCTTCCAACTTTCGAAGCTCATGTTTCATGCAAAACTTCTTGAGAATGAGTTTCTTGAGGTCATCCCATGGCAAGGCCATGGCAACCTCGGCGCTAAGCGTGCGCTTCTCACCGTTCCACCATTTGAGGGCATTCTTCTTGAGTACGCTAGAGGCGTAAGTGGTTTTCTTATCCCCGGGACATTCACAATAGAGGAACACGCTCTCCATTTCTTCTAACCATTGGAGGAGAATAGTAGCATCGTCGATACCGAAGTATTCGGGCGGGTTGGCACTCTAGAATTGTTTGAGGGAGAAAACAATTGGGTTCGGAGTTGTGGATGATGTAGGAGTATTCACAGTTTGCAATTGAGAGATGATAGTTGGAGGGCTTCCACGATGCCCTTAGCAATGCGGGACGACATGCTGCTGCCAGAGTTGCCGCTACGACGGTTACGGTTGATGAGGCGGGAAGACATACTGAAAGGGGAAAATGTGTAAAATTTCGTGAGGCTCAGGTAACTTTTTTTGTATATGTATATGAGTTGCATTAGTTGATACTTGTGAATTTTATTAATAATTTGAAGTGGTGATTGTGGTTGATTGAGAATTTCATTACTTATGAGACTTGATTATATATCATTTTGAGAAATATATATATATATAAAATAACATAACTTAAATTAAAATACATGGGTTCGTTTGTTGGTTAGGGCTTCATGAACCACCATGGGTCCTTCCAACAAAATAAAAACATTGAAAACTCAAATAAAATCATTTAAAATCAAATTGAAGGGTGTTGAGGTAGACGGTTGAAGTAATTCGGGAACCACCCCGTATTTACATACTTCTCCCATCACCTTCAACAAAACACAATACAGAAAAACCAAGTTTAGCCACGTATCACCGTGAATTCGGTTTATAATTTAAGAGTGTGATCGTCACATGACCACATTTGATACAATGAGGGTAGTAGATTCGGTTTTGTTTGGTGTGATATGCTTTGGCTTAATAAGTTTCACACCCTTACCGAACACTCCAGAAAGGCAACCGGGTCTCGCGGTTGATTGAGATTTATGTGCATTGCACTTCCTTAGGCTCGCAAGCCTTGGTTTCAAGTCAAAAGTGTTCGGTAAACAAGTGTGTCACTCTTATAGTCTACTATATATCCGTCACACGAATCTTCCTCAAGGAAAGGGGAGTGAAAAAGCGGGATTTCTTAAGGAATTTCCCATTTTTTAAAAAAATCGTCCTATAGTTTTGAAAACAATTTTGAGAGGGAGGCATAGCCTCGTATTAAGTGTTTGCTTTTGTGTACAATTGAATATGATGAACAATATAAATTGCTAAGCTATATACGTATAGGGACCCTAAGCATGCTACTAAGTTGTTACGTCTAACCACCTATCTTATAGCCTTCGGCTCTGATACCAATCTGTCACACCCCAACCTACGGCGGAACATTCCGGGGCGCAACGTTGATTGTATCATAACTCATAAGACACTAATTAAAATACATGTGTCAATATCTAAATTATTCATTCATATATCAATTTCAAAAGCACAAACATTGTCTCAAAAGAATACCGTTACAATAAATATTCAAAACATAAATGACTTAAAGCTAATGTGTTCTTCATTCATCAAGCAACCTAAGGTATCAACTAACTTCAATACTTGATTCACCCAATAAAGCTACCTGCGTCATGCGTGAAAATATATATTTTTGTCTACATAACGTTGAGCAAGTAAACCACAGTTTTTGAGTATATATAATAATAAAAGGACAATTTCATGCAATAATCGTAAAGTACTGCAACCAGTAAACAATAGATAAAAGTTGTCTTTTCAACCGAATCGCATTGATAACGGTTAACTCCGACGACGTATGATCATACTAATGAGAATGAGGATGAGGATGAGGATGAGGTACCAACTAACATAAATTAAACACATAGTCATATTCTCACGTAACAACTAATCGAGCAATTACAATTATGCATATAACGGGATTGTAGTGAAAACAATAAGTTGATTTTGAACGCATAACGCCCCCAAAATTGTAAAGAGGTAAAAAAGGGGGGGGGGTGTGAATTTACTTACCTTAATGAGTGGACTTGTGAGGATAAGATAAATGAAAAGTTCGGTCAAACTCCTCGAGATGCGTCAACAAGGATTCCTAGTTGTTAAATATGATAATTGATTAAATATAATAATAACGAAATTCTAAGATTTATAACGGGTTTTGAGTTCGATATGGTTGTGTGTAACATTAAAATATTACTAAATACATTTTCGTTAATTATAAGGGTAAAAGTTAATGTTATTTTTGGTGGTGTTGTTGTTGTTGTTATCCTTATTATTAACAATAATATTAATAATAATAATAATAATAATTGTGATAATAATGATAATTATTAATAAGTAATAATAGTGGTAATAATAATAATAATGAAAATAATAATAATAGTAAATATTAATCGTAATAATAAAAGTTAACAAAACCGGGTTTTAGATGACGAGAACACGACTTAGGGTTGTCGGTTTTATAGGTTTAAGAATTTATTGAACTTATTTAATGATTATAAAAGGTATTTTATTACATAAATATCAAAAGAAAAAGAACAAGAAATAAAAAAACGGGTCTACTAGGTTTCGAACCCGCAACCTTACGTTTTAAGACACACACATAACCAACTGGACTAGATGTTCTTTTGGTTCTTATACAGTTTTGGAAAAAAAATATAAACACAACTCAACATGAGTATATGAACCCTAAGATTCAATCGCGATTTTGGATTCATGTTTGTTCAATTCAATAAGGGGCTATTGATCTACCATGAATCGCGATTCTAACCATACCAATTAATAGGATTATAACAACTGGTAAGATGGTGAACTTGATCAAGCTAGTTGTGGCCTGAAGTGGGTTAAATTAGAATCTGGGATGTTATTGTAAACTGAATTGGGTTTAGGGGAAAGGGTGGTGACGGGTCTAGGGTTATTTGGGTGCGTTAATTTGCGTTGAAACACTCAGTTTATATAGGATCAATTTTTAGGGTTCTTACGGGTTTAATATGGCTAATTGCATTAATCACGGGCTGGTTACTGGGAATAGGGCGTCGGTTAACGGATTATACGATTGAATATGCTAGATTCCATATTTGGTTTGATCAATTGAGCGGGAAATGAATGGGTTTTGGTGAAACGGGTTACGAACAGGGTCGGGTTTTGGGGTTTGGGTCAATCTGGTCGGACCAGTTAGGTTAGGGTTATTTTTTGAATATAATGTATTATTTTATAATATCAGAATTACATAACAAGTCCCTAGAGTTTATAGATGGAAACGAGAATGGGTTAAAGTTTGAGTTTGGGTGAAAATTGAAATTCATGTAAGTTTAAATATTTAACTATAAAACTAAAACAATTAAAAATACTCAATAAATGCGTCGATTTTATTAAATCAGTGACCCGAACAGTTAAACGGGTCGGGTATAATTACAAGAATATATAAATGAAAATCCCGAAATGTTTAGGATTTACTACTCGAAATTAGAAATTAAGCCGTAATGAAGAGGTGTGGGTACTTGGACTCCATTTGGTCCTTACGTTCCCAAGTGAACTCAGGACCTCGTTTAGAGTCCCAATGAACTTTGACAAGCATAATACGGCTACGCTTGGCTTCTTTGTCCATATGATCACGATTTCAACAGGCTTCTCGATAACGAACTTGTACTTCGTCGAGGGGTATGTGGAGATTCCCTTCGGCTAAGAATTTCTTGAGATTGGAAACATGAAAATTTGGATGAACATTGGAGATTTCTACGGGGAGATCGAGACGACACGCAACTCTACCAACCCTTTCAACGATCTCATACTGTCAAACAAAACGACGGGATAGTTTATTCCTTTTGCCAAAACGAACTACCCCTTTCCAAGGAGATACTTTGAGGAGAACTCGATCACCAACATTGAACTCGAGAGGTTTACGGCACTTATCGGCATAGCTCTTTTGAAGGCTACGAGCGACAACAAGATTTTGGTGAATAAGAGCGATTCGATCGGAAGTTTCTTGAACAAGCTCGGGACTTGTGATTTGCGATTCACCAACCTCGTTCCAACAAATTGGGGAACGGCATTTTCGGCCATAGAGAGCATGAAAAGGTGTCATGCCAATACTAGTGTGAAAACTATTATTGTAGGAAAACTCTACAAGTGGTAAATGAGTATCCCAATTTCCACCAAAGTCTAGTATGCAAGAGCGGAGCATATCCTCGAGAGTGTGGATTTATCTCTCGGATTGACCATCGGTTTACGGGTGATTGATGTGAGGTCGAAGACTCACTCAAAAACAAACCGATTACAACTAATTAGATAGCAATAAGCGGGTATCGAATACAAGGAGTTTTTGGAAAATGAGTTACTAAGTAGCTTTGTAACTAATCTATATTAAACTAAGTGCAAAAAGTAAAATTAATGATTTGGTTGTTTGGTTTGATTTAACAATAAGAACTAAAAACAAATTAACAAGTTTAAAATCAATATGAGAAAATATGTCTTCCTTCGGTTTCAGGCCTTTATGAATGACAAAGTTAATATTTAAACTGAGATGAACAATAGATAAAGTTCGTGTTCATGTAAACAATTGCGATAACTGAAGATCAAGTACTTGGATTATATTACGCAAGGTAATCACTTAAAAACCAATTAGTTTATCCAATCCCGAATCCCTCCCGATTAATCTCGATCGCTTAAAGCACCAAGAACTCTCGGTTTAGAACACAAATTCAACAAACTAAAAATCTATCAATCAATGCATAAACACCATAATAATGAAATCAATAAGATTAAACTATTATCTCAGAAATTGCATAAACATTTAACCAAACATTCATAAATAAACCTTACAATCCAAGGGAAAACACAAAGGGATTTAGCCGAGCATGATTCGGTTCATCATTCCTTCAATTAAAGTTTGTATATGAGTTAAAATCGAGTCTCTAATAATTACCACCTTCACAGTTGATCTAAAGCACCTCAAAATCGCCCCTAGGTTGTCCTTAAAGTAAAGATAATGATTAGAATATCAAAAGCCGTCCAAAATACAAGTAAATATGGCAGGTATGAAGTTCTGCGACGCGCCCTATGACATTCGTCAAAATTCAAATCTCGATTTATATTTGTTTTTGTAAACTTTTAATACGTAAACCCAACTCAACATTTTAAAACCTTATTTAATTATTATATAATATTAATATAGACCTCAATCTTAAATAAACCGATGTTTGTCATAATATAGTGTCGTTAAGAAAAACATATGAGGTCCAAACTTATTTTCGTAAAGTTATTAGTAGTTTTAAAAAACCTTTGAACTCATTTTAAACTTGATTGAACTTTGAGGGGCCTTTATGTAAATATATATATGTATATAAGAAAAACAAACACTAAACCTAATATATATAACATCAGCCGCACTCCCATCTTTCTCTGCCAATTTTCCGGCGCCAATTTCCGGCGTCCGGCGACCACCGGCGAGCACCACCATTTCGGCCACCACCTCCAACACACACACTCAACAACACAGCCGAACACCACCCACAACCTTTTTTCTCTTCCTTTTCGTTTATCCGGCGAGCTTCGGATTTCCGGCGAGGAGCCGGCGACGGCACTCCGGCCTCCCTCACTCTCGGCTCTCTCTCTCTCATTCTCTCTGGTCTCTCTCTCCGCCGGCACTGCTCCGCCATTCTCTCTCTCTATCTCTCTCTTCGGCTCTCTCTCTCTCTCCCCGTCATTCTCTCTCTCTATCTCTCTATCTATCTCCGGCTTCTCTCTCTCTCTCTTTCTCTCTGTTTCACTCTCTCTCTAGCTCTCTCCGACAACTCTTGCTCGGCTCTGACAAACTGTTATCGGCCAAACATCGTTTGTAGGTAAATTAATATTGGGGTTTGGTATTGTTAATTTTCATATATCGATTTGTCGGAATTAGATTGTTAATAATTGGTTTGGTAGTATCGGTTATGTTTTTGGTCAAATACTTTGAAATGAATCGGATTTGCGTTGTTGGTATGAATTGGGTAAAAGATGAACACCCGGGAAATGGATATAATAAATTCTTGGGTTTAATTATTTTGGTTCGGTTTGGTTGGTATGTTTATTAAATTAGAAGTCTTGGGTTCGGGTCATCCTAGATCGGTTTTTGGTATTGTTTCTTGTTATACTTAATAAATTTATTATTAATATTAATATTAACATAAATACGTAAAGATTATTATTATTATAATTATTGTTATTATTATTAACTAGATAATTATTAGTATTATCATTATTATTATTAACAAGATTATTAATATTATTATTATTACTATTTTCTTTTAACAAAACTATTATTATTATCATTATTATTATAAATATTAAAGTTATTATTATTATTAAAGATCATATTATTATTATCTTCATATTATTATCATCAATTATTAGCAATAATATTATTATAGTTATTTTATGAATTCGTTTAGAAATCAAACCGACATCGAGTATAATATCATTATTTACTATCAATATTATTTATTATTATTATTATTTTTATTAACAACATTTTAATTAATACTAAGATCGTTATTCTTAAACTAATATTATTAGTATTATACTAAATTAGTATTATTAATAATAATTATTGTTATTATTATTATCATTATTATTTTATATATCTATATATATATATTCATAACATGTTCTAAAACTATCATTATCATTATTATCATCATCATAAATAATATTATTATAAGCTTCATTGTAAATTCATTTTCATAAAAACCGAACTCTTGATTTAAAAACGTCTTGCTTATATTTAATATTGGTTAGTTATTTAAAAGCCCAATAAAATAATATTATTTTATTTTAATTGTCATTTAAGTACGAGTCCCTAACCATTAACAAATTAACCGATAATCCGATTTACAACCAAACCTCCTCGTTCAATGTTTCCAATATAGTTTCATTATGGTTTCAAGTTCATCAATATATATTACATTATTTATTTTAGCTAAGGTGTTTATCGTTTCAAGTCGGATCTGTTCGTTTACCGTTCGAGCCTCATTTATTTATCTATTTATTTCTCGGTTCATCAATTGAGGTGAGTACTTTCATACCCCTTTTTCCGTCTTCCGTTTTGGGGTGAAATTTCATACTTATCAAACTAAATGCTTTATTTACTTGAATCTTTTAACCCACAAACGTGATTGTATACTTTACTTAAATAATTGCTCGATTTGGTGTTCTATGCTTACATGCTTATATGCTTATGAGTTTACCGCTTTTGGAAGGTTGATTCATAAATCCGTGAACTATTTAGTATTCTCTTATAGCACGGTGCCGTTAATGTATTCTTATTAACAACTTCATGAAATCCGAATCTATTTGGTATTCCTTTATAGACGGTGCCGCTAATGTATTCTTATTAGCGACTTCATATTATCCATATTGTTGCTTTTATTTATTGTTTTGTATACAAGTTTTGTGGTTTTTTATTACTATATACTTATATACTCAAACTTATGAATTGCTCACCAACCTTTGTGTTGACAAACTTTATTTTATGAAATGTTACAGGTTTGACTTTTGTTGACTCGAGGACTTGACGAAAACGTTACCAAGACTATTAGGATATTAGTAAAACGAACAATATAATTGCTACTTGTATTCAACTTGTTTGTGTAGACGAGAATTGTTGTTTATTGATTTGTTGAAATAAAATGAGTTGAATAAATATTGTCACTTTAAATAGTGTCTTATATATTTGTCCAATCACGTTGCACCCCGGCATGTTCCGCCGCCTTTGGTCGGGGTGTGACACGCCCACCGTAAGCTATGGTGGCCACCATAGCTTACGGTATCTTCCAAATGCCCTACGGTGGTTTTAAACTGACATACGGTGGGGTTTTCTTCAGATCCCACCATAGCTTACGGTGGCTACCGTAAGCTACGGTGGCCTTTAACATGGCCTCCTTGTTATTGTCATAACTTTCTCGTTCCAAGTCCGTTTTCTTCACAGTTTTCGCCCACATTCTTGTAATTTCATCATCTAGCTTTTCCTACCTGCAATTATACGAGTAGGCGTAGTCAAATAATTCTAAAAAATAAACTGATTAAATGCATGATTATTAACGGTCTTAAATCACTTAAGGGTTGTCCCATGGACCACCCGTCACATTCCAACACTTACTCGTTGCTTGCCCTCAAGCAACACCTCAAACAACAAATTTTTTTTAATATTTTTTAACTTATAACCACCAAACAAACCAAACATTCCGGCTCAGTTAAGGCAAGTCATACCCTATTCCCTCATTTCTATCGGTTTGGACTGATATACTTGATGTTCTATTTAAACCATAAAATTCTAACCAAACCTAACATGCTTTCGGTTTTTACCCATACATAGCACACATTTACACATATAACCAATTCTCCTCGCAAACGCTTGTACAATCATCAAATCTCCACCTATGTAAATGCTTTGGCATAAATGCAAATCAATAGGTCTTATAACGGGTTATAATGGGGCTAGGTGTAAGGGTATGGAAAGTGAATATTGAAAGTAGCTCAAACGATCTGTTCCGGCCTATTACAAACAAACTAAGTAAACAATGAAATAAACAACTATAAACATCACTAACTTCTCTTTTTCTCTCTTTTTTTTACTACATAATACATGAACATTGCAACTTTTACACATTTCTTTTATCCTTTTTTTAAGCATAATAACATAATTCTTAATACATTCTATTGATAAATACTAAAACAATTACAAAGAAACCTATTAAGCCGGATCGTCTCGCAATATAACACCAGGGTTAATTAAGTGACAGAATAAGCACAAAAATGTTTTCTAAGGGAACCAACCCCCCTCCCCTCTCATTATCCACGTTCATATATGTAATATACGAGGCCCAACCAATAAATCTCACACTCGCACTCATCTAGACGAGGCTTAACCTAGTTGCCTCTATCACTTTTGCATTTATGTTAAGCTAAGATCTCGAAATGCACTAATTATACAAGTTCTATCGGAGAAAACTCAACTTTCTCAACAATCCTTATTTTCTCAACTCGCAAGTATAAACGAACATGTTATGCAAATTATTGCACCAAATGCATGCTAACCTTGATTGGAATACTAAACAACCTCCTTTTAAAAACAACTAGTCAAACATGTTATTTAGGGAATTGTGACCATGAAAAGGGACCCGAACCTTACCCCACCAATCTTACCACATTCCGATTTATTTAATTTTTTTCTAATTTTTATATGTTTTTTAGATCAAATGAAATTTTTTCAAAACAACGAAATTTTCCTCATCCCCACACTTGGGATACATTGTCCCTAATGTATGGTTTTTGCACAAAATTTTTTTATTTTTATTTATTTATTATTATTATTATTATTATTATTATTATTATTATTATTATTATTATTACTATTATTATTATTATTTTATAACACACCCCCATCGGACCACAACCCTTTAATCAATATTGCACATACACCACCCTACCACCCAAACCAAAAACAATGCAAAAAGAAATATTTACCAATATACAAATTGAGACAAGAAAGCACGTGATTAGTAAAAACGTGGCCGAGCGGGCCTAAATATGGACGTCATCACATCCGATAACTCACCGAATCTAAATGTGCCTTGATCATCACCACTTTGCTCGTCTTTTTGTTGTTGCGAGGTACCTTGACTTGAACCTTGATTTGGATCCACCCACATGGAATGATTCAATGGTGGTGTCGGGTATGACACACTACCATCATACGGTGGCAGATTGGTGTAATCCACAATTGGCGGGTCGGCAACAAGTGGCTGCCCCGCATGCCACGCGTCATCCAATTGTCGGTAACGATCATCAATATATCGGTTGTTCATCTCTTTCTCAAAGGCATAAGCATGGGTTCGGTTCCATTGCTCTTTTCGATCATATTTTTGCTTTAATGCCCTTTTCAAACTTGTACCTATGAAAGTTTGTTGATCAAATATGGTTTGAGAAGATTCGGACCAATTCCCAAACGTAGGTGGTCTTTTTCGTTCTACAACCTCTTGCATAGTCCCTAGATAGGCGCAACTTGAATCATATGGCCTTTGTGTATAGTCAAACGCACTTCCCACATAACCCGACTGCATACCCGGTTGCCTCACATTCCAACTCGGTCCCGCTTGTCCCGCATCCATGTGAGCTACATTTGGCTCATATTGATACGCCTCATCACCACTTACTTCATCTTTACTTTCTAGTTCATCCTCTTCACCCACATTCAATGGTATTACATCATCCTTCAATATTCTCCATTTTCTTCCATCACTTTTCAACTTATGGTACCGTTCGGATTATGAGTATACCCAACCGGACCCCAATCGTATAATGTCGAATGGTTTGAACTTTTTTTAAGAACCCTTATCACCTTCACCAATTTCCCCGTACTTCTTTAACAATTCCGTGATCAATCGAAAGTGAGGTATGATTTTTTATCCACAATGTTTCCAAATAAACCGATTATAACTAATTAGATAGCGATAAGCTGGTGTCGAACACAAGGAGTTTGTGGAAAATGTGTTACTAAGTAGCTTTGTAACTAATCTATATTAAACTAAGTGCAAAAGGTTAAATCAATGATTTAGTTGTTTGGTTTGATTTAACAGTAAGAACTAAAAACAATTTAACAAGTTTAAAATCAATATGAGAAAATATGCCTTCCCTCGGTTTAAGGTTTCTATGAATGTCAAAGTTAATGTTGAAGCTGAGATCAACAATATATAAAGTTCATGTTTATGTAAACGATTACGATAATTGAAGATCAAGTACTTGGATTTTATAACGCAAGGTAATCACTTAAAAACCAATTAATTTATCCAACCCCGAAGACCTCCCGATTAATCTCGATCGCTTAAAGCACCAAGAATTGACGGTTACGAATTCAATAAACTAAAAATCTATCAATCAATGCATAAACACCATAATAATGAAATCAATAAGATTAAACTACTATCTCAGAAATTGCATAAACATTCAACCAAACATTCATAAATAAACCTTACAATCCGAGGGAAAACACAAAGGGATTTAGCCGAGCATGATTCGGTTCATCATTCCTTCAATTAAAGTTTGCATATGAATTAAAATCGAGTCTCTAATAATTACCACCCTCACAATTGTTCTAAAGCACCTCAAAATCGCCCCTAGGTCATCCTTAGAGGAAAGATAATGATTAGAATATCAAAAGCCGTCCAAAATACAAGTAAATATGGAAGTTATGAAGTTCTGTGACTCGCCCACCGTAAGCTACGGTGGCCACCGTAGCTTACGGTGGCTTCCAAATTCCCTACAATGGTTTTAAACTGCCATACGGTGGGGTTTTCTTCAGATCCCATCGTAGCTAACGGTGGCTACCGTAAGCTACGGTGGCCTTTAACATGGCCTCCTTGTTTTTGTTATAACTTTTTCGTTCCAAGTTCGTTTTCTTCACCGTTTTCGCCCACGTTCTCGTAATTTCATCATGTAGCTTTTCCTACCTGCAATTATACGAGAAGGCGTAGTCAAATAATTCCACAAAATAAACCGATTAAATTCATGATTATTAAAGGTCTTAAATCCTTTAAGGGTTGTCCCATGGACCACCCGTCACATTCCCACACTTACTCGTTGCTTGCCCTCTAGCAACATCTCAAACAACAATTTTTTTTTTCATTTTTAACTTATAACCACCAAACAAACCAACAATTCCGGCTCAGTTAAGGTCCCAAGTCATACCCTATTCCCTCATTTCTAACTCGGTCCCGCTTGACCCGCATCCATGTGAGCTACATTTGGCTCGTCTTGATACGCCTCATCACCACTTACTTCATCTTCACTTTTTGGTTCATCCTCTTCACCCGCATTCAATGGTTTTGCATCATCTTTCAATACTCTCCATCTTCTTCCATCACTTTTCAACTTATGTACCGTTCAGATTGTCAGTATACCCAACCGGACCCCAATCGTGTAATGTCGAATGGTTTGAAATTTTTGTAAGAACCCTTATCACCTTCACCAATCACCCCGTACTTCTTTAACAATTCCATGATCAATCGACAGTGAGGTATGATTTTTCTATTCACACTGTTTCGGCTTATCCATATATTACTGATTACCAAGAAATGGTATGGAATACGTGGTGATCCATGTAACAACATGTATAAAATGGGTACTTCAGGATACCTTACATCGATTCTGTCACCCCGACGTGGAATTATATCCTGGATGCTTATCATCAACATCTACTTTGCTTCCATCCTCAAATTTTTTCGGTACAGCTTCCCGGCGTATGTCCCGGGCAAAAACAGATAATCCAACATGGTGTTCCACCATTGGGTGCTTCTCCGGTGCAAAATACAAATCGTCCAAATCCGGGCACATATACTGGCTTTGCAGGTTACTATCAAACTTCGCCACTCGTCTCAAACTATCGAATGACATTTCCACCTCAATCCCATTCACGGTACCAATTAAATTGTTCTTTGTTGGATGATTACATGTAACCCATCTTAAAGTATCCACCCATTCTTGTATCTCTATATCATATAAGTTAGTTGATTCCTTGTCCCAGCACTTCAAGGCCGTTCCCAACCCAACACTCGGAACTTCTCGGTGACCCCAAACGGACCAAAATCTACTTCCCTCACTTCCTTTTCACAAATATATGCTTCTTTTCGTTGCATTAATGAGTTCATTTGATCATGGAATAATTCCGCTTGCCATTCCCGAGGTTGGTCTGCCAAAGACCCCGCATTCCAGATTGTCTTTTCACCTCGTTGATCCTCTTCCTCTTCTTCCATATCTGCTTGAAGTACTAGTCTTCTTCTTTTTTGTTGTTCAGCAGGATTGCTTGAAGACCCAACTGGTTCCTTCCCTTTTCGACCCATTCTGAACACACAAACAACAATAAAAGAGCAAGTTATTCACTTTTCAACCTTAAACATCCCCACACTTGCTTAACATTATGATTAAAGATGCTAATTAGACACATTATTCAATTTTTCAAACAATTTCAAAAAAAATTTACATTATGTCCACTATATGACAAACAATTCGCCCATAATTATGTTTCAATTCATACTAATAATCTTCAACCATAACCCATTCAAACTCACTATTCATACTATTCAACAATTCAAGCAAGTGTGGATATAGAAACAATTATGAACAACATACAATTCCATGGCAATACACCATCAAGAATGAGAATAAATTACATACCTTAGTGTTTTAGAAGATGAAGGTAACCAAAGCTTCAAAATAAACCAAAACCCACAAATGTTCGGGCTTAATTGTCCAAAATCGACCAGCAAAACAACAGATTCTTCCAATTACAATGATATAATTGAAACCCTTGTGAAATTCTAGCCAAAATAGACCCAAAAATTGATTGAATTGGTTAAGAGATGAGAAAGTTATGATAGATTGAAGTGGGAGTTAGGGTTTTAAGGTTTTGAGATTATGAGGAAGATGATGGTTGAATGTGTGGTAAATAAGATGGGAAATTAGTTTATGTGGTAGGGATTAATTGTGAATTATTTTTAAACAATACCGGGACCCAGCTGACCATCGTCCACCGTAAGCTACGGTGGCCACTGTAGCTTACGGTGGCATCTGAAACTCAAAACTCTATCGTAAGGCAGCTTGTGGCTGTCGTAAGGATTTCCAAATCCACCATAGCCTATGGTGGATACCGTAGGTTACGGTGGCCCCTGTAGGTCTTTTCAATTTTTTTTAAACATTATAAAAATACAAAACAAAAAACCTATAAAAACCAAAAAAACAAATAAAAATTACCCTACCCCACTTGAAATATCAGAGTTGTCCCCAACACAGTAAAGAAATTTGTTAAAATTTCCCCACACTTGAGTCGAACTTATTTTAAGACGAGAACAGTAATTTTAAAAACCAAATTGAATAAAAACTAAATTAACCTAACTAAAATACACAACATAACTTGGCCTCTTAATTTGTTTCCTCGTCCGGTGAGCTTAAAAAGTAACCTACCCTATCCACATCCAGCATATTGATGTCTTTTCCTTCCAAGTAAGGTTTAAGTCTTTGACCATTTACCACTTGTTTCGTTTGATCTTTAACATCTTCTATCTTTATATCACCAAACTGACCCACTCTTGTGATGCTATATGGACCCATCCATTTACTATTTAGCTTACCCGGAAACAACTTAACCTTGAATTGTACAACCACACCTTTTGACCCACTTCAAAAGTCCTTTTTCTCAACTTTGCATCATGGACCTTTTTTTGTTTGTCTTTATATGTAGAAGCACATTCATATGCCTCATCCCGAATCTCCTCAATCTCATTCAATTTCAACTTTCTCAATTCGCCCGCTTCCTTATAATCTACGTTCACATTCTTGATCGCCCAAAATGCTCGATGTGCCAACTCCATTGGTAAATGGCACCCCTTCCCATATACCAAACAATAAGGAGTTGTACCAACTGGAGTTTTGTAGGCGGTCCGATATGCCCACAACGGATCATCTAACTTGGATGACCAATCCTACCTATAGACCCGCACCGTTTTCATCAAAATTTCTTTAATTTGTTGGTTGGACACTTCAACTTGTCCACTCGTTTGTGGATGATAAGGAGAAGCAATTCGGTGATTCACATTATACCTTTTTAAGATTTTTCCAAAATTAAAATTCTTAAAGTGCGACCCACCATCACTGATAATAACCCGCTGGATACCAAAACAAGCAAAGATGTTTGCTTGAACAAATTTACTAACCACCGAATGGTCGTTAGTTCTCGTTTGTGGGAAATCGTTCGTTTATCTCCATCGGATCATCAACACCTTCATGTGAAATCCAAGACAAATGATCCGCCACTACATTCTCACAACCCTTCTTGTCCCGGATTTCATGATCAAATTCTTGAAACAATAACACCTATCAAATCAAACGCGGTTTCGTGTCTTTCTTCTCCGTCAAATATCGGACCGCGCTATGATCCGAGTACACCACAACTTTACTTCCCAAAATATACGACCGAAATTTATTAAAGGCGTACACCACCGCAAGTAACTCTTTTTCGGTAGTGGTGTAATTCAATTGCGCCTCGGATAAATTTCTGCTCGCATAATATATCACCACCGGATTTTTCTCCACTCTTTGACCCAATACCGCTCCAATCGTGCTATCGCTAGCATCACACATGATTTCAAACGGATTTGACTAATCCGGTGATTGTAAAATGGGTGCTTCCACTAACTTTTCCTTCAAACTGTCAAAATCTTGCAAACATTTATCAGTGAACTCAAAGGGGTCATCCTTCAATAAGAGTTACATAAAGGTTTTGAAATTGCACTAAAACACTTAATGAATCTCCTATAAAATCCGGCATGTCCCAAAAATGACCATACCCCTTTGATATTTTTCGAGGGTGGTAAAGATGAAATTACTTTTATTTAGCTTGGTCAACTTCTATTCCCCTAGTTGACACCACATGACCCAACACAATGCCCTCTTGCACCATGAAGTGACTTTTTTCCCAACTCAACACCAAGTTTGTTTCAAAACAACGTTTTAAAACCTTTTCTAAATCATTAAGACAAAACTCGAAAGTTGAGCCAAAAATGGAAAAATCGTCCATAAAACTTCAAGTGACTCTCCGACCATGTTGGAAAATATGCTCATCATGCATCTTTGAAAAGTGGTCGGGGCATTACACAGTCCAAATGGCATTTGCCTAAAGGCAAAAGTACCATATGGACAAGTAAATGTGGTCTTGTGTTGGTCATCAGGATGAAATGCAATTTGATTGTAACCAGAATATTCATCCAAAAAACAATAATATTTTTACCAGAAGTTTTTCAATTATTTGATCAATGAATGGTAACAGAAAATGGTCTTTTGAGGTTGCATTATTTAATTTTCTCTAATCAATGTACACTCGCCACACGGCTACCGGTCGGGTAGCGATTTGTTCACCATTATCATCTTTAATTACCTGGATGCCGGCTTTCTTGGGTACTACCTGTGTCAGGCTCACCCATGCACTGTTTGAAATTGGATAAATGATCCCCGCATCCAACCACTTAATCACCTCCTTCTTTACCATTTCTCGCTAATTTGGGCTCAGTCTTCTTTGAGTTTCCCTTGTTGGTTTAGCCTCCTCATCAGTGATTATTTTATGCATAACAATCGAAGGACAAATACCCTTTAAATCTGCAAGTGTCCATCCAATGGCAGATTTATGTGCTCCCAAAACCTTTACCAACGCCTTCTCTTGATCTTCCTCCAAGTTAGAAGCAATGATAACTGTCAACGCACACACACCATCCGCAACGCACACACATGTACCTATTCAGAATCATCACAAATACAAGCTTCCACAGAATCTTCATCATATTCATGAGGAATACAATGATCCACCAAATCTGCCATAAAACATTTTTCACCACTCAAAGAATTAGTAACGTTAGTAAAAACATTAAGGCGCGTTTTTTGATAACCAATCGCCATGTCAACGGTACCAAATCTACAATCAATGATTGCATGGGCAGTGTTCAAAAATGGTCGACCCAAGATAACATTTTGTGGTTGACTTGGGTCACCCGATGAATAATCTAACACCAAAAAATCCACAGGATAATAAAATCCTCCACTTTCACAATTACATCCCGCACGATTCCACGAGGGAGTTCATGAGACAAATCCGCCAATTCAACTGTGGTCTCAACACGTTTCAAAGGACCAAAGTCATATTGGTCATATAAACCCCCGGGAGAATGCTTACTCCGGCCCCAAGATCTAGTAACGCCCTAGACATTTGAAAATCGCCTACTTGAATATTAATTAAGGGCGTTCTCGGATCTTGAAGCTTAGGAGGAAGATCTCCTTTTAAAACCGCACTTACCCGCTCAGTTAAATCCACTCGTTTAGGCACTATTTGTTGCCTCTTTTGAGTGCATAGTTCTTTTAAAAACTTAGCATACGCGGGCACTTGTTTTATTGCCTCAAGTAGAGATAAATTCACTTTTACCTGTTTAAACACTTCCCACATCTCCTCCTTTTGAGGACCTCTTTTAACAATTACATTTTTCTTACCCGGGTCAAGCAAATCCGAAGGAAATGGAACCACATTTGGTTCGACTTCCTTGTTTTTATCTTTTAAATTTGAAGTTTGACCCGGATTTTGTAACAGTTTTTCAAAAGTGACATGTTTAGTGGGTTTATTGGTTTCAATTTCATCATCACTTTCATTACCCGTAATGTCCTCGACTTCCCCATCAACCACACCCGGTGACAAATCAGCTTTATATTCTTTATCACTTCATAACATACTAACATGATTTATAGGAACGTTACGAGATGAACTATGGGACAGGGTTACCTTAGTGTCGCTTGGCAGTTGGCCTTTATTTTTCTTTAATTCTGACACTTCAGTTGCGAGTTGACCCATTTGTGTGGTCAACGATTGGATGGTGTTATCTCGAACTTCATGCTTTTGTATTCAAGCTTCATCAAGTTGATTTCTCCGTTGCATATCTTGTTGCATCATCTTCAACATGTCCATAACTTCATTTCCACTTGATGAGCCTTGACCCGCGGACCCACTTTGACCACCACCCCCTTGACCTTGGAACCCTTGATTATTCCCGCCATTAAAATTACCTTGGTTATTATATTGTTGGAGAGGAACATAATTTCCTTGATTTTCTTGAAAGTTCGGGTTGGATTGAGTAGCTAGATTTCCATAACAAAAATTTGGATGATTTCTCAACCCGAAGTGGTAGGTATTGGAGTTCATGTTGTAATTCCTACCACCTCCCCCTTTAAGTGCATTCACCTCTTCTACTTGTACTTGACCTACCGCACATACCTCCGAAGCATGACCCAACTCATTACAATTCGTACAAACATCAATTACTTGATTAGTGGTTTGTACCCATCCTTCTTCCACGGCTTGTACTTGTGGTCTTCCGACTGCCGGTCTTTCTCTTCTTCCGGTTTGAGATTTTCTCTTTAATGTAACCGCCATTTGTTCCAAATATGCCCAATCATCTTGTTCATAGTTAGTACCAAATGTGCCATTTGTTATTGATCTCAAATCCCGTTCATATTCCATACTCAACCCCTCATGAAAAGCATTCAACAACTCCCATAAAGCAATACCGTGATGAGGGCAATTTTTAATCATCATGTTAAACCTCTCGAATGCTTCATGAAACATTTCCCACGATTGTTGTTGGAAGGTTCTCAAACTCCTTTTTGGATCATTGGTCTTTTGGGCCGTGTAGAATTCTTCTAAGAATCTTTGTTGCATCTCGGCCCAAGTATTAATGGATTCTGAAGGCAAAGTGCAAAACCATCTCTTTGCCTTGTCTTCCAACGAAAATTGAAATAAGACCAACTTAACCTCATCTGATGTAAAACCTTGACCCCCAATCGTGTTGCAAATAGAGTCATATGCCTCCAAATGAAAGTAAGGTTCCTCCGTTGCTAGACCCTTATACTTTGGTAGACTTTGGAGGGAATTGGTTCTCACTTCAAATGTCCCCCCTTTTTGATTGTAAGGAATAACCACCGGAGATGGATTATTAGTGATTATCGGTCGGAAATGAGCTTCAATACCCCTTACCATTTCTCTTGCATGCCTTCTTGGTACCCCCATTGATACTCTTGGTTGACCCATTTGCCTGCAAATGGGCCTTGGAGGTGCAAATTGTTGAAACTGTGGTTGGGGCATTTGTTGTTGAAACTGTTGTTCTTGTTGTTACCCTTGTTGTGGAGCTTGTGGCTGTTGAATAATCGGTGGCGGTTGAACTTGTTGAACAACCACTGGTTGTTGTGGAGCTTGTTGTTGAATAACCGGTGGTGGTTGTCTATTAAGCTCTTGCAACGGTTCCGGTAGTTGCCATTGACCATAACCAGAATTTTCCAGATTTACTTTTTTGCTTCCATCACCTCCCACATAGTAACATTGCACTTCATACCCCTCAAATTCACTGTCAAACCCATATCCGTATCCATCACCTTGCGTTCTTGAATGTTGCATGGAAGGTGGGGGTTGATATTGGTAGCTTGATTGTGATTTTGGAAACGTTGGTTGTGGGTGTTTTTGAGATGACAATGCACCAAAGGTAGGAAATAGATGGCAATGTGGATGATGTTGAGTAGGTGTAATGAGCAGCTATGGGTTCGGTTGTGTGAGTTTGGTTCAATTCACTTGATGCGGTAGGTATGGTAGTAGTTATAGGTGGAGGTGAAACTGATGGAGGTGCGGATGGTAATGTTTGACCTGAAGTGGGAACTGGTGATTCCATAGGACTCGGTTTCTTCGAAGTGTACGGTCAATCTCAGGATCGATAACTAGTGGTGATGACATGTTAGATCTTCTAGTATGCATACACCCGTAGGTACCTGCACACTAACACAACCAGCGTAAACCCGAAAATAACAAACAATAACTACAAAAACTAACACACGTTGCGCACTACTCCCCGGCAACAGCGCCAAAAATTGATGTGAGGTCGAAGACTCACTCAAAAATAAACCGGTTATAACTAATTAGATAACAATAAGTGGGTGTCGAACACAAGGAGTTTGTGGAAAATGTGTTACTAAGTAGCTTTGTAACTAATCTATAATAAACTAAGTGCAACAAGTAAAATCAATGATTTGGTTGTTTAGTTTGATTTAACAATAAGAACTAAAAACAATTTAACAAGTTTAAAATCAATATGAGAAAATATGTTTTCCCTCGGTTTCAGGTTTCTATGAATGTCAAAGTTAATGTTTAAACTGAGATTAACAATAGATAAAGTTCGTGTTTATGTAAATGATTGCGATAATTAAAGATCAAGTACTTGGATTATATAGCGCAAGGTAATCACTCAAAAACCAATTAGTTTATCCAACCCTGAATCCATCCTGATTAATCTCGATCGCTTAAAGCACCAAGAACTGACGGTTTAGAACACAAATTCAATAAACTAACAATCTATCAATCAATGCATAAACACCATAATAATGAAATCAATAAGATTAAACTACTATCTCAGAAATTGCATAAACATTCAACCAAACATTCATAAATAAACCTTACAATCCAAGGGAAAACACAAAAGGATTTAGCCGAGCATGATTCGGTTAATCATTCCTTCAATTAAAGTTTGCATACGAATCAAAATTGAGTCTCTAATGATTACCACCCTCACGATTGATCTAAAGCACCTCAAAATCGCCCCTAGGTCGTCCTTAGATGAAAGATAATGATTAGAATATCAAAAGCCATCCAAAACACAATTAAATATGGCAGTTACGAAGTTCTACGAAGCGCCCTTCGTAAGCTACGGGGGCCACCGTAAGCTACGGTGGCCACCGTAGCTTATGGTGGCTTCTAAATGCCCTACGGTGGTTTTAAACTGCCATACGGTGGGTTTTTCTTCAGATCCCATCGTAGCTTACGGTTGCTACCGTAAGCTACGGTGGCCTTTATCATGGCCTCCTTGTTTTTGTCATAACTTTCTCGTTCCAAGTCCGTTTTCTTCAACATTTTCGCCCACGTTCTCGTAATTTCATCATCTAGCTTTTCCTACCTGCAATTATACGAGTAGGCATAGTCAACTATTTCCACAAAATAAACCGATTAAATGCATTATTATAAACGGTCTTAAATCACTTAAGGGTTGTCCCATAGACCACCCGTCGGTGATAAGCGGTGCTTAGATCAATACGGGTACCCAAGGCGGTTTGCAACAATTTCCAAAAATTAGAGGTAAACCGACTATCACGATCGGAGATAATGGTCAACGGCGTTCCATAGCGGCAAATGATGTTCTTGACATAGAGTCGGGCTAATTCGCTTACGGAGGACTTTTCTCAGAACGGTATGAAATGAGCCGACTTGGTCAAATGATTAACAGTCACCCAAATACCATCATTGCGACCTTGAGTAGTGGGGATTTTGGTAACGAAATCCATGGCTATGTCTTCCCATTTCCAAACGGGGATCGGAGGTTGCTAAAGCAAACCAAACGGCTTTTGATGCTCGACTTTAATCTTAGAGAAAGTGAGGCATTTAGATACATATACCGCGATATCATTCTTCATTCTCGGCCACCAAAACATGGAATGAAGATCGGCATACATTTTATCTGCACCGGGATGAATAGAGTATCATGACTTATGAGCTTCATCGTGGATGAACATGCGAAGGCTGCCATGATCGAGAACCCATAATCGGTCCAATTAACAGAGTAAGCCATTACGTTTGGTTTCAAGTTGGAGTTTGGCGCCACACGACATCTCGCCGTGTAAGTTACCCTCGGTTACGAAGACGTGTTGTGCATCGAAGATGCGGTATTGGAGGTCAGATTGGATGGTGACACAATGGAGCAAGATGAATTTAACATGACTCTTACTAATAAAAGAATCGGCCACGACATTCGCTTTCCCGGGGTGGTAGCAATTTCGCAATCATAATCGCTTAACAATTCGGCCCATCGTCTTTGTCTCATATTGAGGTCCTTTTGGTCAAAAATGTGTTGTAAATTTTTATGGTTGATGAAGACCACACATTTCATGCTTTAAGAAGGGTCTTTCTTTGAGAATGTTTAGAATCACTCCCCCCATTGATAAGGATTCGAATAAGTTTCTCGAAACATAAAATTTCGGCATGGTGGAGAGAGAGCCAATCCATACCAATGATAACGTCGAAGCTACCCATTTGCAAAGGGATAAGGTCTATTGAGAACTTTTTCCCATTGAGAGTAACCGTGCAATTTCGAATGACAAAGTCAATAGTGATCGACCTACCGTTGGCTATCTCTATCGTGAAGGGCTTAGATAATTTACTACGGGGTACATCAAGTATGTATTCAAAATCAAAGGAAATAAAGCTCATATAGGCTCCCGAATCAAATATTATCGAAGCATGGTGCTTATTAACTAGAAACGTACCATTCACCACATCATTCGAGTTTCGGGATTAATGAGCATTGATGGTGAAAGCTTGTCCTTGAGTTCCTCGAGATTCTTGGGTTTGAGAAGTCGAAGCTTGAGGGGTTGGAGGTTGATAGGCTTGCATGACCATGGGTTGAGCTTAAAGAGTTGGAAGAGCCATGAGTTGGGGTACTTGGGGTTGATAAGTTTGCACTTGATAGGCTTGGAAGGTGTAGTAAGGTTGTGGTGCAACATAGGCTTGGTGGGCTTGAGCGAGTCGAGGACACGAGTTACGAAGGTGATTTGGGTCACCATAATTGTAGCAAGCCCTAACGGGGTTAATTATTGGAGCACGAGGGATGGCTCGGTTGGGTTGGTTTGTCGGTGCGAACCGCGGTGAAGCGGCTTGCACACGAGGTACTTCTCGACAATATTGGGTAAGGTGGCCGAATCGGTGTAAATTGGTGCACACCCGACAAGTTCCTTGGGCCGGGTGGTGGCGTTGGCAAGTGTTGCAATACGGGTGTGGGCCGGTGTAGGGCTTCTTGTTTGGAGGGGGGTTGTTGGGCTTGTGGTTGGGCTAGGACATAATTTTAGGATTTGGGTTTTCTCTTGTTGTTGTGGTAGTGGGATGAGTTGTTGTGGTTGTTATTCTTGGAGGATTCATGCTTAGAGGATTTGGGCTTAGATTCCTTAGTGGGCTGAGTGTGGGCTTATCATTGGGTTTCTTAGAACTCTTTCGCGTCAAGGTCCCAGCCTTAACGTGGTTCTCGGTGAGGGTACCAGCTAGGGTGATGGCCTCATGGAGGGTTTGAGGTTCACGACTTAGGACAAAATCTTGGATTTGCATAGGCAAACCCGAGATGTACTTGTCGATTGAACGTTCAAGGGGAGTGACCATGTGGCGGATAAGAAGGCTCAGTTCATGGAAACGATCGTTGTAGATGGTGTCATTACCACTTTCTTTTTTCAAATTCCAAAATTCCTCTTCCAACTTCCGAAGCTCATGTTTCAGGCAAAACTTCTTGAGCATGAGTTTCTTGAGGTCATCCCATGGCAAGACCATGGCAACCTCGGCGCCAAGTGTGCGCTTCTCACCGTTCCACCAGTTGAGGGCATTCTTCTTGAGTACGCTAGAAGCGTAAGTGGTTTTCTTATCCTCGGGACATACACAATGGAGGAACACGCTCTCCATTTCTTCTAACCATTGGAGGAGAATAGTAGCACCGTCGATACCGAAGTATTCGGGCGGGTTGGCACTCTTGAATTGTTTGAGGGAGCAAGCAATTGGGTTCGGAGTTGTGGATGATGTAGGAGTATTCACAGTTTGCAATTGAGAGATGATAGTTGGGAGGGCTTCCACGATGCCCTTAGCAATGCGGGACGACATGCTGCGGCCAGAGTTGCCGGTGTGACAGTTACGGTTGATGAGGCGGGAAGACATACTGCAAGGGAAAATGTGTAAAATTTCGTGAGGCTCAGGTAATTTTTTTGGTATATATATATATGAGCTAAATTAGTTGATACTTGTAAATTTATTAATAATTTGAGGTGGTGATTGTGGTTGAGATTGAGAATTTCATTACTTACGAGACTTGATTATATATCATTTTGAGAAAAATATATATATATATATATAATAACATAACTTAAATTAAAACACATGAGTTCGTTTGTTGGTTAGGGCTTCATGAACTACCATGGGCCCTTCCAACAAAATGAAAACATTGAAAACTCAAATAAAATCATTTAAAATCAAATTGAGGGGGGTTGAGGTAGACGGTTGAAGTAATTCGGGAACCACCCCGTATTTACATACTTCTCCCATCACCTTCAACAAAACACAATACGGAAAAACCGAGTTTAGCCATGTATAACCGTGAATTCGGTTTATGATTTAAGAGTGTGATCGTCACATGACCACATTTGATAAAATGAGGGTAGTAGATTTGGTTTCATTTGGTGTGATATGCTTTGGCTTAATAAGTTTCACACCCTTACCGAACACTCCAGGAAGGCAACCGGGTCTCGCGGTTGATTGAGATTTATGCGCATTGCACTTCCTTAGGTTCGCAAGCCTTGGTGTCAAGTGTTCGGTAAACAAGTGTGTCACTCTTACAGTTTACCACATATCCTTCACACGAATCTTCCTCAAGGAAAGGGGAGTGAAAAGGCGGGATTTCTTAAGGAATTTCCTATTTTTTAAAAAATCGTCCTAAAGTTTTGAAAACAATTTTGAGAGGGAGGCATAGCCTCGGATTATATGTGTGCTTTTGTGTACAATTGTATATGATGAACAATATAAATAAGCTAAGCTATGTACAAAAATTTAAACAGGTAGGGTGCACGTATAGGAACACGTATAGGGACCCTAAGCATGCTACTAAGTCGTTACGTTTAACCACCTATCTTATAGCCTTCGGCTCTGATACCAATCTGTCACACCCCAACCTACGAAGGAACATGCCGGTATGCGACGTTGATTGTATCAATGCTCAGAAGACACTAAGTAAAATACACGTGTCAATATCTAAATTATTCATTCATATATCAAATTTAAAAGCACAAACATTGTCTCAAAAGAATACCATTACAATTAAATATTCAAAACATAAATGACTTAAAGCAAATGTGTTATTCATTCATCAAGCAACCTAAGGTATCATCTAACTTCAATAATTGATTCATCCAATAAAGTTACCTGCGTCATGCATGAAAATATATATTTTTGTCAACATAACGTTGAGCAAGTAAACCACAGTTTTTGAGTATATATAATAATAAAAGGACAAATCCATACAATAATCGTAAAGTACTACAACTAGTAAACAATAAATAAAAGTTGTCTTTTCAACTGAATTGCTTTGATAACGGTTTACTCCGACGGCATATGATCATACTAATGAGGATGGATGAGGATGAGGTACTAACTAACATAAATTAAACACAGTCATATTCGCATGTAATAACTAATAAATCAATTACAATTATGCATATAACAGAATTGTAGTGAAAACAATAAGTTGATTTTGAACGCATAACGCCCCAAAAGTTGTAAAGCGGTAAAAAGGGGGGATGTGAATTTACTTACCTTTAATGAGTGGACTTGTGAGGATAAGATGAATGAAAAGTTCGGATAGAAGCGGTCAAACTCCTCGAGATGCGTTAACAAGGATTCCTAGTTGTTAAATATGATAATTGATTAAATATAATCATAACGAAATACTAAGATTTATTACGGGTTTTGAGATTCGATATGGTTGTGTGTAACATTAAAATATTACCAGATACATTTTCGTTAATTATAAGGGTAAAAATTAATGTTATTGTTGTTGTTGTTGTTATCCTTAATAATAATAATAATAATTGTGATAATAATGATAATGATAATAAGTATAATAGTGGTAATAATAATAATAATAATAATAATAATAATAATAATAATAATAATAATGAAAATAATGATAATAGTAAATATTAAGGGTAATAATATAAGTTAACAAAACCAGGTTTTAGATGACGAGAACACGACTTAGGGTTGTCGGTTCTATAGGTTTAAGTATTTATGTAACTTATTTAATGATTATAAAAGGTATTTTATTACATAAATATCAAAAGAAAAAGAACAAGAAATAACAAAAACGGGTCTGCCGAGTTTCAAACCCGCGACCTTACGTTTTGAGACACACACATAACCAACTGGACTAGATGATCTTTTGGTTCTTAAACAGTTTTGGAAAAAAAATATATAAACACAAATCAACATGAGCATATGAACCCAAAGATTCAATCGCAATTTTGGATCCATGTTTGTTAAATTCAATGAGGGGCTATTGATCTATAATGAATCGCGATTCTAACCGTACCTATTAATTGGATTATAACAACTGGTAAGATGGTGAACTTGATCAAGCTAGTTGCGGCCAGAAGTGGGTTAAATTAGATGTCGGGATGTTAATGTAAACTGAATTGGGTTTAGGGGAAAGGGTGCCGACGGGTCTAGGGTTGTTTAGGTGCGTTTAATTGCGATGAAACTCTCAGTTTATATAGGATCAATTTTTAGGGTTCTTACGGGTTTAATATGACTAATTGCATCAATCACGGGATGGTTACTGGGAATAGGACGTCGGTTAACGGATTATACGACCGAATATGCTAGATTTCATATTTGGTTTGATCAATTGAGCGGGAAATGGATGGGTTTTGGTGAAACGGGTTACGAACAGGGTCGGGTTTTGGGGTTTGGGTCAATCTGGTCGACCGGTTAGGTTAGGGTTATTTTTTGAATATAATATATTATTTTATAATATCAGAATTACATAACAGGCCCCTAGAGTTTATAGATGGAAACGGGAATGGGTTAAAGTTTGAGTTTGGGTGAAATTGCAACTTCATGTAAGTTTAAATATCTAACTATACTATTAAAGCAATAAGCTTTAAATCCATAAACCCCCTTTCCTATTGGTTGATTCTCATACTTTCCATGTATATCAATGTCTTCTCTAATTTTCAAGTGAATAAAATAAATCAATAATATATTAAAATAAGATTCATCAATGCTCTTTAATTATTATCTTTCCTCTTTCCTTTAATCTTTAATTTTTCATTTTGAATACTTAAATAGTAATGTAATAATGTAATATTTTAATATTACATTTAGCTAAAAGTGTAAATTTAGATTAATTAAATAACAAAACAAAATATTCTAATTAATGTAATATTTTAAAATCGTAGCTATAGTTTGAATACGAAATATTCAAAATTTATTTTTGAAAATTTTATTATTTTAGGTTGATTTCATATTCACCACCTTTTTTATTTTTTGGTTGATTGCATTCACCACCTGTGTTAATTTTATAAATAATATATAATAAATAATTTAATTAATTATTTGTTATTTCATCAATAGAAGAGATTACGGAATCAATATAGAGATTACGAATAATATATATATATAATATATAGAGATACCGATTTAAAATATCATAATTCTGTTAAAATATTATATTATTTAAATTATATTTGTCAACTCGTAAGGAAATTAAGGAAATTAGGAAAGGATGACCCATTTTATTAAGGAAAGTTTTAATTACGGATTTGTAATTCGTAAATTTGATATGCCCCCCCCCCCCCCCCCACCTTTCGTATTTGAATTAATTATTGTCTAAATTATGGTCTAAATTTGAATGTAAATTTTATTTAATTAACAGTCATTAAGTTTTACTATAATTACGTTAGTTGACCCATTGACCCAATGATTTAATTACAGTCATTTACTTTTAAGAATTAAAATACAAATCCATTGACTTATTATTGTTTAACAATAACAATTGAGTTACAAATCCATTGTTGACCCATTCACCCATTCACTTATTATTGTCAACATTGACTCAATATTACGATTTACTAATTAACAATTGAGTTACATATATATAACTAAATTAGTAACTTTTTATTTTCACACCTTATATGAATTACAATACATACTATATAATTAGTAACTTACATTTTTACATTATGTAACATTGCATTTTATAGAACTACCATTACATAAAATTCAAAAATTTGGAAATATATATTATTTGTATATCGAATATAATTATGTAAGATTGCATATTATTTGAAAATCCATTAATTACGATATCAATTCTATTCCTTCTTACTATAATTTTTTTGAAAATTTTTGAAATTCCCTAAATTTATGTTTCTAATCAATTACATTTATACATTCCTTCTATAATTTTCTCTACCCTAATTCGTTTCATATAAATATGTACATTTGATAGGCTAATTCTTACACCATCAAAGCCTCTTTAGTAAAAATGAGTAGCTTTGTGCCAAGGTTTTTAGTTTTTATTGTTTATAAATCTTCCATTTTCATATTTCATTTTTGAGGCTTAAAAGTGTTATCGTTATTTAATTTTAATTTTTTTGTGTTTTTGTTAAATTTTTCTAGCAAGATGGAGCCAACAAATATCACCGTGTTGAACCAACTTGATGTTCTTAACAGTGAGTGTATCCTAAAGGTCCGTATTTTGAAACTTTGGCGGCTGAAGGACAACTCAAAGCCCGGGCAAGATTGGTCCATCGAAATGATTGTTCAAGACGAAATGGTATTGTTAACACATTCATTAATTTACTATATTATTCATACAACTTTTTACTAATCTTAATAATAATTTGCAGGGCAACAGAATGCAAGCCTATGTAAGGAAGCCTTACACTCCTAAACTGATTTAGGTGCTATTTACAATTATTCTCTTAGATATGGTTGATTTAGGTGGTCATTAGTATTATTTTCTTACGTATTCCGGTTAAATCCACTGTTAGTTCTTTCTAAACCAAAATATGTGTTTTTAATTTTTAATTTAGTATATATAATTATAAAATTATTATGTAACATTAATTTAATTTTATTCATTTCAGCTTCGGT